>NC_143522.1:43113122-43429789 GCF_031878675.1 Megascapheus bottae | reverse complement strand
CTTTTTTGCTCATGACTTGCACTCTGGCACTTGAACCACATCTCTACTTCTGGCCTTTTGTTGATCATTTGGCGATAAAGAAATTTTGTGGATTTGTCTGCCTAGGCTGTCTTTGAACTAGGACTTTCAGATCTCTGCCTCCTTCTAGGATTACAAGCATGAGCCACTGGTGACCGACAATTTTTAAATATCTTATTTGCTTCTATTGTTGTAGTGACATGTAAGTATTCTTTCTCTGAAGTAGTTTGTTATGACGCTTAAATGTTAGCCAAGCACCTGCCTCGAACTTCCTCTGAACAAGGCACTGAGCTGCCTGTGTTATGAGTAGAGGGGAATTTAGGGAGACAGTAGGTAGAAAGTGTGGAGAGATTTATTGGGTGGCTGAGAAATCCTTTCTGGCTCTCCAATAGGAGCTTGGCTTTACTTACATTCTTAGTCCTCGGAGTCATCTTGTCATCTTTTCCTTCCTCTCTGCTCCTATGCAAATGGAAGACTGGAAAAACAGAGTGACTTGCAACTAGTGAGAGGCAGACAGTAAAAACTGTTGGGTCCCCCAGCCACAGGGAGCATTTGTATATGTGGCTGCAGTAGGAAAAGCCTTGGGGTAAGAGTGGAGTGCTAACCCAGGCCCCTGGGTGCAGGCTAAGGTAAGAGAGGAAAAACTGCAAATACATCTTGGACAATGGGATGACAGGCGTACAGATCCAGAGGTGGAAATGGCAAGGGAGAGAAGGGAGAAGATAGGAGATGACAGAGTCTCAGCTGTCTCGGACTTGGGAGTGCCTGTGTTGGAAGCAGCAGTGGTCTTACATGTTCTGAAGCCTGCTGAGACAATAAAGCTTAATTTTCACTTGTATGGCAGATTAGAAGGTTATAACAGAACTGGCCTTCTGAAACTTCCTGTGCTCAAATCCAATCCTTTGGAGTTGGTGTGCTCTTTCTACTTGGAAAGCTGGCATGCTGGCAGAGTATGCTGTGTGAGCAGGGATTTCTGGGACTTTGAGTCCCTCTCTGCTTCTGGCCTTGGGAAGGGCTGGGCTGCAGAACTGTGTCCTGGGAGGAGCGCCCGTGAGCGCTCTGTCCAGTCCAGGCCTCCAGGCTTAAAATTCAAGCCTTACTCTTCTGGCACCTCTAGGTTGCTGGGACTCTGCCAGTGGAGGCTCCATACCTGTGAAGATGAATTCCAGAGATATCTTCTACCAAGATATTCTGTTCCTTCTCCAGCACTAGGGAGAGAGCCTTTTAACGTCAGGACTGTTGTTAGAAACTGCCACCCCAGGTCCTGATTGTTTTGCCACCAGCATCATTAATGTTCCACCCACATCCATCAAAATTTAACAACTAGCTGAGTGCCGGTGCTTACAGTTATCATCCCAGCTACCTGAGAAGTAGATAATGAAAGGATCAAAGTTCCAAGCCAGTCTGGGTAAAAAAAAAAAAACAAATCCAAGATTTCCTCTATCAACAAGCTAGGGGGTGAAAATAGTGGCTGATATTGACCTGTGATTTCAGCTACACAGGAGACAAATAGATGGGTAGACTGTGATCCCAGTGAAACCTTACCTGAAAACTAAATAAAAAGTAAAAGAAGGACCAAGGCTGTGGCTTAAATGGTAGAGCACTCAAGGCTCCGAGTTAAGACAGATTCTTAGAATTGCCCCCAAACAAGGATGAAACTGGGCAATGGGGAAGACGTTACTCTCTTTCATTATAAAGTGGGATATGGGTTTTCTATTCAGTAAGCTGTTTTTATTTAGTATGTCATTCTGGGAGCTTGACATAAGAGTTACTTCAAGTAAGAACCCCTCTAGCTGCCACTCACAGCCTGCAAGAAGTCATTGGTCCCCATGGCTCATGGGCCAAGAAGTTTGATCCAGCCCCCCTGCCCCTCTTTTCTGTGGCTCAGTGAGGAGGCAGGCAGGCCAAGGCATGTGCTTAAGAGTTTCTAGAAAAATGAAGGTCGGGGGGGAGGGAAATGGGGACCAAGACATGAGAAAGGGTATCAATGTATGTGAAGTAATGTACCTTCTATCTGGTGAATATAATGTAACCCTTCTGTTAATTACAATAAAAAATATATGAAAAAAAAGAAAAATGAAGGTCAAAGGATGGGACAGAATAAGTGCAGAAGAGAATTTTCCATTTAAAAAAAAAAAAAAAAAAAACTCCGAACTAGGACAAATCTCGAGTGCTTTGGCAGTGCCTCTGCCTTTCCTCTGATCATCCTCACCCCATGTTTCTTTCTATTAAAGGATATGGAAAATGTGAGATTAAAAAAAAATCGTTGTATGAAGATTCCTTTAGCAGTGATCAAACCTTGGCTGACAACTCTGTGACAAATTGAGCTCATTTAAGCCTGGCAGCTTCTGCCTGACTGCTGTGTGCCCCCAAGGTCCTAACAGACTCAGCTGTGGGTCACTTTGACTCGAGTGGCAGGTGCTATCTGGCAAAGCCTGGGACCCAGAGGTCTGGCAACCGCCTGCCATGTAAGGAAGGTGGAGAGGAGAGGCCCTGAAACAAGAATACATTTCTCAAAGCAAGCTCTCTCATCTACTTCATTTAACCCTCCCTTGACAACTGGTGGAAAACACTGATTTTTCTAGCTAAGCATAATTATGTATGTCTATAATACCAGCTGTTTGGGAAGCCATAGATAGATTGGATAATCACAATCTAGTCTAGGTCTGGGTAAAAACCGCAGGATCCTACCTGAAATATATCTAAAAGCAGGAAGGACTCTTCCCCTTCCCCTAGTTCAAACCCCAATAATGGCTGTGTCAACAACAAAACCCACAATGTGTTCTTTTTTTTCCCCCTCTCTGCTAGTCCTGGGTCTTGAACTCAGGACCTGGACACTGTCCTTGAGCTTCTTTTGCTCAAGGCTAACACTCTACCAATTGAATCACAGCTCTACTTCTGGCTCTTTAAAATTTTTTTTGGTGGTTAATTGGAGATGAGTCTCACAGGCTTTTCTGCCCAGGCTGGCTTTGAACCTTACATAATCTTCAGATCTCAGCCTCCTGAGTAACTAGGATTACAAGTGTGAGCCACTGGTGCCTGGCTTCAGACTGCAATTTTAAGCCAGGTTCCTGGTGATTCTGAGAATTTAAATAGCAGTGTGATGGAGAGAGGGTAGGATTTACAGCCAGATGGTATAATCTCCCAGGGCTTCTGTTTTCACATCTGTAAAACTAGAAAATACTTACCCTGCCAGAGTAAGAAGGTATGAAAATGCAGACAAAATTTGGTGAAAAGAGAGGTGGCTACTTAAAACTAAATGACCATGTTGTGTTTGGATGTGTTGATTGTGTGTCTAATCCCCTGCTTCCAAGCCTTTTTTTTTTTCTACCAGTCCTGAGGTTTGAACTCATGACCTGGGCACTGTCCAAGCTACTCAGGAGTCTGAGATCTAAGGATTATGATTCAAAGCCAGCCTGGGTAGGAAAGTCCATGAAATTCTTATCTCCAGTTCTTAACCACTAGAACACCGGAAGTGGAGCTGTCTGTGTCTCGAAGTGGTAAAGTGCCAGCCTTGAGCACAAAAGCTCAGGTACAGTGCCCAGGCCCTGAATTCAAGCCCCACAACTGACAGAAAAAAATTGTCAGAGAAGATCTTTAGGTTAGGTTATAGTTTGAGTATCAGAATATTCCTCCACAGGAACCTAATTATTATATTATTTATTTTGGTAGCAAAATGATGTCTTGGTTTCCAATTAATTTATAATGTTTTGCATAGTTGCATGTGGAAGATGCTGAATGCCTTTCCTTTTACCCCTATAAGAGCAGCAACCACACCTAGGTTTTTTTTTTTCTGCGATATTTTTTTTTTGTCAGTTGTGGGGCTTGAACTCTGGGCCTGGGTGCTGTCCCTGAGCTGTTCAGCTCAAGGCTAGAGCTCTACCACTTGAGCCTCAGCACCACTTCCAGCTTTTTGGTGTGTATATGGTACTGAGGAATTGAACCCCGGTCTTTGTGCATGCTAGGCAAGCACTCTACCACTAGGCCAAACTCCGGGCCCCTGTCCTTGGACTTCCTCAAGACTAGAGCTCTATCACTTGAGCCACAACACCACGTTTGGCTTTTTCTATGGATGTGGTACCGAGGAATCGAACCTGGGTTTTCGTGTATACTTGGCCAGCACTCGACCACTAGGCCAAACTCCTGGCCCCATATCTAGTTTTACAGTTAAGTTTGCTTAACCCTGGATCCATAGTTTCTCCTCCATCCTTCTTTCTCTGTTTGGTGATCCGACTTGAGTGGGAACCAGGCCAAAGAATAGTCTTCACAAAATCAAAAGTTGGAGGGACTACAGCCCACATCTATCTTAATTTTTGTAGACAGAACAATGTGTCCGTGTTGGCTTTACTTTTGCCTGAATTTTTTGAAAACGACTACTTTAGCCGTGAGTCAGATGTGCTGAGGTGTGGGGAGGAAAACTGGCTTCTGGCAATGTAGGTGTGAGGAAGAGAGATGTCAACCTAACAATGAGGTTTTCTTTTGGTGTTTGCGGTGGGCAGAGTCCACACAGAAAAACACCTAGCTCAGCTGCCGACAGTGCCTGCCAGTGTTGTAGGAAGAGTGAAGTTTATAAAGACTAGTGTCTTGGTCAGAGGCTGTTGCTCTGTGTGTCTGTGTAGGTAGGTCTGTTTTGAGACTAGAGGTTTCTATACCCTGGGCTTTGTTCTAATTGGTTGTCTGCATTATAAAACTAAGTCATTTTTGAATGTGACTTTTTTTTTTTTGCCAGTTCTCAGGCTGGAACTCAGGGTCTAAGCACTATCCTTGGGCTTTCTCAAGGATGGAACTCTACCTCTTGAGCCACAGCACCACTTCCAGCTTTTGCTATGTATATGGTACCAAGGAATTGAACCCACGTCTTCCTGCTTGCTAGCAAGCACTCTACAACTAGGCCAAAATCCTGGCCCTCACACTGACTTTTTATTGGTCAGAGTCTTACAATTTTCTGATTGGTTATTAATTCCGAATCAAGTTTTTTTTGTACAAATCCTTTTCCAGGATCATGGGAAAGATGTCAAAACTAGAAGGAGCTAGGGAGGGGCAAAGACAAGATATTTTGAAATAATATCTCTTTTGCATCTGGTTTTGGCTTGCTTGGCCAACATGCTTTTCTGGAGTTCTTGAGCCCTAATTAATCTATGCCTTCACAGATGTTAGAAGTGGGAGAGCTGACACTGTGTGCTCTGGTTTCATGGAGCCAGTAGTTGTTCTGTTTTGTTTGGTGGGTCATGGGTCTTGAACTCTGCCTGGGTGCTATCCCTGAGCTCTTCAGCTCAAGGCTCCCACCCTATCCTTGAACTAATTCCCACTTCCCATTTTCTAGAGGCTAATTGGTGTCTTAGGTCCTTTTGTGGCCGGGCTGGCTTTGAACCATGATCCTCAGATCTCATCCTCCTGAGTAGCTAAGATTACAGGCGTGAGCCACTGTGCCTGGCATCCCTTAGCTTTTTCACTCCAGGCTGGCACTTTACCACAGGAACCATAGCTCTACTTCTAGCCTTTTGGCAGCTATTTGGAGATGAGAGTCTCAAGGATTTTCTTACCCAGGCTGACTTGGAGCCATGATCCAGATCTCAGCCTCCTGAGTAGCTAGAATAACAGGCATGAGTCACCTGTGCCTGACTCCTTATCCTTCTTTATAATAGGTATATGTATACTCTTCAAGGCCCTTCTTAGAAAATAAAAATCTGCATAGTGAGACTAGCTATGTAACTTATTAGCTTCAAGTACGGAGATACTTAGGAGAAGAATGGTTGGACATACACCTCAGTTATTAGTTCTGGCTAATTCTAGTTATTAGTGCTGGCTGGTATCTGGCCATTTTTGACCCACGAAAAAGCCAATGCCTAAAGTTTCCTTCAGCGCGTATTAACTGGCTGCCTCATTGTGCTGTCCTCAGACCTCAGGGGTACAGCAAGGTCATCAGTTACCAGCATTGCAGTGAGACCCACAAGGCCACAGAAAGCCTCACTTCTTGCCAAAGCAAAGCAAGTAAATTCCCTTCTCTGAAGCCTCAAAACCCTCTTGGTTTATTATAATCCAAACAGACTGTGGCTCTGATGCATGTGAAGTTCCATCTCTTTGTGGAGTTCAGCAGCCTCTGACAGCCGTTGGTTTTGTTTTTCAGTCTTCACCTACAACGCTGGCCGCCAGGAGACCTGTGAACAGAGCCATGACCAGTGCTCCCGGCACGCCTTCTGCACCGACTATGCCACCGGCTTTTGCTGCCACTGCCAGTCTAGGTTCTATGGAAACGGGAAACACTGTTTGCCAGAAGGTGACTGATGGGCTGAAGAGGGGTGCCCTCTCTGTCTTCCTTCTGTCTGTCCATAGGGTGAGCTTGGCTCTGTGGACTTTACTTCTCTGCCTGAATCTCCTGTTAGCAACTGGTTTGGGCTATTTCCTACTTCAGTGCTTGTCAGAAGTTTCTCTCCTGGCCCCCTCTCCACCCAAGCTTTGTAGACATCCAAAGGAAAGGGAGAGAAAGGAGAAAGGGAGAGCAGAGATTGGCTGGGGCCACATTAAAGTGATTTGTATGAGAGTGAGTTTGGGGGGTGTGAGGGGCGCCATGGCTAAGGCTGAATAGGTTTTCTGTCTCTCAGGGGCACCTCACCGGGTCAATGGGAAAGTGACTGGTCACCTTCGTGTGGGCTCCACGCCCGTGCACTTCTCCGACGTGGATCTGCATGCTTACATCGTGGGCAATGACGGCAGAGCCTACACAGCCATCAGCCACATCCCGCAGCCAGCGGCTCAGGCTCTTCTCCCGCTCACACCAATCGGAGGCCTGTTTGGTTGGCTCTTTGCTTTGGAAAAACCAGGCTCTGAAAACGGCTTCAGCCTCACCGGTGAGTAACACCCCGAAGACGCTGAGAGCTCTGCTTTGCTGTGTTGCTTTTTGGGGTGAGGGAGGACCTGTCTGTTCTTGCACCCCAGGTGTGTAGAGTTCTTCTGCACATGGGTCATCGGGACTGGTTTGGACCTAGACAACTGATTCTGTCAAAGACTACAATTGCTTCTAAATGTTCTCTCAACTTTTCTGAGCAGTAGGGTAACATGTCTTCCTACCCACATGTGTTGATGTGTATTTGTCACCTTTTGAGTCATTTCATACAGGCAAAGAGGGATGCCAGAATGGTACCTTTGGGCACCCAGGAAAGATTTTACTTCATGATGGGCACCTCTCCTCCTCTTGTACCTGCATGCACCAGGTTTTTAGTAAGATAAATCAGTGCTTGTCACACTTTAACCTGCACACAAGCCACCCAGATGGCTTGAGAGGGTATAAATTGGATTTAGTAAGGGTTTGTGATTTTGTTTTTCTAATAGCTCTCAGAAGATGCTGAAGTTGCTAATTGAGGACCTTTCCTTCCTCCCTCCCTTCGTTCCCCTTCCCTGCCCTTTCTCTGCCCTGCCCTTCCTTTTGTTGGTAGTAGAGGGGATTTAACTCTGGGCTTCTTGGACTTTCACTTTTAGCTTGTTATTAGGGTAGGATCTCATACTACTGTCTGGGCTGGCTTTGGACTAGGCTCCTCCTTCTTCTACCTCCTGAGTAGCTGAGACTGCAGGCATGTGCCTTCATACCAGGCCACAGGGTCTCCTTTGACAGCCTGAAGGAAACATTTTGGCTTTTTACATACCTACAAGAGCTTTTTTCCTTTCTTGAACACAAAATGAGAGAAACTGCAGATTTTAATATCTCTTTATAACTCTTGCCTTTAGTCAAGATTTAAATAAAATGTTGGGTCAAAATAGATAAAATGTAGGACACAAAATTCAGTTTGAATTTTAGATAAACATCTAATTTTTCAAAGTATAAACATTCCTCAAGTATTACATGAAGTATATATGAAAAATAAATCCATATTTATCTAAAATGCAAATTTAAGATATCTGGATATGTTTTTTATGTTTCGCTTTTACTGGTTTGCTTTTGCTAATTCTGGCAACCTTACACAGAAGTTCAGGATGCAGTGGTGCTGTGGCTCAACGGGTGGGGCAGTGGACTTCACCTGAAGAGCTCAGGGATAGCACCTCAGCCCAGAATTCAAGTCCCACACCCGACCGCCCCCTCCAAAAAAAAGCCAGGATGCTCCCAAGAATGCATTTCTTACAGAATATAAGTTGTTATAAAGAGAAAGAATATGAAGTAAGGGAGGTAGAAATGAGACTCCATTAGAAAATGTGTGGAGGTTTAGGGAGTCCATAGCTGATAGGACTTAATTTGGAAATCAGCTAATCAGGCACCAGCTCCAACAGTAGTAGAAACTGGGAGGTGGAAGTACGGGCTGAAAAGCATTTACTTTGTTTCGCAGTGTTCTGGGGATCCAACCCACAGCCTCAGGCACACTACTCTGTTCAGTCAGTGCTGGTAATCATGTAAGCACTGCCTCTTTTTACCCTGTCTGAATTTTTGTCCTCTGTAGGTGCCACCTTTACTCATGACATGGAAGTTATTTTCTACCCAGGAGGAGAGCAGCTTCGTATCACTCAAACTGCTGAGGGGCTCGACCCAGAGAACTACCTGAGCATGAGGACCAATATCCAAGGCCAGGTGCCCTACATCCCAGCAAATTTCACAGCCCACATGGCTCCCTACAAAGAGCTTTACCATTACTCAGATTCAGGTATGTGTAAAATGAGGGTTGTACCTGCCTCATATAGAATGTTCTAGAACTGTATGTAGCATATCAAATGAGTTCAGAATCATTTTTGTTTTTGTTTTTGTGAAATAGATGGTGTGGGTAAGCAAAGAGTTGGCTCCTGTACAAAGAATGTGTCCTTTCAAAAAGTAATAATATAGCCAATTAAAGTTGTGGGGGAAGTAGCAATAAAATAAAACAGTTCCTGACCATGTTATTTACCCTCTGGGGTATGAAATATTGCTTATTAGAAATTGTCCTTTAACCTTGTTCCAGCTGATGATTTCAGCCTGCTTTAAAAAGTCTTAGAGGCTGAAAGTATGGTCTCGTAGTAGAGTGCCTGCCTAGCTTGCATGAAGCCCTGGGTTTGATCCTCAGTACCACATACACAGGAAAAACCAGAAGTGGTTCTGTGACTCAAGTGGTAGAGCTCGGCCTTGAGAAGTTCAAGGACAGTGCTCAGGCCCTGAGTTCAGGCCCCAGGACTGGCTGGAAAAAAAAAAAGTCTTACAAGCCATGCAAATGTTATGAAGCAAATGTGAGATTTGAAGTTGGCAGATAAGAATTTACCTCTTGAACTTGTCACTTAAAACATACAGGAAATCCTGTGGCTCACACTTGTAATCCTAGCTACTCAGAAGGCTGAGAGCTGAGGATCACAGTTCAAGGCTACCCTAAAAATCAAAAGCTAAAGGATAGCACCCGGGCCTGAGGTCAAGCCCCACTTCCAGAACAACAATAACATCAACCCATGTGAAAATCTAATAGTTTCAAATATTTACCATTCTGCCTTTAAAATATTACAGCTGTGACCTCCACTAGTTCCAGAGACTACTCACTTACTTTGGGTGACATCAACCAAACATGGTCATACCGAGTCCACCAGAATGTCACTTACCAGGCATGCAGGCATGCCCCTAGACACCAGGCTGTGCCTTCCACCCAGCAGCTGACCGTGGACCGAATCTTTGCCTTGTACAATGAAGATGAAGGCGTGCTTAGATTTGCTGTGACCAATCAGATTGGCCCCGTGGAAGGTAAGATATCTTCTATTCTTTTAGGAAGCATCAGAACAATACAGAGGCAAGTAAGGGTGAGTGAGGGGCCAAACTGTTAGGGGCGGCATATAAGGTTGAGTAAAGCAGAGGAAGAGAAATAAAACTTGTAGAAGAAGAGTGTCCCTACCGAAGGTCAGGAGACAGCATAGCAATTGAAGCTGGTATGGAGCAACAACTAGTGATGTGTTTACAGCTCTCGTGATAACTGGCAAGCTTAGCTGCTAAATTGTTTTTGTAAAAATGCTTAACCTTCTCTACCACCTGCGTGTGGTTTCATCCTTGTAGTTATTGACTGTGGCATCATAAGGTGATGTCTAACAGTGACTACCACCTGCATGTGGTAGTAAAAGCTCAGCCCCACTGAAGTTCTGGGTTGCTCTCTATCAGCCCCAAGGTGGAGAGTAGCCACTGTTCACAGTGCTGATGGCTATTGCTGGGGAGGAGGGGAGGAGGTTAGGGCCTCCCAAAGTGGCTGGGATATTAACTCGGAGCAAGGTTGGACCAAGTGAGGCAGGAGAAAGGTGTTGACATGCCTTGTTACAGTTATGACAAGTGTAGTTTAGTTTGGAGGTGCAGGGAAGGTCTCCCCCAAGAAATGATATTTTAGCTGAAGTTTAAAGAATGGAGTTCTCAACAAATGAGATGGAACAAAAAGCTGGTGCCTGGAAAAATAAAATCAGACTTCTACATTTGGAAACTTCGCCTGAACATGAGACTGGATGCTTTGTCTGAGAGCTTGCTACTTCTATTTAGTCAGAACCTGGAGATAGCTATTGTAGCAGTAAGTAGGTAAGAACAGGAAATGGATGGTGTCTAAACTGGAAAGGGAGAAGTAAAAGGATCTACTCCCAGATGACATGATCTTCTGTGCAGAAAATCCAAGAAATACACTAAAAATCTATTAGGATAAATTCAGGAATGTTGCAGAATACAAGATTAATATGTAAAAGTTATATTTATAATTAACAGTGAGCAAATAACAATGAAATTAAGAACTTTAATTTTAAAAAAGTTAAAAATACATGGAAATATTTATTTTATTTTGTTTTATTTTTTGCTGCCAATCCTGGAGTTTGAACTCAGGACCTGGGTACTATTCATGAGCTTTTATGCTTAAGACTAGTGCTCTACCACTTGAGCTAAGCCTTCACTTCCAGCTTTTTGCTGGGTAATTGGAGATGAGAATTTCCCAGACTTTCCTTCCCAAACTGGCTTTGAACCACAATCCTCAGATCTGAGTCGCCTGCCTGAGTAGCTATGATTACAGATGTGAGTCACAGGTACCTGGCTGTTAATAAAATTCAACAGAAGTATAATGTTGACTATAGAAGCAGCTTTTTTTTTAAACTGAATTTAGCATCACGTACTTATAATCCCAGCTATGTTGGAGGTGGAGTTAGGAGGAGAACATTGGGTATTATCTCTTTTATATCCTAGCTACTCAGGAGGTTGAAATCTGAGGATCATGGTTCAAAGCTAGCCAGGGCAGGAAAGTCATATCTCCAATTAATGAGCAAAAAGCTGGAAGTGGAACTGTGAGACTGTAGAGCAGTGCTACCCTTGAGCACAAAACCTCAAGGACAGTGCTCAGGTCCTTGAGTTCAAGTCCTAGGACTGGGATAAAAGAAAAAAAAAAAAGACCCAACTGCAAAATAACTAAAACACCACTGGGATGTGTGGCTTAAGTACTACCAACCGCTCCCCTATACCAATACCACCCCCCCCCAGGAAAAAAAAAAGGAAAGAAAAACCAAAAACCTTTTTTTTGGGGGGGAAAAAGGGATTATTTTCTAGATTTATTAATTAGAAAGTATAGTATTATTAATATGGTAGTACTTCCTAAATTATCTATTGATATTACCTAGCCCCTATCGGAATGTCAGGTGGCTTCTTTGCAGAACCCAGAAAATAGTCAAAATAGTCTCAAAACAAAACAAAGCAAATGATGCAGTTGAAGTACTCAACTTAAAATAATTGGGACAGTGATGATGGGTAGGTGCCATGCAGAGCAGTGGGCATGAGCATCAGAAAGAAGTGCTCATATTTGTGATCAATTGCTTTTTTTTTTTTTGACAAGGGTGTCAAAATGATCCAATGAGAAAATCCATTTTTTTTTAGCAGGTAGGGCTGTGTCAATGATCATATGCACACAAAAGATTGAGCAGGGATCCTACCTCATGGCATTCATAAAAATGAATTTAAGCAAGTCATCAACCTGAATGTAAGCGTTAAAAACTTCAAAAAGAATACAAAGGGGTACGCTTTTGTCATTATGAATTTGGCAGTGATTTCTTAGGACACTAGAAGTATAAGAGAGGAAAGAAAAAAAGATAATTGGGTGTCTTCAAAGTTCAAAGAAAAGAACCTGAGCTTCCAGGGGAAATTGCAGCCAAGTGAACATGCAACCCATGGAATGCAAGAAAATATTTTAACTTATATTTAATAGAAGACTTGCAGAAAATATGGCATTCTGTTATGACTCAATAATAAAAAGACAAATCTAATTAAAAAATGGACTGACAAAGGAGCCAAAAGTCTACACTGGAGAAAAGACAACAATCAGTGGGCAACAAATTGAACAAACTCTTCTCAAGAAGAAACACAAATGGCCAATGAATTACATAAAAGTATTATTCCTTAGCCATAAAAGAAATGAAAACCAAAACTATATTAAGATCGCATCTTACCCTGGTCAGAATGGCTGTCATCAAGAAAATAAACAACAAATGCTGGTGAGGATGCAGGGGAATTCGAACTCATATGTTGTTGGTGAAAATGTAAACTAGTATAGTGACTCTAGAAATTAGTGCAGGGATTTCTCAAAACATTGAACACAGACCTATCCTATGATTCCTCCATACCGCTTGGGCATATATTCAAAGGATAATAAATCAGTGTATAAGAGGACCAGAAGTGTGGCCTAGTGGTAGAGTGCTTGCCTAGTATGCATGAGACCCTGGGTTCGATTCCTCAGTACCACATACACAGAAAAAGTTGGTGTTGTGGTTTGAGTAGTAGAGCTCTAGCCTTGAGAAAGCTCAACCACAGTGCCCAGGCCCTTAATTCAAGCCTCAGGACTGGTTAAAAAAAATCAGTATAGTTTATCTATTTGAAATAGGAAAGGGAAGGGGGGGAAACAAGATGATTGGGAAGGGGGAGGAGGTAGGGGGAAGGAAATGGGGACAAAAACATGAGAGGGGTATCAATGTGCAAGAAATAATGCACCTACTACCTGATGAATGTAACTGTAACCATTCTATACATTACCCCGACAATAAAATTTAAAAAAAAAATCAGTATACGGGGCCGGGAGTTTGGCCTAGAGGTAGAGTGCTTGCCCAGCATGTATGAAGAACCTGGGTTCGATTCCTCAGTACCACATACATAGAAAAAAGCTGGAAGTGGTACTGTGGCTCAAGTGGTAGAGCTCTAGCCTTAAGAAAGTCCAAGGACAGGGCTGGAGCCCTGAGCTCAAGCCCAGGACTGGCACACACACACAAAAAATCAGTATACAAGAAAGATGCATGCATATTCATGCTGATTGCCACAGTGAGTTCACGTTAGTCAAATTGTGGAATTAGCAAGGTACCTAGCAACTGATGAATGGATCAGGAAAATATAGTATATATTTTGTGAGTATACACACACACACACACATAAATATACAATGGAATTCTACTGAGCTATAAAAAAATAATTTGAAGGGAAATGGATGGAACTGAAGATCCTCATGTTGAGTAAAGTAAACAAAACTCAGAAAGTCAAATATTGCATGCACTTTATTTGTGGAGAATAGATCTGAAATGATGGTGATGATGACAACGATGACAGTGACGACGACGACGAGTGGTGACGAGGATAAAATGCCTTGTATACATGAAGACAACGTAATGAAAAGAGGGAAGGAAACTTGATAGGAGAATCCTGAGTTGTTTAGTTGTTTTGGTTGGGACTGTAGACATATATAGTTGGGACCAGATATATGATTCTATGGCAGTGAATTAATGTATAAACTGTCAGTTGATTTTACAAGAACATGTAAATTCAGAAGGAAAAGATTTCAGATTTCTCAAGAAGGGATTGAAAAACATCTTTGTCTTTTAGGTGATCAGTTTTATCCTTAGCTGGTGCAAACCTAGAATCTGTGAAAATAGCCATTAGTGGAAGAGTTTCTCAGGCCACGGAGTCCATTGAGGTTCTGGAGTCATTTAGGAAATAGAATAGTTCCTATCCATGTCCCCTGCCCCATTTTTCTTGCTGGCCCTGGGCCTTGAACTCACGGCTTTAGGCTCTTGCTTGCTTTTTTTTGCGCAAGTCTAATACTCTACCACTTAAGCCACACCTCCACTTGACAACTGGAGTTAACTGGGAATAACAATCTTGGATGGGCTATGATCCTCTGATCTCAGCCTCCTGAGCTGCTAGTATTACAGTCATGACCGAGCAAACTAGCATTTACCAAGTTGCTGACTGATGAGGCTCTTGAGTTTTAGATTATCCCTTTCCATTCAAGTCAGATGATAATAATTAATAGCAGGGGATGATATGTAGCTCTGTTCCTAGTACTTAATGTGCATTTCCCTCAGTGCAATCCACGTTCCACTCCAGCAACCTCTCCCCTGCAGGGAACTGTCACTCCCCTTGCTGCTCCCCCTGCTTTCCACTTTTCAGATGGGTAAGTGATGAAACAATGAAACATTTGGAAGTACCTGCCTTAAGTGAGCAGCTATGACTCGTACCCAGGCTGGGATGCAGAGCCCACACTCTGCTCTGTTGGCCTGATAAGAGCCTTGTCATTTAGACAAGTTTGAAAAGAAGCAATATGTATATTTCTTTTTTTTTTTGTTTTTTCTTTTTTTGCCAGCCCTGGTGTTTGAGCTCTGTCCTTGGGCTTTCTCAAGGCTAGAGCCCTACCACTTGAGCCACAGCACCACTTCTGACTTTTTTCTGTGTATGTGACACAGAGAAATCGGCCCTGGGCCTTTGTGCATGCTAGGCAGGCATTCGTACCACTAGGCCAAACTCCCGGCCCAATATGTGCATTTCTAGACCCTTTGTGTCAACCGCACGTCATCTACCCAGAGAAGTACTGTTCATTCTTACCAGAGTAGGAGGGAAAAAATGGGAAAAATTCAAACCAGAATAAAGGCACCCAACATAAACCTCTCCTCTCCCCACCCTTCTCCATGCACACCAATGTTTTAGGGTCTTTACTGCATCTGGAGCTAGCGTCTGTCTAGAAAGCAGATTCAACAGCACAGTGGGGCCATCATGGAAGTGTGCTTGGGTCCTCCCTCTGAATATGCAGGACCTGCAGCCTGGCTAGTCTTTCTTCCACTACTCTGCTCCCTCTTCTCCCTGCAGTTGCTTGAATATCACATGTAGCTTTGTGGTGTCATAGATCAGGACCGGGGTTGCTTCTGGTCCTTCTTCTCTAGGGTCCCTTCTGTGAGTGTAGGAGCCAGGAAAGAGTACTGTAGTGATGCTGAATGGATTGCTCCTTTAAGGAAACTGTTCTTGATTAAATGAGTAAATTAGTTCCAGATCCTGCCAGAGTGGAGCAGTTCTGTGAGGGGGTGAGGGTAAATAGAAATGGCTGAAGAACAGTACTGCTGTGTTTATTTACTGGGGCAGAGAAAAGCCAGCAAGTTGTGGTGGTGAATGGTGAAATGCTTTTAGGAATATGATTAGATTATTAGAAGCCACATTCTGAGAATAGAGAGGGCCTAGAAATCTGAAGGGCTCCAAGTTTGGTTTAATGTTCTGCCATTACTGAATGTCTGTCTGAATGTGTGTATGTGTGTGTGTGTGTGTGTGTGTGTGTATGAGTGCGCGTGCGCGCGTGCATGCATGTGTATGTCCTGGCTCTGAGGCTTGAATTCAAGGCTCCTCTATCTCACTTGGCTTTTTTACCACTTAAGCCACACTCCAACATTTTGATGGTTAATTGGAGATAAGCATCTCTTGGGATTTGTCTGCCTAGCTTCAAACTGCAATCCTTAGATGTCAATCTCCAGAATAGTTAGGCTTGCAGGCCAGAACCACCAGTGTGCATGACATGAAATTCTTAATTCTTAAATTAAAAATATTCTGATTTTTCTAACAAGGAACTGTATTTTCATTTTGTAGACAATATAACTGGACCTATGAGCAAATTAAATTTTAAATCAGTGTCAGATACTTCCAGACACTTCCTCTGCAATTTTAAGTGCAATAATGCATCTTGTCTGAATTTCTAACTCACTTTTGGGTTGCCTTCACATGTTTTTCTTTTTCTTTTCATGCCTAGCAGGGTGGTAAGCTGTGGATGGCTGTGAAAACTCACTAATATTTGCTGGAATGCACTGGAGTGAAAATTTTGATGCTGTAAATTTCTAAATAAGAAAAGTTAAACAATAGTATTTATAAAGTAAAACATTTTGAAGATGAATCTTTCCTCTGGCAAGGTATGCCAGGCATTTTTTGTACAGAACATTCTCCTAAAATGGAGAAAGAACTGGGAGGAGAGTCAGGTTTCGTGTCTTTAACATGTGGGGCCCCTTGGGGAGGACACGACCCTGTTGTTTTCAGCCTAAAATCACAGGCCAGCACTAACTCAACAACCACAGCCCCAGAGCCGGCCTGCTTGCTTTCCTTCCTTCCTTCCTTCCTTCCTTCCTTCCTTCCTTCCTTCCTTCCTTCCTTCCTTCCTTCCTTCCTTCCTTCCTTCTTTTGTTCTAAGAGGTTCACAGGAATGAACTTCCAAGGATGTCTGCATGATTAGGGGAGCTAGACTTCTGTAGACCAAAATTTGTTGGGTTTTAAAAGTTGAGTCACTTGTTGGTGTTTTGTCTTGGCAAAAATTCTGTTACTCCAGTCAGTGTCATTGAGGACAAACCCATATCCTTTCTTTTCAGTCACTAACAAAGGAGTTGATTGCTGTAGAAACATCCAGCGGTATTTCTCAAAAGTAGGTAGTTGGAGTTTTCCAGAAAGTGAGTGTCTGTCAGCAAATCCATCTCCACTGACTACAGGGTAATAGAGGAATTGGAGGAGCTCCAAGTGGAGCCTGGGCAGCAGGGGCATGCAAGCACTTTTAGTGGCGAGTGCCTTGAAGGACTCTTAAGGAAGCTAAAACTATGAGCACACTATGGCAGCAAGCACTTGAGGGGCAGGGCGCAGGAAGAGGCTAGGAATCACTTGGAACAAATTTCAGCCACATGAATTAATGGGTGAAAAGGAAATGGAGCATCTGAGTGTGATACTAAGATGATGGCATGTGATCCTACCAAAATGTGTCCATAGATGTCACAGTGCTGATTTCAGGGGTAGCGAGAGATGTAGGGAAATGGGGTCAGACATGGAAAGATACTGAGCTGCTTTTCACATACCGTCAGGAACTCGGGCACAGAACTACAAGGAAAAGAACCTACGTTATCATGACTTCCATGGAGCCCTTGTGGCAGCAGACATGACTGGGGGTGTAGAGTTAGCTGTAGTGGCAGCCAGAGTTGGAGTTGTCTTTGGAGCCTAAGATTAGAATTCAGTCGACTGAGATAAAATTTAAACTGAAGTGGGAATTAAGGGTGGCCCAGGTGAGGATGAAGAAAGAACACAGCTACTGGGGGTGTGGGGAAATAGCCGCACGTGTTAGAATTTTTTTTTAAGGTTCTGGCATATCTAGACATTTTTATCAAAAAAAAATTTATTGGTCAAGTCTGGTGCTGACTGCTGTTCTAGCCATCACAAAACGCTAAATTTGTGGAATTGGAGCTTCCTACTGTTATCTGGAAATGGTGGGGAAGCTCAGCTTTTTATATTGTTTCCTAAAGTATATTGAAATAAAAAAGAAACTATTGCTACTAATATATATATATATATATATATATATATATATATATATATATATATATATATATATATATATTGGGGCTGGGAATTTGGCCTAGTGGTAAGAGTGCTTGCCTAGCATGCATGAAGAACCTGGGTTCGATTCCTTGGTACCACATACATAGAAAAAAGCTGGAAGTGGTACTGTGGCTCAAGTGGTAGCATTCTAGCCTTGAGAAAACCCAAGAACAGTGCTCAGGCCCTGAGTTCAGTCCCCACGATGACCAAAATTAAAAAAAATAATACTGTACAGGTGAAATACAAGAGGGCTTATGGTTACATAAGTCAGGTAATGGGTACATTAGTTCAAACTCTCTTTCCCCTGTTGACCCCCCTCCAACATAGTATCTAGTGTCTAGTATCTCTGCTAATTCGTTTGCCCTTAGTCCCACCATTTCTTTGCTTCTCTGTTACCCTCCCCAAATCAGACAAAGGATACAGAAATCAAAATCAGCAACAAAAGGAGGAAAAAGAAAACAAAAATAACTGCAAACAGTACAATTTTTTAAAAAAACAAACGTTTTTATTTCTTGGAGTTCATTTCAATAAGCATTTTACATGGTCATATGCACATAGATATTGAGCCCTTGTGATCCTCTCCTAAGAACATCCTCCTTGGTTCTCACTGTGTGAATGTTTAGAATCCTATTAATCATGTACAGGTGTATTTTTTTTGTGTGTTTTTTTTCTATCCATTGGGTTTGCTTGTAGTTTCATAGATTCTAATTATTACCAATGAAGGAAACCATACAACCTATGCTTCTTTGGGTCTGGTTTACTTTGCTTCATAAAAATTTTTCCAAGTCTTTGCATTTTCTTATGAATTGGGCAATGTCATTCTTTCAGATGGAAGCATAGAATTCCATCCTATATATTTCACATTTTGTTGATTCATTCATCCACTGAGGGGCATTTATGGTTGATTCCAAGTTTTAGCAGTGGTAAACAATACTGTAGTGAAATGGTTGTGCTGGTGGCTTTAGTGTGGCCTTGTTTGTGGTCAGTTGGATTAATTCTAGGGAGTAGGACGGCTAGGTTATAGGGAAGTTCTCTGATTAGTCTTTTAAGGAACCTCCATGATGCTTTCCAGAGTAGCTGAACAAATTTACACTCCCACCGACAGTGTAGTAATGTTTCTTTTTAGCCGCATCCCTGCCAGCATCTATTATTGTTAGTTTTCTTGATGTTGGCCATTCTAACTGGAGGGAGGTGGAATCTCAGTGTTGTCTTGATTTGCATTTCTTTAATGACCAGAGATGTTGAATATCGCTTCGTGGCCATTCTTTCTCCTTCTGAGAATTCTCTTTAAGTCGTTAGCCCATTTATCAGTTGGGTTATTGTTTCTTTGAGGGTTTGTTTTGGGGGGGTTAATTTATTTGAGCACTAACTATATTTAGATATGAAGACCTTGTCTGATACATGTTCTATTCTCTGGGCTTTCTGTTTATCTTGCTAGCTATGTCCTTTGCCATCCAAAAACTGTCCAGTTTGATGCAATCCCATGTATCTCTTTCTTTGATGTGTTGTGATTCTGGATCTTCACTTAGGAAGTTCTCATCTGTGCTAAGGAGTCCTACTGTTTCCTGTAGTATTTTCAGAGTATATCATCTTACATTGAGGTCTTTGGTATATTTGGAATTGATTTTGGTGCAGGGTGATATGTAAGGATATAACTTCAGTTTTCTGCACATGTATAACCAATTCTGCCAGCACCATTTGTTGAACAGGCTGTCTTCCATTCCGTGTTTTTGGCTCCCTTATCAAATATTAGGTGGCTAAAGGTCTGTGGGTTCATTTCTGGGTCTTCTGTGCCATGGTCCTCAGGCCTATTTTTGTGCCAGTACCAAGCTGTTTTTGCTACTATAGGATTGTAATAGAGTTTGAAGTTTGTAAGAGTTTGAACTAATAAAAATGAAAATATGATAATGGTACCTTTGGAGCCATGAGCTACATAGTTGTGAGGGTTTAATGGGTGGTACACAACAGAGGGTTTAGAACCGTCCCTGGTGCATTAGTGAGCATTAGCTATTGCATGCTACTTAGAACGTTCTGGAGGGAAGATTTCAACAGTCATTGTCTCATGGATGGATGTTTCTACCATGGGACTAATTCTACAGAGGAAATACTGGCAAAGCCATTTGTCGTATTTATTTTGTGTTCAGAATTGTTTTGAAAATAGTGAATTTTACTGAGAAAGCATCAAAGTTAGAGCCAGAAAGCTGGAGGTTTGAGTCCTTGATGAATCATTTCATGACTTTGTGAGTTTGGTTAAGTTTTCCTACGTTACTTACTCATTTATCTCTGAAACTAATCACAAGAGGGATGACAGCCCCGTTTTGTTTTGTTTTTTAAATCACCAATTAGTTAGCAAAAAGCTGGAATTGAAGCTGTGGCTCAAGTGATGTAACACGAAATTGAGCAAAAGAGCTGAAGGACAGTGCCCAAGCCCTGAATTCAACCCCTGCTATCAGTTTATACATACATGTACGTACACACACACACACACACACACACACACACGCACACACACACACACGTACTTTAAAAAAGAGGCTGTGCTGGATTTTTCTGTGGGTCATGGTGCTTGAACTCTGGGCCTGGGCACTGTCCCTGAGCTCTTCAGCTCAAGGCTACCACCCTACCCCTTGAGCCATACACTTCCCATTTTATGCTGGATATTTTTATTCCCTGAATGTGAACCTACTGAAAATAAGAACTTTTTTTTTTACAGGTCTGGGAGTGTGGCCTAGCAGTATAGTGCTTTGCCTAGCATGTAGGAAGCCCTGGGTTCGATTCCTTGGTACTGCATACACAGAAAATGTGGTGCTCTGGCCCAAGTGGTAGAGTGCTAGCCTTGAGAAAGCTCAAGGACAGTGTCTAAGCCCTGAATTCAAGCCCCATACTGGCAACAAAACAAAACAAAAACTTTTTACAGAATCAGCAAAGGAATCTATTCTGGAACTTAAATTTTGGATGCAGGTTTTATATTTAATAACTGAATATGGTCTGCACCTAGCCATCCAATACAGGTGAGTAGTATAGAGTCAGTTTTGCAAGGACTCCTTTCCCCATCCTGCCTGCCATTCTCTCTATAACACCTCTATTGTTTCCTTTCTGCCCCTGCAGCAAACACAGGCCCTGCCGCTCCAGTGAACCCTTGCTATGATGGAAGCCACACCTGTGACTCGACGGCACGGTGCCATGCGGGGACAGGTGCAGCCTACACGTGTGAGTGTGCATCTGGTTTCCAGGGAGACGGACGGAGTTGTGTGGGTAAGGCACTGCTGTACTCCTGTCACATGACCCTTGTTTTCACTTCATTTCTGAGTTATCTCTATGCCTTTATGGTCTCTGCGGATCTGTGATTCTATCAGCTGCTCACCTAGAGGTGTGACTTCAGCGGTAGAATATCTTTCTAGCAAGAGCAAGCCCTGTGTTCAAAACCCAGTACTGCCAATCAAGAAAAGGAAATCTTGTTTTGACTTCTAAGTCCCACCGAAGCATTACCATGCCGAGAAAACTGTGTCTTGTGTGTCTTGAGACTTTTCTCTTCTGACATACTTGAGCACTTTCCTGTTCTCATTCCTTCTTAGATGTAAATGAATGTGCAACTGGCTTCCATCGCTGTGGCCCCAACTCTGTGTGTATCAATTTGCTGGGAAGCTACAGGTGCGAATGCCGTAGTGGCTATGAGCTTGCTGGGGACCAGCGCTCTTGCACCCGTGAGTATCCGAGTCCTTCATCTTTTGCCACAATGGTGATGTATCCGGCTCTTTCCTTCATTTTCATTTCCACTTGTGCTGTGCAGAAGCTCAGCCATGTGAAAACTCACTACATGTCGATAGACTCAAGGTTCCTCTTCAGTTTTTCTCCGTAAGTTGGTTGTGCATCATGGTTTTCCTCCTTCTGGATATTTATGGTATTGAGTTACTGAGTTGGGATTTCTGGCTTCATGGTACAACACAAGATTGCAAGCCTCATGGAAACAAGCCAGCTCAGTTTGAAGAGGTAGATTTGTATTTCAGAGGAGCCTGTCCCGGGACAGCCTGGTAGTACACAGCTGTTAGTCACAGCACTGGGGAGACTGAGGCAAGAAGATTGGAGCTAGTAGAAACTGTGTGTGTGTGTGTGTGTGTGTGTGTGTGTGTGTGTGTGCGCGCGCGCGCATGTGCATGTGAGCGCAAACTCTACGTTGTTAAACGTTTTAATCAAATTTGGTCAGACGACTAATTTTCATGCATTGTGTTTTAAGTACCAATGGACACCAGTACCTCTCAAGCTTTGCTGTGCACATGAATGTTACAAGAGGACTCTCTCTCAGTTGAGATTCTGCCCTTGGTGGCACCCAGAACCTGTGTTCTTGAGAGTCTAAGGTCAGCTGCTGGTGCTCTGAGGACGAAGCCTCACTCACTCACAGGCCTGATCTCTTGGCTTGTCTTTGTTTTTCTTTGCAGTGATTGCCCCACCTCCCAACCCCTGTGAGGATGGCAGTCACACTTGTGCTCCCCCAGAACAGGCCCGGTGCATTCACCAGGGAGGGAGTGCTTTCAGCTGCGCCTGCCTGCCAGGTTACACTGGCAGTGGGCACCAGTGTTCTGGTAAGTACCTGTAGGTCAGACTTGAGCAAGATGGACTGTCGACTGTCATCTTGTTACCTTCCCCCCTCCCCCTCGGGTCAGGAACCATCTCTCTCCTTTGCCTCAGGTACCCTTGGAATTGGCAATAGAGAAAAGAGCTCTGTAGAATCTAAAGGGAGGGAGGCATTGCGTGATTTCTGTGGGCCTAGATTAGCCAGCACACATGGCTGTCCTGGGAGGAAATATCCCTTGTGTGAGTGACATTGCCAGCTTGTGGCCTTCTGATCCTGGGAGCTAGTAGAGGCTGCCCATGAAACACAGGGGGATGAGGAGGGGGAGAGGGAGGAGAAGGAGCTGGAACTGGAGCTGGAGCTGGAGCTGGAGCCTGTGCGATCTTGATCTGCTAAGAAGCTCATGGGAGCGAGGAGATGAAACCTGTTTTGTTGGGGGACAGGGAGGGTAAGGAGGAGGAGCACAGGAAGGGAGAAAGAGTGGGCAAATGAAGCCATGTTATATTCAGTGTATATTATGTAAAAATTGAACTGTGGGACAGAGTGAGGGAGAATGGTGGAAGAAGGGGTGACATTGATCAGGATACATTGTACTCATACTATGGCTTGTTGAATTGAAACCCCTTTGTATAACTACTTTTTCCTTTAAAGCTCCTGAGAGTGAGCACATAAGCTGAGTAGGTCCCTGGGAATGACAGATGGAAACAGCAAGTCTAAGAATGGGGGAAGGAGGGATTCTGCTTTCTAGTTTCTGTTCTCCTTTTCCATCCAAACTGCCATCTGCCATCCTCCCTTTCCACACTTACTTCACCGTAACTGTGTGTCACTGAGGTGAAACCAAATTTTAGTCTGTCAATGGCCAGGTGCATTTGGAAAGCCATTAGTGTTCAGGTAGCTCTGCTGCATAGCTCCTTTATTAAGGCACTACTGGTCTAGTTTCATGTACATACAGAAAGAGTTATGTCTAGTCCTATCAGCTTTGCATTATTTCTGACAAGTTTAAATTTGAATAATTAGTCCAGAGAGGAAGTTTTGAGATATAAGGTGTACATTAACATCTTTTTTATTTTTATCTCTAGTGTACCTTCTCTTCTCCCACCTCTCCCCCACTATCTGAAATGGGTATCTTTATTCTAGATGGGGGATGCCTTGTATATGAGTGGGGGTTAGGAAGAGATGTGCAGCCTAATAGTGGGAAATTATTTCCACTGTGCCCTTACTCTTGCGCCCATTCTCAGCTGTAAGAACATAGAATTCCTGGAGAGCAAACTGCTCCATAATGAAATTGCGTAATTAAACATCTGGCAGCTTGTAGCCAGGCACTAGTAGCTTACATCCATTGTCTTAGCTACAGGAGGCCGAGATCTGAGAATCAAGGTTCAAAGCCAGCCTGGAAAAGTCCCCGAGTCTTTTATCTCCAGTTAACCAGTAAGAAGTCAAAAGGGCAATTGTGGCTCAAGTGGTAGAGAGCCAGCCAGCCTTGAGTGAAAAATCAAAGGGATAGGGCCCAGGGACTGAATTCCATATCCCTACTAAAGAAAAGAAAAGAAAAGATGAAGATGCTTTGAAGGTATTTAATTCCTTAATCATCCATTTTAACATGAGTACTAGAAATGAATTGCAGCTTATATGTATTGTGTACAGTGCTTCTTTAATCTCTTCTAAAATCATTTTCTCTTTCTATTTGTCCTGCAAGACTTTGGTTCCCCTCTTTGCTCATGTTAAAACCCTGAAATTTTTGCATGCTTGGAATTTTAGGTTATTGCCTTTGGGGTTATTGTTGTTCTCTAAGTTTTGTCATTTGCAGTGGCCCCTACTTAATGTCTGGGCTCTCTACCCAGCTTTACTCTGGAACCCACAAACTTCAAAGCATGCTAGCTTCATCATTTGCTTTCCCAGTTATCAGTTATGGTAACAGATGACCTTGAAATGTAGTAACTTGAAATAAGATGCGTGAGTTACCTGCGCGTCAGGGACCTGGGCGTGGGGGAACTTGAGCTGTGAAGCAAGGCATCTGGCAGATGGAGCCACTGAAGACTTCATGGTGATGGCACCTTCCTGGGCATCAGTGGGCTTCGATGAGCATCTACACAACTGAACTGAGCACTTCTTAGTTCCTTTGTTGTCTGTTACCAGTCTCCCATTTCTTGCCACATGGACCTCTTTTTAATATAACAGCTTGCTTTATTAAAGCCAGTGAGACAAAAATCTGCCGTGAAGATGAATCATCATCTCAGACATGGCATCTCTTAGTGTGTGGCTTTCTTGTGTTGGTTATAAGCAAGCTACAACGGGGTGGGGGTTAGATGAGATCGTGTACGTGCCATGTTGTGTAGGGGTCAAGTAGCCTTTCCGATTGTGGGGCAGTCAAGATGGAATAGTCATTTTCCTAAAGACCTCCGATAAATTGGTCTCATCATGAAAGTAGCTGCCAGGATTTATTTATTTTTTGTTTGTTTATTGGCCATGGGGCTTAAACTCAGGGCCTGGGCACTGTCCCTAGTGCTCTACCACTCTGAGCCACAACTCCATTTCCGGTTTTCTGGTAGTTAATTGGAGCTAAGAGTCTTACAGAATTTCCTACCCAGGCTGGTTTTAAATAGTGATCTTCTGATCTCAGCTTTCTGAGTAGTTAGGATTGCAGGCATGAAGCAGCAACACTGGCTCCTTCAGAAATACTCATACCTGGAAGTAATACCAATACATGTATTAATGTATATGGGCGTGTGTGTGTGTGTGTGTGTGTGTGTGTGTGTGTGTGTGTGTGTGTATTTGTGAGCCAAGGATCTTTGGGAGAGCCCTGGTTGGTAGGATGTGTGCCTTCTTGAAATACACACATACTTTGATTCCATAGAGAGAGTATGAGCTTTTCTCCAGCCATAGCTTGTGGCTTCCTGAAAATCCACACTTTGATTTGGTTTCTCAGTCTGGTCTGAGTCACTTGCCTGAGGCTTTTATCCAAATAGACTTAAATTTCTCCAGCTTCCCTCCATCTGGGGAGATTTCAGCCCTGTGCTAGAGTGCATTAGATACTTCTCAGGCACATTTGTCCTTATGGATCTTCGTGACTTCTGGTGCAAGAACAGATTGTCTAGCATTGGAGCATTCATGGGGAAGGGCAAGTTTGGGTTGAGGACATCAGGATGGTCTGTTACCACAGTAGTCAGTGCCCAGTAGGGGAAGGACTGGAGCCGCTCACATTCTGCTCTCAGATTCTCTTTCTGTGTTCCTACTGTGGATGCTGAATGCTCATGGCCCTGGGGGTCGGGCGGGGGGGTACTCCACATGCCACAGGGGCACAACTAGCCGGGTGTGTGAATGAACAAGGTGGAGAGAGAGAGAGAGAGTGCATGCGTGCGTGCATGCAAGGGCCTGTGGGGCTCAGGGTGAGATCAAGATTAATTGGCTGCATGCAATTATACTGGGCTGAAAAGCAAATGGGTAGTGGGGGGCTGGAGTTCAGTGGCTGTTTCTAAGTATGTCCAGATGGTTCTTCTCATAGCTGAGGTAGGGAAGGATGGCATAGCATCAAAGTGTGAGCACTAGATGAAGCTCACATTTTCCAAACAGGTTTTTTAGGAGCTTGAGAGGTGAAAGAGAGGAGAGAAATGTGCTGGATAGAGCCCGTGTGGTAAAGGGGCTCTGCTGTTCCTCTAATGCCTTTGTCTTGATATCTAGCTCCCATTCATCCCTGAGCCTTCCTACCACTGACCAAGTAAATTGGAGTTCTGGGGCTTGAATTCAGGGTCTGGGTGCTGTTGCTGAGTTTTTTTGTTTTTTTTTTTTTCTTTCACAAGGCCTACCACTCTCCACTTGGGCCATCACTTTACTTCCACTTTTTTTTTTTTTTTGGACGATTAATTGGAAATAACGAGTCTCACAGTCTGTCCTGCCCGGGCCAGCTTTGAAACCTTCATCTTCCGATGTCAACACGTGAGAGCCACTGGCATCCTGCAAGGAAGCTTTCTTGTCGAGGGGCTGGAAGTCCTTCCACATCTGGTGAAATAGGGATGCATTTTCCTCCTTTAAGCAGAAGCCCTGGCTTCTGGAAAGCCCCCAGTGTTTGTGCTTCTGAGGGGACACCACCAATGGTTTTGAGCTTCAGCCCCGGATCTCCTGACTGGACTGGACTTTTCTATCATCACCTCTTAAAGTAAGGGATCTGGAACCCTCTCAAGCCTTGGGGTCAGAGATTTTGGAGGTGTGATACCTTCATCTCTCCAGGCAGGTTTCTGGTCTTTCTGGTCATTTCTAATAGTCTCTTATCTATATGACCATGGTGTCTGAGCTCCTCCTCTGGGGATGGCTGGTCTTAGAGATTTGGTCTGCATCCCTAGGCCATGGACTTTGCTGCCATCCAAGGCTTAGTAGATATGGGGAATCCCCTTTCCCTTGGTTTAAAAATAATCATCAGAAACTGTTCCCTGGGCTCAGAAATAGACCTCTCAGGAACTCCTGTTTCCTGCCATTGCCTGGGGTTCCTGTTACCATTAGAAGTACTTTTAGTAAGCATATGTTTTGTCAATAGCTTTAATTTCCTGCATTTGGCTGCATGGTAATTTTTACAGCCTTGGTTTTACAACCTGTTTTTTTTATAGCCTCTTCCAGGCCTAAGGAACAGGATTGTCACCAGTTTAGTCCACCTGGACATTTGCGTGTGCTTCCGAAGAAACAGCAAATCACAAGGCTAGTTAGAAATGCCAATACTGGTTGTTTTTTTCAGCAGTGAGGAGCTAATCAGAACACTTGGCTTATTTCTGGTCTTGCAGATGAGGTCACTGTTCCCTTTCTGTCTCGCCAGGTAAGATGTAGGTAATCAGGAAGGCCTGTTGCTCACCACTCTGGAAGAGCTTCTCTGGGTGGAGTTCTGCTTAGTTATATTGAACATTTAGGGCTCAGAAGAACTGATAGACATCCACTGATTTCCTGTGGCAGAAGATAAGCCGCATGCTGCTTTTCTGATTGCTACGACGCAGATTCCTCTGATGAAGAACCTGATGTGTAGTACCTTCTTTGTCCGTTAGGTGGTACCTAAGAAAGAAAATGTGGCTCCATAGTGCTGTGGCCAGAGCCAGGAGTGGGAGGGAAGGCGCTAACCCTAGGAAAACTTCATCTAGATCACGAGAGGTTGGGTAGAGAACCATCCCAGTCACATCTGATCGATTCTAGTGACCCTCCCGTTTCCCACGCTGAGGTCTTCTTCTAGGGGCTACCATATAGACCCAACTCAGACTTCCAGGTTTCTCATTGGTTATCCCATCATCTCTTCCCCCTCCCCCTGCACATATATTTGTTATTGCTGTTGTTTCACACCTATAATCCTAACTACTCAGGAGGCTGAGATCTGAGTATCACAGTTCAAAGCCAGCCCAGGCCAGAAAATCTATGAAACTCTTTTCTCCAGTTAAAAAAAAAAAAACAAAAACACAGTAGTGGAGCTATGGTTCAAACTGGTAGATCACTAGCCTTGAGTGAAAAGCTCAGGGGCAATGTCTAGGCCTCTAGTTCAAGCCCCATGACCAACGCCCCCCCACCAAAAAACAAACAAACAAAAACTAGTCATTGTAGATGTAATGAATGCTTTGTGTTGTTTTGTCAAGCCTAGATCTGACTTGGACCATTAATTTAACTTTTCTTTTTTAAAATCTCTGGAAGGCTTCCTTTCTTAAGACAGCATATCATATCAGTGGGTAGTTTTAACAATCTTAATAATCTTACTCCCAGAATTTTTTTTTAGGTGAGGGCCTGAGGCGAGTGACTACCTTTTGGCAGCATGGGCCAGTTGTAATAAATAACATAAAAATGTATATACATCTGCTTTGGTTGGAAGTGTGAGGATTTGTAGTTTTGAGAACTATGGTTATGTGAATCCTCAAGGTTATAATGTAGAGAGTGTGGAGGTTGCAATTGTTTGTATGCCTGACAAATTTAAGCTCGCTTTGTGTGTGTGTGTGTATGTGTGTGTGTGTGTGTGTGTGTGTGTGTCTGTGTGGTGTGTGTGCATTTTCATTTGGTCTTTTCCATCAAGGCTGGTGCTCTGGTGCTCTACTACTTAAGCCACAGTTTCACTTTTGGATTTTTGGTGATTAATTAGAGATGAGATTCTCAAAGAGTCTCCTGACTTACTAGGTGAGACTGACTGTGCTTCAACCTAGTTGGAAAAATGTTTGGGTCCTCATGGGGCCCTTGGCGTCTCTACATGAATGGTATAGGGAGACAGTGCCAACAATGCAGGGAATAAAAACCATTGTTGCCTATATTTATCTTTATTGTTGTAGTCCCAGAAGGAAATGAATGATTTATAGTCGAAAGGTTAGTTCAAAGGTAATAACATCCTGGAATTCACTGTAGATGAAAGGTCCCCTAGAAATATTCTACAGGACATTTTTATCTGTGAGTGACCACATGTTTGATTTCTCCACTGAAATTCATATATTAATTCACATGTCTCTGGATTTGGTTTTTCCTGGTAAGCATACCTCTAGGTTTCAGCATCGAAGCTCTTCTGTAGTTGACAGCTTGTTGATCCATGAGTATGGAGACTAGTCATTCACACAGGTTGTATCTGGAGGCTGTAGTCTCACCAGTTATGTGTTGTCATGCTCTTCCTCTTCCTCCCCTCTACAGATGTTGACGAATGTGCAGAAAACAGATGTCACCCTGCTGCTACCTGCTACAATACCCCTGGGTCTTTTTCCTGCCGTTGCCAACCTGGGTATCACGGGGACGGATTTCAGTGCTTACCGGGTAAGGGTCAGAGAGCCAGATTAGGCACATTAGACTCAGTTGCTTCCGTAGTATTTTTTTCTGTAGCTGCTCGCTTTTGAGTTAACCTAGTCTGAGGTTTTACTGGGTGGATTTTTGAGCTTCTGAATTTTCCCCTTCATTACTCCTGTTGCCTACTGTGACAAGTGATGTACATTCCTGAAAACCTCAAGTAGAACCCATCTCTCTTCCTACTTAGGGCAGCTCTGGTTTACTGGTTTACTGCACGAGTGATCTGCTTTGCCTCAGTGAATACTCTTCGGATAAAACATTGAGCAGAATCTTAATTAGCTGCTCAGTTAGTAGCTCACTAGGGCATCAATGGTAAACACTTCCTGCAGGGGACTAGATTAGCACAGAAAGGTATGGCTGACATCGACCTGGACCTTCTTAGAGCTTAACTCTGAGTCTCAAGGGACAAATGGAGTTTGACTTCTACCTAAATCTCAGTGGGATGTTGGGCAGATTCCATGGGTTGCTCCTCATGTTACCCAAGCCCCTAAGAGCTGAGGAGGCAGCGGCCTTACATTTTCATTTATCTAGAGAATTGAGGACACAAACTAAATACACGGGGGAGGGGGGCAGAGCTAAAGTAAGAATTTGTGACAGTAAAGTCCCATGGCCTTGCTATTTTTCCCCCGTGTTATGGTATCTTCCAATAGTAGAACAACATTTCTTAGCACAGAAGACTTTTGATGATGTCAGGTTAGAATAGCTATGTTACAGTAACTTTCTCATTCTTCTTCATGTCTCCTGTGCTCTGGTTCCGCAAGACTCTACCTCAAGTCTGAAACCCTGTGAACAGCAGCAGCGCTACGCGCAGGCTCAGTATGCCTACCCTGGGTCTCGGCTCCACATCCCCCAGTGTGATGATCAGGGCAACTTCCTGCCACTGCAGTGCCATGGCAACACTGGCTTCTGCTGGTGTGTGGATCCTAATGGTCACGAAGTCCCTGGCACCCAGACTCCACCTGGCTCCACCCCACCTCACTGCGGCCCACCACCAGGTGAGTCTCTTAGGAAAAACTGCATACCAGCCTGTGCAAGAGTCAGAATGGCACTGGTGAGGTAGGAAATTTATTACCGAGCCCATTTGATGTGGACACAGAGCTGGCTGATCACGCTTTCACCTTTGTTCCTTGGGAGAACATGTGGATGACTTGGTTTCAGCTGCTTAGATCCTTGGCAAGTACCAGACAAGATTGAGTTACCTAGCTAACTGAGGCCATTGTGAGTGGTCTGATGGAGCTCAAAGGTATTTCCAGACCAACATTTTGTCCAGAGGAAAAATGTCTTCCTATACAGCCCTCTCATTTAATTCAGATTTAGGAAGCAGTATGAATGAAGGCTGTCAGTAGCATAGAACTAGTGGATGGAGCCAGTGAGTTTTCTTTAACCTGATAACTCCACTCCTCTCCAGCCAACTTGCTTTGGCAATCTTTGTGTGAAGACTCTGATCTTACATCCAAGATGCTTGTGGCACATGTAGCTTTTCTCATCTGTGCTAGCCCTATCAAAGTGGGGCATGGTGAGCAAATGTTCACCGTTGATGCCAGCAGTGGACTCCCAAGACAGCTGTCTGCTCCTTGGGGGATTATCAGAAGTGAGGTAGAACTTTCTTTTTCATACTTACTCTGGAAGAACTGTATTCTGAAGAATATAGGTTTGGTTTGAGGCTGTTTATACTTAAATGTTTCCCATATCTGGGAACTGGCTATTAAAAAAACACATACACATTTTTATCACCAAGAGAGTTTTCAACATATTATCTTGGCTTGTAAGATATGTGAGGAAATAGAGCTAAAGAACCTCCAATGGTTTGAAGTCTCTAACAGTCTTAATTGTTCCAGCCAGGATTTAGGGATGCTAAGCTTCATAGAGATAAATATTGGGTATGGCACGACCCATAGCAACACCTCTAGTCCCTTGTGTTTTTGTTTTTAGGGAGTAGATTAAAAAAAAACAACAACAACAGGGAATTCTGTTTTGCTCTTGGCTTCTCTTTACAAAACTCAAGGTCTCCTCCAGCTGAGATTTCAAAAAAAGAAAAGAAAAAAAGAACAGATGGTTGGGAGATCCCTCAGGGAATAGTTCAGAATTCTATTAAATTTATTAAGACAAACATGTGTTAAGGACAATGATTCATCCTGAGAAGTTAATGAGTAAAATAGGGACACATTGTTTTGTGCAGCCTTTCCCATGGCCCCAGTTTCTCCCTTGGCTTGGCTCATACTGCCGTTTCTTGACTAGTCTCATCTGGATAATGGGGTCAGCTAGAGCACGCATGTGCCCAAGATGTCAGCCCTGCCCCTTAGAGGCAGAAGAGAAAGAAGTCCATAGTTGGATGAAGAAATAGCTTTCAATAGAGGAGTGTACCTACATAGGAATGATCAGAGACTCATTTCCCAGAACCTCACTGGGCTGGGTATCTGCATTCTACAGCAAGGAATGTACCTTGCTGGGGCCTTCCTTGCACCAAGAATGGATCAGTGGAATTCAGAATATGGGGCGAGGTGGTGTTGGAAGCCTCTTTCGGGCATCCTCCCTTGTGGTGTGAATGGCAGTGTTTGAGAAAGCAGCATTCCCCACTTCTGATCCTTGGATAAGGAAGTTCGAATCTTACCTCAGTGCTACAGTGCACTGTAGGACTGAAGCTTGAAGGACACCTCTCCCAAAGCCAGGGGAGTCGTAGCCAGGTGCTGGTGGCTCACATCTGTAGTTTTAGCAACTCAGGACTAAGATCTAAGGATAATGGTTCAAAGCCAGCCAAGCTCGAGTCCCTGCGTTCAAACTCTAGAAATGCCATGGTTCACACTGCTTTCTGCCTTCCCAGAGGATCTGGCCTGTACAGACCTATTGCAATGGTTGCAGCTGTGCTTCTGGCAGTTGCTAGAGGGGATTTGAAAAGAGTAGATGGAACACAAATGCCTTTGTATTTTCAATGAACAAAAACTCTGTCTTCTGGGTGAGTATACACTAGTATACAGCGAGGGAGGACCCGGGAGGACAAGAGAAGGAAGACCAGTAGAGAGATGGTTGCAGTGTGGCGGAGGTGGGAGAAACACATGCCTCACAAGTATGAGGCTCTAAATTTAACCTCCAGTATTACGAAACAATAAAAATGAAAAACCTTGAAAGCCAGGCTATGCTAGTTGACCCTCGGTATGTATTCTTGTTAGAAAACTACATAGGATAAGAGTTATGCTGGACACCAGTGGCTCACGTCTATAATCCTAGCCATTCCATCCCCAAATGCCACCCTAGAACCATTAAAGCTCCATCCAAAAGGTAGGTGGCTGTGTGAAAAGATTGTACTGCCAGGTGTTGAAATAAGGCTCGAAGCTTGAAGCAAGTAGGATAGAATAACCATTCACTTTTAGTATGACACAGGTCACTGAGTCCCCAAGTGGTCTCTTTAGAGTGCACTGGCCACAGGCCAGTGTTCCCATGGGCCTCTGCTGTCCTGAGGGAGATGTCAATCTGCAAGCTGAGCAAGCTGTGTGCCATGGCTCAGCCTGATGTGATCAGGCCTTGCTAGCACTTCCTTCTGACCTGGGTGACATCAAGAGGATCTCTTGTCCAGAATCTCACAGAGGACATTGGAAGAACCTATTTGCCTCCATGGATCAGTGTCCAGGGGCTTGGCTGAGGGCTTATTACTGGACTCGAGTGGGAGGATGGGCAAGAAGGTCAGGTGTAGGAATCTTGAGCTTTACCTGCTTCTGCTTTAGCTGCCAATCCAAGGCTTTGTTTCCCCATCTGCTTAGAGCCTACCCAGAGGCCTCGGACGGTCTGTGAGCGCTGGAGGGAGAGCCTGCTGGAGCACTACGGTGGCACACCCAGGGATGACCAGTACGTGCCCCAGTGTGACGACCTGGGCCACTTCATCCCGCTGCAGTGTCATGGCAAGAGTGACTTCTGCTGGTGTGTGGACAAAGATGGCAGAGAGGTGCAGGGCACACGCTCACAGCCAGGCACCACCCCTGCATGTAAGTACAGGTACAGGCCAAACTCCCTTGGGTGGCACCTGGGCATCTCTGTGTGGGGGATGCTGTGAGTCACAGGGTCTGAGGAAAGAGGTCACTTTATCAACATGCTGGTTCTCCACAGTCCAAGATGCCCATTTGGATTTCATGGTGAAATTGCCACTTAGTTCTTTTTTTTTTTTTTTTACTGTGTACATTTTTTTTATTGTAATTAGTAAAAGGGTTACATGATATTTGCCAGATAGAAGGTGCATTAATTCACATACATTGATACCCTTTCACATGTCTTGGTACCCATTTCCCTCCCCCCCCACCCCCCACCCGTCTTGGTTTTCCCCCCTTCCCTATCAAATTTCAAATAACCAAATACAAATAAATTCAATATATCAGGTAACAAAGTGAGATACTATACCAATATGAGATAACCAAGGGACAGCAAAGGAGATGAGAGACAACATAGTACATTAAGGACAACAATCATTCATTATATGAATTGCCACTTAGTTCTATTTCTGTTGCAAGTACAGCTAGAACTTAGTTCCTCGTATAATTTTGACTTCTTGTCCCCAGTCCTGTTGTCACTCTGGGGTCCCAAAGAAATTGTATCCCCCTCTAAATCAAGGACAAGAAAAGCCTCTGCTTTGCTGTGAGGGAAATGTTTTATTGTAATGGATAGTGATTTACATAAAGGATTCTTGGGGGGAAAAAAGCCCTAGACATTAGAATTTCCTTTGAAGAACATCTGGGGCACATCTGTTTAGAGCAAAGAACTGTTGATAGGCTTGGGCATGTGACAAAGTAACTTCTTGGTCCCCCCCCCCCCCCATGTTTCCTCTTCTTCTCATGGCAGGTATACCCACCGTGGCTCCCCCTCTGGTGCGGCCCACACCACGGCCTGATGTGACTCCTCCATCTGTGGGCACCTTCCTGCTTTATGCCCAGGGCCAGCAGATCGGCCACTTGCCCCTCAATGGCACCAAGCTTCAGAAGGATACAGCCAAGACCCTGCTGTCTCTGCATGTAAAGTGGAGTTCCTTGAGGGATAGGGGTATGGGTAGGGCTTGGCATGGGGTGGAGCTGGGCATGTTGGCAGGTACATGGTGGGGCACCAGGCTGTGGACCTGGTGTGGCATGTGCCACTGGGAGACTGTGGATTTGGGAATTCCTATAGTACTTCTTGTCCTCACTGGCCTGGAGCCACCACTACTACAGTTGGGGCTCTCCACTGCTGAGAGCCATGTCCTACCCTTCAGGGGCTCTGTCCTGTGAGTTCAAGGTGTTTTAGATGTGTGGTGATTCTAGGGAATGGTGGCAGGTTCTTATCCAAGTCTGCAGGGTCCTTCCCTGGTCCCAGGCATCCTGGAGCCATAGGCAAGAGTTGGTGACTACAGCATATGGTTTCTGTGATCACTTAAGAAGCAGGAGGGAAAGTCAACTAGAGATTCCTCTCTGTTGCATCCCTGCCCTCCCAGTTTGCTTATGTGACTCTGATTACCCCCCCCCCCCCTCAACCCCTTTCCTAACCTGACTCCTTCATGAGGAAGAATTGGAGAGGGTGTATGCCCGGGAAAGGATGATGCAGCTTTCCTGAGGACAAACCTGCCACTTTCCAAGCTATTGCTATCCCTATCTGGAAGGATTTTTTTCCTGTAAAGTGGGAATGAAAAGAAAAGGAGAACCCGCTCCCAAAAGGCATTGACAAATCAGTGAAAAACATCGGATTCTGTTTTACTTTTTTGGCAGCACTGGCGTTTGAGCTCAGGGCCTCATGCTTGCTAAGCATGCCCCTTAGCGGTGATGCTGTTTCTTAACTTGACACTTGTCATCCATGGGAGAGAACAGGACCAGTGTTCATGTCTTTATTTACTCTAGTGCTATTTATTTGGTTCCAAAAAAGTTTAAAAACAGCCAATGATCAGAAAAAGATCGATTTTTTTCCTTCCTTTTTTAAATTTTAAATAAGTTTGTGATTTTTGCTTATTTATTTTTTTGCCAGTCCTGGGGCTTGACTCTGGGCCTGGGCCTTGTCCTTGGGCTTTCTCAAGGCTAGCACTCCACCACTTGAGCCACAGCACCACTTCTGGCTTTTTCTGTGTATGTGGTACTGAGGATTCAAACTCAGGACTTAATGCATGCTAGGCAAACACTCTACTACTAGGCCATGCTCTTGGCTCTTTTTCTTTCTTTATTAAGATTCATGGTTTTTGCCACCCAGCAAAGTGGATTTCATGATTCCTTGGGTTCATAGAAGACGTTATAAATTATATAAACTTTTGCCCAAGGTGGCTTTCTTTCATCATTTTTCCTTCTCTCTCCCTTCCTCCTCCCCGCCACCTCTCCCCCTTTTTTTTGGTCCATTGTGGGGCTTTAAGTCTAGGCTGGGCCCTGTCCCTGAGCTTTTTTTCAGCTCAAGGCTAGCACTCATTTGAGCTACAGTGCCCCTTCTGGTTTTCTGGCGGTTAATTGGAGATAAGAGTCTTTGTGCCCAGGCTGGTTTTGAACCTAGATTCTCAAATCTCAGCCTCCTGAGTAGTTAAAATTACAGGCGTGAGCCACCAGCGCCCAGCTCCTTCCTTCTTTCCTTTCTCTCTGACTCTCGTCACAGGGTTTGAACTCAGAACCTCATATGTGCTAGCAGATACTCTACTACTTGAGCCTGCCTCCTAGCTTTAGTTTATCTTCCTTAGTTTATAGTTAATTTTTCAGGTAGGAACTTTTGCTTCTGCTTGGTATCAGATTCAGATCTTCTCTTACCTTTCCTCTTCAGTAACTGGGATTGCTTAAATCTGAGCACCCACCATACATGGCTTGATTTTAGAAATTAGATCTGGCTAACTTAGCCTGTGCTGCCTTAAACGTTGATTATCCCATCTCAGCTTTCTTCCCTCCACTGTCTGTGTAGCTGAGATTTCAGGCATTAGCCACTATCCCCAGCCCAGATGGCCTTTTAATTTTAAAGTATTGTTGACTTTAGGTATCCCCATGTGAACTGCCAGCTTTTCTGTAGAAACCAAAAGGTGTTAGTACGTCTCTTGTGTTGTCTCAGAGGCTTAAGTCAACCCAAGCCCCAGGAGGCTTATTAAGCAGGGAGAACTGGATTGACCTCAGGGACAGCCAGATGGCCTCTAGAAGTTCACTTTGTACATCTTCTGGTCTTCTTGGAACAGGAGGAATCTGGGTTAGGAACTTTATAAAGCAAGTCCTGTGTGGAGATAGGAATGTCACAGATTTGGCATTTTGAAAAGAGACTGTCATTTAGCACTAATGAGCCAAAGGTTCGATGGTGACTGCAATTTCCCAGTTCCTTGACCCATTAAAGAACACTTTCTTTTAATGGAGTACAGCTGAATGATTTAGTTTATATGGAGTTAGGAATGAATGACCATACCTCTACTGGGGAAAGATCTCTGCTTGTTTACAGGGGAGGGGAGAGGAGATTTTGTTGGCATATATCAGCAGATTTTCAAAAGGCTCTTTCAAGAAATGCCAATAACATTTGAAAGGATTTAGTTTTAATTCAGTATCAAGGACTGGATTTTTTTTTTTTGAGACTCCTCATCACTGAGGGAGGCTGAGTTCTCTTATGAAATTATTGTTTACACTGGAGCTATAGCAATTACTGACTAGGACATACAGTAAGCACTGATGACATTAACTTTTATGTTTGTGCTGGTACTGTGACTTAAACCCGCGGCCTGAGCACTATCTCTAAGCTTTTTCACTCAAGACTTCCTACTGGAGTAATAGCTGTACTTCTGGCTTTTTGCTAGTTCTTTGGAGATAAGAGTCTCTTAGGTTTGATTGCCTGGGCTGGCTTTGAACTACCATCCTCAGACTTCAGCTTCCTGATTAGCTAGAGTGACAGGTATTAGCCACCAGTGCCTGGCTTGGTATTAATTCTTATAGCAGCCACATGAAGTAGGTAGAATGTGAGGGTTTGTAGGCACACATGTTGACAGTAGAATCATGCAGTTAGTTAGTGGCTAAGCATTACAATGACCCTGGGAAAGTCTCCACTGCCTACATGTCCAGCCAGTCTGCTGTGTTGCCTGCAAGCCCTCCTGCATAAGCATGAACTTGGGAACTGAAGGATCTCAATTCTTCAAATCTGATCATTTGGTCCATGAAGGGGTCCATAGTTGTGGGACTTGACTATGACTGCCGGGAGAGGATGGTCTACTGGACAGATGTTGCTGGACGGACCATCAGCCGTGTGAGTTTGGAGCCAGGAGCAGAGCCTGAGACTGTCGTTAATTCAGGTTAGCACCTTCACTCATTTCACTTTATTAAGTCACTGTTTTATGTTGGTCTCTTCTCTGTTTTCACGAAATGAGAGGTTAGGTGCAGTGTCATTAGCAAACCCTTTCACGTTAGGAGTGAAAAGTTGACTGAGAGGTGACTCTCAGGAGATGATCTTCCCAAATCAGGATGTGACAGGAGTGTATGCAACCTGCCACCAGCACTGGGGATGCCATGTGCTCTCAGGATGATATACAAGAAGCTGTGACATTGGTGCCTCATGCTTGTGATCCCAGCTACTCAGGAGGCTGAGATCTGAGGGTCAAGTCTTTAAGCCAGTCTGAACAGGGAAATCTATCAGATTCTTATCTACAAGTAACCACAAAAGAAGCTGGAAGTAGAGCTGTGATGAAATCTGAGGGACAGTGCCCAGCCTCTTGAGTTCAAGCCCTGGTTCACACGTGCACACTAGAGGTGATGGAAAAGGATCTGTTCCTATACTGACTTGGTTTTGGGGTCATACTCTCATGTGTTTTTTTGTTGTTTTTGCTAGTCCTGGGGCTTAAACTCCAGGCCTGGGCACTGTCCTTGGGCTTTCTCAAGGCTAGTGCTCTACCACTTGAGCCACAGCACCACTTCCAGCTTTTTTTTCTATCTATGTAGTACTGAGGAATCTAATCCAGGGCTTCCTGCACGCTAAGCAAGCACTCTACCGCTAGGCCACACTCTCAGCCCTGAGACTTAAGGTTTTCATGTTTTTGTGCAAATAAACTTTTCAAATATAGTGGGTTTTCCCTTCAGCCCTTATGTTCCACAAATGTTCCAGCCACCTTTGCTTTTTTTTTGCAGGTCTGATTAGCCCTGAAGGACTTGCCATTGATCACTTCCGTAGAACAATGTACTGGACGGACAGTGGCCTGGATAAGATAGAGAAGGCCCACCTGGATGGCTCCGAGCGCAAGGTTCTCTTCCACACGGATCTGGTGAACCCCCGTGCCATCACTGTGGATCCAATCCGAGGGTCAGCTGGGCTTCCCTAATTCTATTACTTACAGATCCTCATCTAAAGCTTTAATTTTTTATACCATTTAGGGAGGGTCAGAAGAAAAGCAAAAGCTCACATGTACTCACTTAATACTTAACTGAGGATGTCCTACATATCAGGCACTTGTGGTAAACAAAGGCAACAAAGTCTATTTCATTGTATTTGTAAAGAAATGACTGGACAGATAAGAATATTTGGTCAGGTGCAGCTGCTCACGCCTGTGAACCTTGCTACTCAGGAGACTGAGATCTGAGGATCAAGGTTCAAAGCCAGCCCAGGAAAATGACCTGAGACTCTTACCTCCAGTTAACCTTTAGAAAACAGGGAAGTGGAGCTCGGCTCAAGTGTAGGGCAGTAGCCTTGAGCTAAAGAGCTTGGAGACAGTGACCAGGCCGAGTTCAAGCCCCATGATCCCATGTAGAGAATTCATACCATATGAGAGGACGCAGGGCCTCTGAACTAGGTGACCAAGCACTAGTTGTTTTCACCAGTGTCTACTGAAAATGTTTTCATTAATAATCTATAAGCCTACTATTCCCTTAACGTCTGACCCACTTTCAATTAATAAGATAATTATTTTTTTACATATTACCCATTAACTACCTTGTATTTAACAAGGTAAGACAAGGTACAATATACAACAACTAAAAGTATCTTCCATCTGGGAGTCAGCTATCAGACTACTGAGATTTTCCTTCAGCAAGTACTACAGTGTTTTCCCTAAGATTTTCCTCAAATCCCTGGTTTAGGTTGCTATACTCTCCATAGTTCTGTTGCTTAACAATTCCTAAGAAATACAATTTCAACAAATTAAAGAGTTTTGGGGACAGTTTCATCTAATTTTGTCAGGGTGTTAAGACAGTGACTTCTACAGAATTCTAGTTGCCCGAAAAACTTGTGATGCAAGCAAAAGCAAACATGGCTGGCTGTGTGTTTGTTGCTTATTGCTGTGAAACTGTCCACAAATGCTGGCAGATTAAGACAACATTTGATATAGTGTCTGTGAATCAGGAATCTGAGTGAGATTTAACCGAGTATATCTGGTGTTTCAAAAGTCTGCAACAAAGTAATTGAACAAGCTTAAGTGATCTTTAGGCTTAATGGAAAGGACCACTGCTAAGCACATTCCTATTCCTGTGGGCTTTTTTTTTTTATTTTTGAGGGGGGTGGTGCTTGTTCTCAAGGCCTTGGGAGTTGCCCCTGAGACTACAAGGCTAGTGCTCTACCACTTTGAGCTACAGTGCCAATTCCGGTTTGCGGTGGTTGATGATGAGTCTCATGGACTTTCCTGCCCAGCCTGCAAACTGTGATCCTCAGATCTCAGTCTTCTGAGTAGTTGGGACTAAGGCGTGAGCCACCAGCACCCAGCTTCCTTCCTCTAGGCTCCTGATGGGCTTCATCATGTTCTTTGCTGGCCTTTGGGCAAATCGTTCTTTGCACAGGGCAGCTTGCAGCATGGGCATCTACCGTCCCCCAGAGGGAGCCTAAGACAGTATTCAAGACAGAAGGCAGTTTTGAAATCTAACATTGGAAGTGGGGATCTACCCTTCTTCCATTCTTGTATTCACTATAAGCAAGACATGAAATCTAGCCCATCCTCCAGGGGACTGCCTCAGGCTCTGAGTACCAGGAGGTAATTAACAGAGGCCATGACAAGTTGCAGGGCTGTTCTCCCCATGATGTTTGGGATTGAATCTAGGGGATTTGTACATGCAAGGCAATAGCTCTCCAATTCAGCTACAGCTTTAGTCCCTACACAGCTATTTTTTTTTCAATCTTTTAAAACTTTTATCTACAGCAACTTGTACTGGACAGACTGGAACAGAGAAGCTCCTAAAATTGAAACATCTTCTTTAGATGGAGAAAACCGAAGAATCCTGGTCAATAAAGACATTGGATTACCCAATGGGTTAACCTTTGACCCCTTCTCCAAACTCCTCTGCTGGGCAGATGCGGGTAATACTAATGAAATGTATAACGATGGAAGCAGCCAATGAGAACTAGAGCAGACTTCATTACAAACCCAACCCAAATCCCATCATTTAAATTTGGCTGAAATTTTAACAGTATCACAGTGTTACATATCTAAACATTTGAAGAACATTTAATAGTTACAATGAATTTTCTTTTTAGAGTAAAGTAAAACTGGGGCTTAGGTGGTAGAGTGCTAGCCTTGAGCATAAAAGCTCAAGGGATAGGCCCTGGTTCAAGCCCTAAGACTGACACTACACCAATAAATACTATCTGAAATTGAAATTTCATTAGAAATTTTGAAATGTAGAAATTCTTGAATTAGCCATTTCAACATTTTCAAGACTGATTTCTTCATACTGGAAAATAATTAACATTTAAGATGTGTTTATAACAATAATACTCTTAGATTGGGGGCAGTTATGTACGCAGTTATGTTTCCAACAATTGGTAAAATACAGTTGCAAATGATTAAGAATGCTTATCTCTGGAAGAAACTTAGCCAGATTCCATTAGAGGTAATTTTATTTTTTAAAGTAATTGTTTGAATTTTTACTAAAAAACTGAGAATGCACAAACCTGGAGAACAGGACATTATTTGATGGCTGGGGAATAAATGCCCTATTTTCTATTCTGCGTTTGGTCCCTTGAGAAAGAATCTGTCATTGTCATTTTTGGCAAATCAGTTTTCATTTCCTTTATGGCATGAACACTCCCTATTTCTCCCTTGATGTTTTAAAAGGAACCAAGAAACTGGAGTGTACACTGCCAGATGGCACTGGGCGGCGTGTAATTCAAAACAACCTCAACTACCCCTTCAGCATCATCAGCTACGCAGATCACTTTTACCACACAGACTGGCGGAGGTGAGCCCAGTACCCGACCAGCAGCTTTGGTATGCACACTACTTGTACCAAAGCCAATAAGTAACTTCAGTAATTGAGTCCTACCTGAGGACTGTGGATACCATTCTACATGTTTTACTGTTTTGGAAGTCATCCTTTCACTTCACCCACAAATTAAGCGTCATTGCCCCCGAATGGCTTTATAATTGGCAAAGCTATTTGATAATAAACTATACAAGGAAGCATATTTACCAGAATTTGCTCTTCCAAAAGTAAAGGACTATCCTGAAATGGTTCCATAAGGTAGTTATTAGATACAGTTTAACACCTGCCCCCAACCCCCCCCCAAAAAAACACGGTGGACTTTCTGCACATCTTAGAGACCAAACTACTTAGCCCTCAAATGAAAACTGATGAAATATTTTAACAGAATAAGAGAACATGTATAGGGGTTGGATACATGGCTCAGTTGGTAAGCGTGCTAGACAGTGAGTGACAGCATCAGGTACTGAGTTCAAGTCCCATTCTTGGACCTAAAAAAAAAAAAGTTTTTCCTTATTCCCTACAATTTTGGTTTAATTGGTGCACCAGAAGGCCCAGACACCTTGTGATCTATCTTTAGTATATTTTGTGTGGTTCTGAAGGCAGCTAGAACTAAAAACAATTAATTCAGACTATCAGTTCTCAAACTTCTTTGGGATACCAACATTACCCAGATGACTTACAGTGTACTGCTGGATCGAGTCACAAGTTCTTGACCGGGCAGATCTGAGGAGGATGAAAAGCTAGCATTTCCTAAAGTTCCCAGCTAATACTGACTGTAAAAAATGACTAGAATTAAGGTAATTCTTATAAATGAAAACCCCCTCTAATTTAAAAACTGATTCTGAATTTCCTTTCTGCTACCAGGGATGGTGTGATATCAGTGAATAAACACAGTGGAGAATTCACAGATGAGTATCTTCCAGAGCAGAGATCTCACCTCTACGGAATAACTGTAGTTTATCCCTACTGCCCAACAGGTAAAGTGTGTGTGTGGTGGGGGGTGGGGTGAGGTTCCTGTGGACTAGCAGGGGAGGGAAGAGCTGTCTGGGGTGACCGAGTTTGTGCTGCCCCAGCATTGCCACCACAGCCATCCAACCTGAAGTCTACCTAGCTTAGGTATGGACAAAATGAAGACTTGCTAGTGCATCTTGAAAATGAAAACTCACCACTGCCCTCTCCTCTCGCAGGAAGAAAATGACTATGAAACGTAAAAGGAGACTTGAAGTTTACACTCAGCATCTTGACCCTCCGGAAATGATTGCGAAGGCAGAGAAAGTGAAAACCGAATTGGCTATTCGAAATTCCTAGATACACAAGATGAACATTTTCAGTGCAACAAGACAAAGTATATTTTGTGAAAGTTTATACCTCAATCTTTACTACTGTATTTTTTAAAACAAAGGTTCTTATTGCAAGCTTACAAAAATGTAATGAATTTTTAACAGTTGCTTATTAAAGCAACTTTCTGTAAACATACCATATTTTAAAGCTCAAATTCATTGAATCCAGCTAGTTCTGGACTCTAAATCTGAATTTTGATATGGATTCTTTATGGCCAAGAAATTAAAAGTTCACTGCTGATGTAATGCAGTTAGAGTAGATTATGTAGAACAAATGGAAAAGAACCAACTTATTTATGGATTCCCAGCCAAAGTTTTGAGACATTTTTCTTTTACCTCTGCATCAGTGCATTTCTATTTATATTAAAAGGTGCTACAATTAATCATTTTGTATTTTCTCATCCAATAAGTGCCTCCACAAAAGTACCTACCAACAGTATTACATTTATAAATACCAAAGACGTAGCAATTTTCAAATTAGATAACTACAATAAAATATTTTAAGTATTCCTGTGACCTAAGGATCTGTATCATTTCTAGGACAAAGTTGGGCATTGTCTTGTACCATAACCACATTAGGAGAAAACACATCAGTTATGCAAATACATAAGAGCATACTTAAAAAAAAGGAATGCCACTTTCCCAAACTTTATTAAAAGAAACAAACCAGTCGTGATGAATCTCTATGTAACAGTCAATTTTCCAGGATTCCTCCCTTGAAAATGTGACATTTGATTTCCAAACGCATGCCGGAAGTGTACATGGTTCCCAATTGTACTAAGAAGGTTAAGAAGCTGAAATGCTGAACATTCATCTCCCAACCTTCCCCAGTCTGTGGTCTGTCTTTGGATCAGCAATTATTGCCTGAACAGCTACTATGGCTTCATTAATTTTTGTCTGTAGTTCTCTGAGCTCTTCTATATGCAGTAGTCGCAGAATCTGAGCAGCTTCATTAAGAACTGCATCTATTTCATAAGAAGAGAGAGCACTGTGTTAATACATGGTTTTTATATTTAAGATCTTCTACTCATATCTCAAGAATTTCCCAAGCCTCTCAAGAGAGTTTAAATCACTTACCTCCTGTGTCAAAACCAAGAATATGTTTGTCTAAAGCAACAGGCAATCCCTTTAAAAAAAAAATAAGTACAAAATGAGACTATAGTTTATAAGAATAACTTTTTCTTATTTGAAAACTAAAAAAAAAACAAACCAGTTTTCTGTTAAGTTTTAGCAACAGTGGCTGGGAGGGCTAAGATTTTTAAAAATTTAAATTTGCCTGTTTTTTTTAAAGAATTTATTAACATTGATTTTTATATCATATTTCAAATGTCATGTTTAACAAACAAGTATTCAAGAAGGAAATTTCTATATATAACCACTGGCACTTAGATTTTAGAACATAATTAAAATTAAGCTGAGGGTTTGTATGTCATAGGTACATATTAATGTATGTAATAAAACTATGTCTATAGAGTATATAGCCTCAATAGACATAATGTTTTACTGGAAAATGCACTGGAAATTTTGTGGGCCACCAAGTCCTTTAGACCAAGGCCAATAACTAAAATCCTAGACAACCTATGCTTGTAATCCAGTAGCGCTTTAACTCCTGCTATGGAAAGAGGGCTGAGTGGAGCTGCTTCTGTGCCACTTGAACTACAGTAAGCAGCAACATCCAGTGTACATAGGATAGAACAATTACTATTTTCTTAAGTTTATTTCTGAACACAGGTTTTTTACAAAACATACAAATCCACCTGAAATATACACAACTAAACTAGCATGTAGCTAGTTTGAAAATAGTCTAAGGAAACGAGGAGCAATTAAGCCATTTATCTAACTAGTTAGTACCTATGTCCAGTATACCCTGATAGTGACACCAAACTAACTTTTCAATGACTATCAAATAAAAATAAGGTCAGCCTCATTTTTGGACATAGGCTGATTGTACTATGTGAAATCCACTAGTAAAACCAACCACCCAGATTCTGGTGGCTCACACCTGTAATCCTAGCCACTCAGGTGGCTAAGACAGGATTATCGTTCAAAGCCAGTCTGGGCATCTCCAATCAACCACCAAAAAGCCAGAAGGGTATGGAGCTTTGGTTCAAGTGGTAAAAGAGTGCTAGTCCTAAGCAAAAAAGCTCAGAGATAGCACCAGGCCTGAGTTCAAGCCCCAAGACTAGCAAAAGCAACAAGAAAAACACAAACAAACAAAAAAGACCCTTAAGCTTTCAGTGTTACAGACTTGTCAGTATACAAATGCTTATAGGCAGTACTCGGTGTCTAAACATTTAAGAAAGCAATGGATAGCTTAAGAAGTAGCGCTGTGGCTCAAGGGGGTGGGGTGGTAGCCTTGAGCTGAATTGCTCAGGGACAGTGCCCAGGACCAGAGTTAAAGCCCCATCACCTCCCCCCCCCCCAAAAAAAAGAATGGGTATGAAAACATAGTAGACAAAATAAAGATTGCTTTGTAGTGAGTGCCTTCATCTTCATTTGATACCAGTGGCTGGAGTTTTCCTATGATTTGCTGACAGACCACCAAGGAACTATCCCTGAAAAATTACATGCCTCCAACACTAGTTACAAATGCATTAAAGAGCTGGGTACCAGTGGCTCATGCTTTTAATCTCAGCTACTCAGGAGGCTGAGATCTGAGAAGTCAGCCTGGGCAGGAAAGTCTGTGAGACTCTTATCCCTAATAAATTACAAAAAAGACTGAAGTGGAGTGGTAAAACGCTAGCTTTGAGCAAAAAAAAAAGCCCAAAGACTGAAGAGAAATGTATGCATTACCTAAACTGTATATACTTTAATAATAAAAGTATACACACACACACACACACACACACACATGCTCAAGAAACTAGTATACATAAAACCACTTACAAAGAACCCTAAACAGAGATCTGGCTATGCCTTTTTTTTTTTTTTTGGCATTTCATTTCAAACTAAAGACATAATTTTGCTGAATGAGCCAAATGAGTTTACTATGTCAGAACAATCGACCATTTGTTCTATGCTGTGATCTGTATTTCATTTTCCAGAGCTGTTTCGTAAGAACCTTTGGACAAAAATTGGGTGACTGTCAGAGGGGGCTGGGGACTACATTATGACATTAGTAACCTTGTAACTCTACTGTACTCAGAGATCAGAGGACAAAAAGAAAAGACACTGGAGAACCTGGGGGAATGGGAACAAAATTAAGCCAGAATGATGATCTTGCAGAAAGCATTTCCTGGTAACATCTATCTAGAAAAGGGGTCATTAGTAGATACCTCCAGCTGCTGCTGCTAATCCTTGATGACAATGTCTGCACTCTCATGGTCAACGAATTTGAATTCTTTATTTTTAGCAGTACTGGAGTGTGAACTGAGAGCCTTGTGCTTGGCAGGAAGGCACTCTACTAGTTTAGCCACAGCCCAGTCCTTAAATTAAATCAAATATTCCACTAGTCTTTAAGGGAAAGGTAGGTTAAAGTGTCATGAACAAAACAGGATAATTTCTTCTGAAAAATCAAATGAGTAAGGACAGGATTTAGATTTAAAAAAATTAATAGTGACAAGCCTGGTGCAGTAATCCTAGCTACTCAGGAGGCTAAGATCTGAGGATCAAGGTTCAAAGCCAGCCCAGGAACAAAAGAACCAGAGACTCATCTCCAATTAGCCTCTACAAAATGGGAAGTGGGGCTTGGCTCAAGGGTAGGGTAGTAACCTTGAGCTGAAGAGCTCAGGGACAGTGCCCAGGCTGAGTTCGAGCCCCGTTACCGCCTCCCCCCCGCCAAAAAAAAGTAACAAATATTGGCATGTCCATGTCTACTGGGAGTCATAATCAAACTTTACAAGAGTAAATCCTTTATAAAGCAAATGTCAACTTAGTAGAACAAGAATGAGCTGTTGGTAGGGTAGCTCCTGTAAGATAGAACGTGAGATGAACATGAAGTGCGTGTACATTCAAAGGAACCCCTCCCCTCACGTCCAGCCCCCTGACCAGACACAGTGAACTTGCTTATTATCCAGATCTGATGAAGTAAGCTATCATGATAACTAGGCTGTTCATTTTTTTGTTTATGTGGCACTGAAGAATCAAACCTAGTGCCTCATGCATACTAGGCAAGCAAACTACCTCTAAGCCACATTCCCAGCCACCCTGGGCTGTTTGAACAGATGGCTCTTAGGCAGATTCTCATGAAGTTTAAATTCATGGCAACCCCAAAGATCACTTCATAAAGTAACACATTTATAAGAACATACATACCTCTTTTGTTTGATTTGCTTTAGCAACTGCATCCTGCGTTAGGCGCTCCTGAACCAAAATACGAATTGCCTAAGAAACCCAAAAGGGGATAAAATTGTATCTAGAACTAGAAGGTTTATGAAGATTTTAGTTAGAAGTTTTTAGTTCTTCCTTCTCATTTTCTGAAGTCTAAGAAAAACATTCCAAATATGCTATGCATTTATTTGTTCCACCTCTCTTTTAGTTTATGACTACATCTTAGCAGGACAACTGTAGAACTATTCCAAGGAAATTTACATACTTATCTGAATAAAGAACAAGCCTTTGAAATAGCAGTATTTCAATAAAAATGTTTTGTCTTTTGGCATCCAATATGGACTAAGAAAATACAAGTTAACATTCAGATTTAGTGTAGAGAATTGTAATGAGCCAAGAGTAGAATAGTATTTCCCTTGTTAGAACTGCCATTTAACACATAAAATTGTAAAATGTAATATAAATTATAATTTTAATCTTTTCTGGATAGAGTGAAGTTGTAGCCAATGTATTATGGAGTAGTTTATACGGTAATGTTCATGCATAGACAAATGTTTTAATCTCTTGTAAAAATAATTTCTAAAATAACTTCCAAGCTAGTTTTTAAGTAGTCCCCACCTTCCTCCATTACCGTATTTAGAGAAATACTAATAAGTTCTCTGGAATCTCTATTTCAGTTTCAAAAGAGAGCTCTTCCAAAGTCAACTAATGCATTTAGGATGAGGTTCTCAAGACAGAAGCATTCATTTTCTAAAGAGATTTTGGTGTGTGTTAATAAGGACTAAACACAGGTGGGTAATGTAGAAAAAGGGCAAACTACACGGTCAAAGTACCTAGACTCAGTTCCTGGCTCTACTCTACCATTTCTATATCTACTGGGACGTTACTTCTGCGTCCCCTCTTCAAAGTCTTAGTATCTTCATGTGCTTTTCTTTTTTTAAAAAGGACATTATCATCTACCTCTACACTCATTGGAATGATTGAATGGAGAATTATCTTTGCAATGATTCAACACAAATGGAGGCATATAGTTAATACTCTGATTTTAGACATCAACAGAAAAGTGAAGAGACTTTTCTTTATAGTTTCTGTTAAGACTCAAAAATACGAAGCTCACCTTAAGCATTACCAGGTAATCATCATGACGCTGAATCTGAAGAAGGTTAGCCAAAGCCATTACACCTGCCTTAAAATCCGGGTTATTTACTAGAAAAGATTAAAAGATAAAAAAAATGTACTTTGGCAAACATATGGCTACTTATTTGTGAAAAATGAACTTACGGAAAACTTCAAATTTTCTTTTCATTTTTTTGCAATCATGGGGCTTGAACTCGGGGCCTGAGCACTGTCCTTGGGATTTCTCAAGGCTAGAAGAGCTCTATCACTCGAGCCACAGTACCACTTCAGGCTTTTCCTGTGTACAGGGTACAGAGGAATTGAACCTAGGACTTCATGCACACTAGGAAGGCATTCTACCACAAGGTCATACTCCTGCCCAAAACCTTTGAATTTTCTATTAACACATGAGATAAATGCTTTCCGTCTTCAGCCAAAGTGATTAATTTAAATTTAACTCACATAAGCATTGTCCTATAATTGTCTGGGGAAAACAAAAACCATTTACATGCTCTTTTAATTAACATTTCTTCCCAAAGCTATTAATTTTCATACACAGATTCCTTTAGTGGACAGTTTTCCCTAAACCTTTTCTCTAAGCAGTGGCTCTAGAGTATCCAAGCTTATTCATTCATAAAGATAACACATAAGTTGTAGGTCTTAATGAGTTAGCCAGTAAAAGCATAGTTAACATATCATAATGTACAGAATTAGAATCTTCTTGGTTTAAAAAGGAAAAAATTATTAAAAGACACATGGGATTTAGAATGAAAAAAAATTTTTTCACTTGTTTCATACTGCCACGCAAACAATGACTCACATGATTAGATATGAATCAAACCAAAGAGCATGCTATTAAGTATCCAGTGGGAAGATGAGAAGCACTCTAATACCACATTACAGAGAATAAAATGTAAACTCTACTGTTGCCTACACATTCTTAATTTACTAGAGCCACCTTAAACTTGGACTTCACTCCAGGAAGTAAAGTTAAAGCAAAGGCAATCTGTTTTATACATTCATATACTTACCATCCAAATTGACCAATGGCTCTGTATTTTTAGTTGCATTGTCAGTATTTTTTGCATTATCAGCTACTAAGTCCTTGTACTTCTCAGCTATAAAAACAAAAGTAAAAATATAATCTGCAGAACTATAACAAGGCAAAAACAAAGAGTACTTACAGAATTTAACTAAGCTAAACTAATAATCATAAGCATAAGATATCTCATCTACCAAAAAATATATTTTCAGTTAAAACTTTTTAACTTTAGCCTAGTGGTGGAGTGCTTGCCTAGGTTTCAATCCTTTGGTACCACATACATAGAAAAATGCCTAAGTGGTGCTGTGGCTCTAGCCTTAAGAAAACCCAAGGCCCTGAGTTCAAGACCCAGAATGGGCAAAAAATTAAAAAAATAATAAATACAAGCCTTGTGGTCTTGGTAAGGTTACTTAGTGCTTAGGATCTTTAAAAAGATATGTTTAACCTATCCTATTGTGGATTACTAAAAACTATATGTGAGCTAATATATAACAAAATATTCTCTACTTTATCAGATTTTTCCATCTATTCCCAAATAAATTTGTAGTCACATGTTGGTATATTTGTTCCTCATTTGTTTATTCCATTTGTTTTACTTTTATAACTCTTCAAACTTCTGTGGTTGGTGCCTTCTGTTTATGTGTTATAACAATTAACGCTAAAAAATTTCTCAGTAACAGCACCATCTTTTTAATGAGTAAAGTAAGTGTGTATTTAAAGTATAGTAATCCTTTTTGATTAAAAAAAAAAAATATATATATATATATATAGGGACCGGGAGTTTGGCCTAGTGGTAGAGTGTTTGCCTAGTATGCACCAAGACCTGGGTTCGATTCCTCAGTACCACATACATAGAAAAAAGCCGGAAGTGGTGCTGAGGCTCAAGTGGTAGAGTTCTAGCCTTGAGAAAATCCAAAGACAGTGGTCAGGCCCTAAGCTAAAGCCCAGGACTGGCCAAAAAAATAATAATAATAAAATAAAAAAAATACACACACACACAGCCAGGCACGGTGGCTCACGCCTGTAATCCTAGCAACTCAGGAAGCTGAGATCTGAGGATCAAGGTTCAAAAACCAGCCCTGCACAAAAGAACGAACCTGAGACCCTTCTCTCCAGTTAACCTCTAGAAAACAGGAAGTGGGGCTTGGCTCAAGGGTAGGGCAGTAGCCTTGACCTGAAGAGCTCAGGGACAGCACCCAGGCCAAGTTCAAGCCCCATGAGCCACACACACACGTATGTATATATATATATATATATATATATATATATATATATATACATATATATATATACACACACACACACATATACATATATGTAAATATGCATATAGATATGTTTAAAAGGCAAATGGTATCAAAAGTGAATTTAAAAGCTAAAGTAGAAAACAAGTTTTAATCCTAAAAACAATTGCAACTTGGAAATGATTTAAGTAGTAATTCTGTCCTTTATCAGTAGGAGGCACTGATGTACTTTTAAAGTTTTACATTGATGTTGCTTCCTTCTTGAATTAAATCCCTTAATTTACTGCAACCATTGTGAATTTTTATTCTTTGTATCTTGGCATTATTTAAGGCCTTTTTCTAATATATTAATATAATTAGACTGTTAAGTTTCTCTCACTTTAATTTATAGGAAAATTGTACTATAAAAAATTTTCATATGCCCAGATTTTGAAACTTTAGTATGTGACTTCCTTTGCTTTTTTTCTCTACACAGGTACAAATATTAGTACCGCTTTTTCTGAACTGTTGAATAGTAAATTAAAAATAATTCCCTTTGACTCTTGAATATTTCAACATGTAATATCTAAAAATAACTTTGTCTTATAAAACCACAGTATAATAATGATCAAAACTGGGAAATTAACTTTGATAAAATGTAGCATATTCACCAGTTGTCCCAATAATGTTGTTTGTAAACATCCTTCTGTACATCTCCCTCTTTTTTTTTTTTAAAGAAAACCAACATAATGCATTATTAGATAATGTATTGCAATCAGGTTTGTCTTTGCTTTCTAGTCTGGAATATCTTCCCAGTGTTTACTTGGGTTTCATGACACTGAAATTTATTTTGTACAATGTCCTTCACATTGGGTTTATGTGATACTGTCTTTAGATTCAAGGTTTATGCTTTAGTTAGAAACAAGAGAAATGCCGTGTTCTTTAAAAGTTTAGGAGGGTCATGATGATTTATGACCCATTACTAGTCTTGCTAACTTTTGATCACTTGGTAATCTGTGGGGAGGTAACTTTGAGACTGCTGGAGTTGCTTTTGCTCCTCCAACTTTTCCTATTTTGTCACCTGTTCAGTGATTATTGCCTGAATTCATCAGAATGGTTGGGAGGTGTTTTCTCAGAGCCATCTTCCTTCAACATTTACTAGTTGGTTTTCTACTGTGAGGAGTTTTTTCTCCTCCCATTTATTGAAAGCAGTTATAGATGCAGAATTTTCTTTTACTCAACAGGTGATGGCTTTTCCGTGGCTATCTGTCCTAATTTTATAATATTCCACATTGGGCCCCTCTATCCTAATTCCAGTGTGACTTATAGTTTAAAACTTTTCTATTTTTCAGTTGTTTCATTGGCAAATCAAAAACATTAGCCAAAGATGTTAGTTTTGTCATTAACTTTAGTCACAAATTCTATTACTTAATATTTTTAAATGATTGTAACCTTCCTTTTTGAGTTTCTATGAAGTAAGTTTTAGATGTATATATGTTGCATTTGAAGTGATACTTTTTGTTGTTTTTTAAAATACAGTATTCAAAAGATTTTTTGGGAAAAACTTGCATAAACATCTGAAAGCTGCATTTTCAGTCTTTCATTCCTCTGTCCCAATTTATTGCAAGATTTTTTTCCCTCTCTTACAATGTAGATGCTTGCAAATGGAGGTGTAGTTCAAGTGTTAAAGAATGTCAGTCTGGGGCCGGGAGTTTGGCCTAGTGGTTAAAGTGCTTGCCTAGCATGCATGAAGACCCAGGTTCGATTCCTCAGTACCACATACATAGAAAAAAGCCGGAAGTGGTGCTGAGGCTCAAGTGGTAGAGCTCTAGCCTTGAGAAAGTCCAAGGACAGTGCTCAGGCCCTGAGCTCAAGCCCAGGACTGGCAAAAAAAAAAAAAAGAATGTCAGTCTGGAGAAAAGAAGCTCACTAAGCAAAAGTGTGATGCCCTGTGTTCAAGTCCCAGCACTAGCATGCACCATACTAAAATGTTTAATTACTGTTTCTAGGAATGCTAAGGAAAAGACATTCGTGTCAACTATTCTAGTAAACATTTTAACTTCATCACAAAACTACAATCATATCTCCTATAAAGGTTAAAAAGTTGTGTTTTGGCCCAGGAGTTTGGCCTAGTGGTAGAGTGCTTGCCGAGCATGCACAAAGACCGGGGTTCGATACCTTGGTACTACATACATAGAAAAAAAAAAAGCCGGAAACGGTGCTGTGGCTCAAGTGACAGAGTACTAACCTCGAGGAAAAAGCCCTACCACTTGAGCTTCAGCACCGCTTCCGAACTTTTTTTTTCTATGTGGTACAGAGGAATCAAACCTGGGTCTTTGTGCATGCTAGGCAAGCACTCTACCACTAGGCCAAACTCCCGGCCTTGCATTTATTTTTCTGATGGAACAAAAAGCACACGTATCTTGTTTGTAAACTAAAACTAAAAGAAAATGCCTCCAGGGGGGAGGGAAATGGGTACCCAGACATGTGAAAGGGTATCAATGTATGTGAATTAATGCACCTTCTATCGGGCAAATATCATGTAACCCTTTTACTAATTACAATAAAAAAAATTAAAAAAAAAAAGATAATGCCTCCAATAATAGTTTTCTTGAAATTGAAGTTGATCAGGAACTGTTATGTAGAAGAAACTATGTCAGTTACTGTGTCAGCTGAGCAGAGCACCTGTTCCGCTCCCTCCATGCCTGTCAACATCTGGAACCTGTTTTTGTTATTTTACTTAGTAAAAAGGACTTGCATATTTGATAAGATAATGATCCTACAATAGAAAGACTATCCAGGAAGCCCCAGTGTCCTTATAGGAGGGAAGCAAAGGAACCAGTCAGAGAAAATGGGGTAAGAAAGGCAGAGGGCACCTAGGAGATACTATGCTGCTACATTTGAAGATGGAAGAAGGAAAAGGAGTCCAAGAAAGCAGGGAGCACCAAGGTGGTGGGAAAAAACATAGAAACAGATATTCCCTGCAATATAGGGCCTACAGCCCTCACAACGAACCAGTCTGGCTGACCAAGCTGCCTGCATCCTAGTGAGACTTATGTTGAAGTTCAGATTCCAAAAAAGGTATCGGAATTTAAGTCACTAAGTTGTCATCATTTGTAACTAAGACAGCATGCAAGAAACAAAGGCTTACATAATTTACTAGGGAACCTCAAAATCAGAAGCAAAATGGAAAATTACTAGATACAGAACTAAAAGCTGACAGATCAGAGGGAAATATTACTACAGTTAAAGTGGCATTTGAACTGGATCATAAGAAGTTGGATAAAATTAAGTTGTCTAGGTAAAGTGACATTCCAAGCTAGGGAGCTTAAGGTTCCTTTTGTAGAATATGAGAAACCAACTATGTTTTTATATAAGTGGGGTTATTCTTTGGAAACAAGTAACATTCTAAAACAGACTCGTGTCTATAGCTATCCCATTCTGAACGTACCCAATCTTGATATGAAAGACTCCCATTTCAGAAAGTCAGTTAGTTGGCTCTGCAGATGGGCATAAAGGGTGACACTAACAAGAGACTAGAGGAAAGAAGAATCTCTGCTTCACAGTGACAGAAGGCCGAAAGCGGACAACTGCAATGAGATCAGAGAAGATACAGTAGGCACTGGAAAAAGGCCAATGGCAACAGGAATGGAGGAAAAGAGAAGCCAAAGAGATTTCAAAAGCTAATAACTGAAAGACTAGATGACTATACCATAAAAGTGAAAACCAGGGGCTGGGAGTTTGGCCTAGCGATAGAGTGCTTGCTTGCCTAGCATGTACGAAGGCCTGGATTCAATTCCTCGGTACAGCATACCTAGAAAAAAGCTGGAAGTCGTGCTGTGGCTCAAGTAGTAGAGCTCTAACTTTCAGAAAAGTCCAAGGACAGTGCTCAGGCCCTGCGTTCAAGTCCCACGACTGGCAAGAAAAAAAAAAAAGTGAAAACCACAGTCCCAAAAGGATGGATGTAAGATGACTGGTTGAAAGCCTTTTCAAAACTGAAACAGTCTAATGAGAGGAAACACATTTACTAAAGTTTACCAAAAACTTAGCCATTTTACAAGGACTAGTATTCAAAAGCTCCCAGTGATAAAAGAATGTGTGCTAAGACAAACATTAAACATACAGTGTTGTCATGCACACTGTATTCTCCTGTAAACAACTGCTGTAACTAAATTTCCAAAAACGCTGGTACAATAGCAATCACTGAACTTAAAAAGGTTCAGGTGCAGACTGAGAAAGAAGCAAATGTAGGAACACAATGTTACTTTGTTGAGAAGGAAGTCAGGCCTGCTCCATAAAACATCATTTCCAAATTCTAAGAGAAAAATATAAATATTAATGAAAGACAATAAAGTGCTTTTATTTCTTGTGATAAAAATGAGCCAAAGGTTAAATACTGTAGGACAAAGAAACAGTTCACTACATTTTCACACTCCTCCCCACCTCTGCTCTCTTCAACATAACATGTTCTCACAAAACTTACCATTGTCTCCATATTCAAGTCGAACAGCTAACCCAAGAAGCCAGTCAATTGCTTCTTGTCGATCCTGAATCTTGAAAGGACAGTTAACATCTTTGAGATACTGTGAAAAGAAAAAAAAAAAAAATCAAACCACAACTTAATTCCATTACAAAAAATAAAAGAATGGTAGTTCAAAGACACCTTAATTTAAATCTCTAACAGAAAAGGAGCAAGAGAAGGAGAAAGACAGAATCAGTACAGAGTATAAACTCAGGGGTCTGAGCCTTCTCAGCAGCTACTCCACCAGCTGAGCTACACTCCGCTTTTTGAAAACTCAGTTACAAATGGATTCTAATGGACTTTTCTTCCAGGTATAAGCCATCATTGCCTCTTCCTGTTAACAGTTCTGTTAGTAAAGTGTTGATACAATTACTGAAAGGAAATACTTCAAATTGCCTTCTACATATGAAACTTCTTTGTATTTTTTAAATATCTTCCTACTATATGTGTATTATCTTACACACATGAATGGTTATAAATTCTAATAATATATACTTCCGTCTTAAGGACGTTGAACATTTCAGATATATTTTTAAGGGCAAAGAGAAAGAATGAAGCAGAAAGTGGCAATCATAAGCACATAAAATCCGTTGTGGGCCGGGTACTTCTGTAAGCTACAGGTATATCACTCATTAGCAAAGTCACTTCTATGAGTACTACTGCTATACCTGTTCATTTCGGCGATAATAGAGATAGAAAGTTTCATCAAGTTGCCCAGGGTCAACTGTTCCATTATAGTAACAGAACAGCCTGACTCACAAAAATCACTAACTCTGAAGAGAAAGTCAGATTCGCAACTGCTTTGCTTTTACCCATCAGAGGAATACGATGAAAACGTATAGGGGTAATAAATGGGATTTTTATCTTTTTTTTTTTTTTTTTTTTGCCAGTCCTGGGGTTTGAACTCAGGGGCTATGCACTGTCCTTGAGCTTTTCTCAAGGACAGTGCTTTACCACTTGAGCCACAGCAGTACTTCAGGTTTTTTCTGTGTATGTGGTATAGAGGAATCAAATCTAAGGCTTCATGCATGCTAGGCAAACACTCTACCAGTAGGCCATGTCCCAGCCCTCTCTGTACTTTCTATTGTTACTTGCTAATTTATTACCTTCTCAAAGAACTTGGGCCAGTCACTGCTGTGGATGTTTCTTAAATTACCTCTATCTTCAATCTTGTAGTGTCTTATTTTCTGGTCTTCAAGCCAGACAATAAAATTTCTAAATTCTGCTTCATCTGCAACAAAAACATAAAAAAAAAAAATCACTACAAGCATTACAATGAATACTTCTTTCTCTACAGATGATCTTGTGAAATTCTCTTAACCTCTAAATGAGCCTGGTACCAGTGGCTCACACCCATAATCACAACTACTCAGAAAGCTGAGCTAAGCCACAAGAGGAAAGACCATGAGACTCTCATCTCCAATTTGCCAACAAAACAGCTGGAAGTGGAGGTGTGAGTCAAGTGATAAAACATCTACCTGTGCCTTGAGTGATACAAGTGTGAGGCCCTGAGTTCAAGCCCCAGTACAGGCACAAAAATACAAATGAAATAAAAATACATAACAAAGACTCTCTTCCCACTCCCCACAACCAATGGAATTAGGAATTGAAGGTACAGCCCCCAGAACCAAAGGTATACAGTCTATTCAAATCCTGACTGAATTGAATTCTGGACGCTGATACTGGTTGTGTGAACATGAGCTTACTTACATTTTCTGTGTCTCAGTCATTTCTGGGGTATTAAGAGGCCAAGTGTTATTAATATTCCCATTATTTCTGAGGGGGTTTGAGCAAGTTCATATATACACCAAAGTAATAATAAAATAAAGCAATACACCATCAAGAACAAAATCACATGAAATACAAAGTTAGAATGGAGACTGTAGTCACTTAATGTTAAGTGTATTTGTGTTATCTAATCTTTCTGTGCCCTTTAGAGGTACAAAATATCCTTATGTTACGGCTCAGAAGCTCAAAAAGATGCCAAACCAAATCTAAGCTCCATGCCACAGATCCTGTTTTTGTTCTAAGAAAGGTGCAAAAACAAGATGCTAAAATGTAATACACTTCTACAGGCGATCAGGCTACTTATCCTGCTCAGAAATCATTATTCGTGACTTCCACACAAGGGTGTACTTATTCTCTCCAAGAGTAGACATGCAAAACTTTAGTCTAGAACTACAGAAGGAGCAGCAATGAACAGCAGGAGTGACCACTGAGTGGCAGGGTCATGAGGAAGAAGGAAAGTAGTTAACGCAGTAAAATCCCAAACCTCTCCTTGGGCATCTACTATTAATTTTCAAAAAGCATTCACTTGGGTTGGTTATTGGTTTCGTTGTCTTCACCCGGAGCTGTTCAGGCTCTGGAGACCTACTTGCTTCTGCGGGCTCGGGGCGGGCGGTCAACTGAAGTCTGCACGTTACTCAGCCCTTGCCCCAGAAGAGCACGGGGCACAAGGTGCCGCCCCACTCGGGGAGAGGACCCGGGGTAGAGGGCGATGGTTTTCCTACCGCGGAGGGGCCCGGGGGTGAGGAGGCGGCGGGGGGTGGAGTTTGCCAAGTGCATTAGAAAGTGGCGCTCCGCGAGCGGGAGCGCGTGAAGGGGGCTGCGGGACTCGGGGCGGCGGCCCCCCACCTCACTCCGGAGGACCGGAGTCCCGCGGGGAGGAACAGGCCGCCGGGGGCCCGGTGAGGAGGTGTGGTGGGGCGGGCGCGAAGGGAGGGGGGCCGCCACCCGGCTCGGGGCCACGCGGCCGGCCCGGGCCGCCGACTCACCTTTGCAGTTGAAGCCCGCAGGGTTGTGGTAATCAAGAGCTGTCAGCTTACGTCGGAACATGGTCCTCGCTTCTCTCTGGGGGTCCCCCGGGCCTCGGCCGGGAGAGGAGAAGCGAAGTGGAGCGAGAGGCTCAGGCACCGGCGACGCGGCGAGAGGGCCGGCTGGCGCCGGAGACGCTTAGGAGTGACAGGCGCCTGCGCCAATCGTATCGCAAGAGCGTTGGCCTCCGGCAAATGTCCACCAATCACAGCTCCGCCTGGGAAGGCGGGGCCACGTCGGCGCACGTCGACGCTCAAATAAACTTTATTGTCAGCTTCCTGGTTGTACAATAGGCAGGCATCCTATTGTGGGAGGTAGTTTGGGCTGGTCTTCTCTCACTGCTTGGTGCAGAATGAAGAGAATATATCTTCAGGCTTTCCGCTACCAGCTACATCTCTTATTGCATCATAGAATTCCTGCTTCGTATTTTGAATGTATTCATTCATTTATTTACTGCTCCTCCTACATTGCCCTTGGAACTGCTGACACAAAGAGGCCCTTGAAGCAAATTTTGGATTAGTTGAGAGAGTGTTCCACAGATAAGATGCAACAATAATGCTATAGCTTCCAATATCACTTCCAATATCACTAGGCAGGAATTGGGATCGTCCCTACTTGCCTTAGCCCTTCAGGACACAGCTAGTAGTAACCAACTTCTGCCATGCAGTCTCTTACCTCCCAGAACTCTCTGGCCTGGCTGGTGCCTCCTGTCTTTACATGGAGGCTGCTCAGGAGACTGAGATCTGAGGATATCGGTTCAAAGCCAGTCTAGGCAGGGAAGTCTAGGAGAGAGTCATCAGTCTGGAGTAGACAATGCCCAGGTCTTGAGTTCAAGGCCCCCCGCACCACACACACATGCAAACACACACATAAATAAAAAATAAATACATTTGAGTACACTGTGCAGTGGAAATAGTAACTTACTTTGAGGAAAAATAATATATAAGGTAAGCAATGAGTAACCATATGGCTCAGTTGGCTAGAGCTTCTGGGGCTGAGGGATGGGAGAGAGATGGGGGAGAATGACAACTGGTAGGATCACAAACAAAAACAGGGACTTGACCCAGAAAGGTCTTGCTTGGGCAGCTGAGGGCAGCTGTTGAAACTGGTGGGAATAAACCAACTATTTGTTTCATTGTATTTCAGCCAAGGGTAAACACTGTTAGTATCTGGGAGGCATGCAAATGAGTAAGCTGTAGAAAGCTGTTTTCAGGAAGTTTAAGTATAATTACAAGTGTATAAGTATAATAACAAGTATAATAGAAAAAAGTATAGTATAAAGCCAGACTATGGTTTTAAAGGGACATTATGAGATAATTTGTGTTTTCCAATTAAGTAAATCAAGAATCCTAGCTCAAGAGTTGTGCTTCCAACTGAATGTGACTGAAGATACAGCTATAATCACAGACTGTCTTGCAGCCTGGTTGACTAATTCATTAAATATTAGCCAGAATATCAGAAGAGAGATCCAGGAAAGGAAAGCAACAAGTGAATATTCGAGAGCAATTACAGATAATGCATTTTGTTAAAAGGAGTGAGACCTGCTCTTACCATTAGTTTGCTGATATTGACCCTTTAGTGCAACATCTAAATGGTTTGTTCAAAGTTTAGTTTTTACTTACTGTTTGTTGAACTCCCCAAGTTGTCACCTACTTAAAGTTGTCCCTAATCATCAGCTCTGGTCACTCACATGGCTAAGGAGGTTGGAGGAATATTCAGACACAAGATGCTAAAGGGACCCACTAGACCTTAACATGGGATAAAATAAATTTTGGGAAATAAGTATAGCTGATTATAAATAATCAATGTTTCATGTTTAAAAATATGTCTTTTGGGCCGGGAGTTTGAACTAATGGTAGAGTGCTTGCCTAGCATGCACGGAGACCCAGGTTTGATTCCTTGACACCACATACATAGAAAAAAGCCAGAAGTGGTGCTGAGGTTCAAGTGGTAGAGCTCTAGCCTTGAGAAAGTCCAAGGACAGTGCTCATGTGCTGAGCTCAAGCTCAGGACTGGAAGAAAAAAAAAAAGGTGTGTCCTTCTTTTCTGTATTTGGAAGAGTCTTTTTGCCTGTCCGGAATGAAGCATCTGATTCAACTGTGTCCCAAACAGTCTTCTAGGCACATTGGAGGCATGTATACCTCCTTATAGAATAGCCCTTGACCTCCGAGAGCCTGACACCTGCCAAGGAAAGACAAATAGTGTATCAATTATTTACTATTTTAATTATATAACCTTTTTTTTGTTGGTCGTGGGGCTTGAACTCTGGGCCTGGGCGCTATCCCTGAACTCTTCATCTCAAGGCTACCTACCACCTTACTCCTTGAGACACAGTGCCATTTCTTGTTTTGTGGTGGTTAATTAGACATAAGAGTCTCACATACTTTAGTGCTTGGGTTAGCTTTGAACCTCGATCCTCAGATCTCAGCCTCCTATGTAACTAGGATTACAGGCGTGAGCCACCGTGCCCAGCTTATTTAACATTTTAGAAGGTACTAAGAACTATGGGGAAATCATAATGAGGTGATGAAAATAGAGAATGGGGCAGGGACCATAAAATTTATGTAATTTACATGGCATAAAGTACAGTTTGAGACAGAATGAATTCAAGCTCCAGGACCAGCACAAAAGAAAAAAGAAATGCATATGTCCCAGAGGCAGACAGGAGAGAGCTTAAAGTGATAGGGTTGGGGGCAGAGTAGTAGAGATCAACATTTCAGAGACAGATTACCCTAAAAGCGTTTCCTAAGAAAGCCATCACTGGATACTTGAAAATAGGTAAGAAATAAGGCTGGGATTATGATGTTATTGGTCAACACCTAGCCAGCTCGAAGGGCATCTGTTTTGACACATCTTTGCACATTCTTGTACTAGCTCCCTTTCCCTGTCTTTCCAGTGAACCCCTCTGGCAGGCTCTCTGTCTTCTCAGTAAATCCCTTAGGTAGGTTCCCTAATGGTGGGTTGCCTGCAAAAGCTTGCCCATTTCCCTTTGTGGCACAGGCTGCTGCTGTAAAGATGTGTCTAAGGCCTGGGGAATATGGCTCCTGAAAGGACCCTTGATCACCTTGTGAAAAGCACTGTCCTGAGAGCCAGGTTTAGATGCAGGCATCATTTTGGGTCTAGGCTTCCCAGGATTCCTCTCTGGGAAATTACAGCACTGAGCTCTGGTGAAAGATGTAGGATGGCCGACGAGATTTGTCCAGATCCTACTCTGGCATCCAGACAAGAAGCTGTTTTAAAAGAAGTTGTGTTTTGGTCTTCTTCATAGTCTATGCAATATCTTACATAGCTGTTCTCTGCTCAAGACATGCAAAGCCTCAGGTAGTTTATAATAGGTCATCTAAGGAGGACACAAATCCTGGTTAAAGAATGAGGGTGGGAAGCTGGGCACAGTGGCTCACTCCTGTAATCCTACCTACTCAGGAGACCGAGATTTGAGAATCAAGGTTCAAAGCCAGCCCGGGCCCTAAAGTCCATGAGACTGTCATTTCCAGTTAACCTCTAGAAAACCAGAAGTGGTGCTGTGGCTCTAGGGGTAGGGCGATAGCCTTGAGCTGAAAAGCTCAGGGACAATGCTCAGGCCCAGGGGTAGGGCAGTAGCCTTGAGCTGAAGAGCCCAGAGACAGTGTCCAGGCCCAGAGTTCAAGCCCCAGGACTGACCAAAAAAAAAAAAAAAAGAAAAAAGAAAAAAAGAAAAAAATGAGGGTGGGGAGCCTCTATCCATCTCATTCTGTGGATATTTCTTGAGTATCTGTGATGTAGCAAAATAGACCAGAGATGTAATAACAAGGACAGACATGAGTCTCATCTCTCTCCCTTCTTCTCTTTCCTCTCCTTTCTGTCTCTGTCTCTCTGACTGTGTCTCTATCTACCTATCTGTCTGCCTTTGACTCTGTCCCTGTCTCTGTCTCTCTCTCTTTCTCTGTCTCTCTCTGTCTCTGTCTCTGTCTCTCTGGATCTCCCCTGCCCCCCTTCACTCTCTTGCTCTCTCTGTTTCTTTCTTGTGCCAGTCCTGAGGCTGAATTTGGGGCCTGGGCACTCTCCCTGAGCTCTTTTACTAAGAGCTAGCCCTCTACCACATGAGCTAAGCTCCACTTATAGCTTTTTGTGATTAATTGGAGATACAGACTTTTCCTGCTTAAGCTGACTTCAAAAATTGACCCTCAGATCTCGTCTTCCTGAGTAGCTGGGGTTACATGCCTCAGCAATTGGAGTCCTTGTTGGACTCATCTCAGCCCAACAGGGAGACAGGAAGCAAGACAAAGGCTATGGAGCTTGAAAAGAGCTTGATGAGGACTGGTGGAAAAGGTGTCATTTAAGGTGAGTTATAAAATATGAACAGCTATTGAATTCTCAAATGAGGAAAGGGCAAAGAAACCAAGAAAAGCAAAAAGCCCTTTATACTGGGGGCTAATGGCTCATGCCTGTAATCCTAGATACTCAGGAAGCGGAGACCTGAAGATTTCAGTTTAAGATAGCCCAGGCAGGAAAGTCCCTAAGAATCTTATCTCCAATTAACCATCAAAAATGGGGGTTGAGCCAGGCGCAGTGGCTCATGCCGGTAATCCTAGCTACTCAAGAGGCTGAGATATGGTTCAAAGCCAGGCTGGGCACTAAAGACCCTGAGACTCTTATCTCCAATTAATCACTAGAAAAGGGGAAATGGGGCTGTGGCTCAAGGGGCAGCCTTAAGCTAAAAAGCTCAGGGACAGTGCCCAGGCCCAGAGTTCAAGCCCCATGACCCACAAAAGAAAAAAGAAATGGGGGTTGAGGGCCAGGAGAATGGCCTAGTGGTAGAGTGCTTGCCTAGTATTCATGAAAACCCAGGTTTGATTCCTTGGTACCACATACATAGAAAAAGCCAGAAGTGGTGCTGTGGCTCAAGTCGTAGAGTTCTAGCCTTGAGAAAGCCCCAAGACAGAGCTCAGGCTCTGAGTTCAAGCCCCAGGACTAGCAAAAAAGTAAATAAAAATTTTAAAATGAGGGTTGAAGAGCTCAGTGACAGCACCCAGGCCCAGAGTTCAAGCCCCATGACTGACCCCCCCCAAAAAAAATGGGGGTTGTATGTGGAAATGGAGCTGTAACTCAAGTGGTAGAGTGCTAGCCTAGAACACAGAAAATTAAGGATGGTTCCCAGGCCCTGAGTTCAAGCCCTATCTACACACACACACACACACACACACACACACACACACACACACACACACACTCGGAGTCATCATCAAGTATGCAATGTCGGGAAATCCTAGGAAAGGAGAATATGAATGAGGTAGAGATTTGCTGGTTAAGAGAGGAGGAAATGAGGGTACATGCTGAGTATTTCTTGTTTGAAGTGCTTAGACCAGAAGTGTTTCTGATTTTGGATATTGTTGAATATTTGCATAAACATAAGAGGTATCTGGGGATGGGATCCAAAGTTAAACATGAAATATTCATGTTTCATCCATATCTTTTTACAAATAGCCTGAAGATAATTTTACATAATATATTTAGGACATTTGCGTTTTGACCACACCTTGTCACTTGAAGTTAGTTGTGGAATTTTCCACTTGCATATTTTTTTTTATTAGGAATGCATACCTTATAATAGGAGGGCAAAATGGCAGGGCCTCACAGGCTTTATTCTATAAATAATAGCAAGTCAAAGGAGGTTGCAAGCAGGAGTGACACATTGTGATTTGGATTGAAAGATCCCTGACTGCTGTGTGGAGAACAGGATGTACCTGATAGAGAGGGAGAAGCTGGAAGGTCAGCTTCGGAATTATTGTGGCCACTATGTGAACAGTGGTGGGAATGTCAGAAGCTATGTGCAGATTGCCCTAGACTGTCTTTTCAGATGATTTCTGGGAATCATGCAGAATCGATTGTATGAGCTACCCACTACCATAGTTTTCTCTCTATTCCTCAGAAGACTTGGCATCCACAGCTATGTAGACCATTTTTTTTCATTTATAGAAAAATCAATTTCTGGGGCTGGGAGTTTGGCCTAGTGGTAGAGTGCTTGCCTAGCATGCACGAAGACCCGGGTTCGATTCCTCGGTACCACATACATAGCAAAACACCAGAAGTGGTGCTGAGGCTCAAGTGGTAGAGTGCTAGCCTTGAGAAAGTCCAAGGACAGTGCTCAAGCCCTGAGCTCAAGCCCAGGACTGGCAAAAAAAAAAAAAAAAAGAAAGAAAAAAAAAAAGAAAAATCAATTTCTTAGTAAAAAAAAAAAAAAAAAGAGGGATATATAGCTGCTATCAAGACAGATTTTGCCAAGTTCACGTGGCTCATGCCTGTAATTCTAGTGACTCAGGAGGCTGAGCTCTGAGGACTGAGGTTCAAAGCCAGTCCAGGCAGTAAATCTCCAATTCACCAGCAAAAAGAAGAAAAAACTAAGCACATAGGCCCTCAGTTCAAGTCCCAGTACATACACACACACACACACACACACACACACACACACACACACACACACACACATGAATGAACGCTTGCATGTTTTAAAAAGATAGATTTAGATTTTCTGGCTCATCAATGGGATTAAATTCTAACAGATTTTCCAGTGAGATGCTGGCTCCAGTTCCTCTCTTCAGTTCAGAAGAATTATGGTGGTTTCTCTAGTTCTAAAAGCCTTCCTGAAAAAATGTGTGCAATTATGTTGGGGTTTAATAATAAAGAAGACAAATCGTTGCTCTTTAGACTCATTAGCCCATGAACACTTTGCTGCTCTTTGGTTTTTCACATTTGCTGGGCTGTTCCTACTTAAGCTTTAGCAAATCTGAGCAGCCACCTCCTGGGAATTCAGTGCTTAGAACCCAAGACTCCATGCTGGGACCAGGTATTAGCAAAAGCCTAGAAAACACAATCGCTCTCATCCTTTCCTTCCAACTGTAATTACTCAGCTTCCCTGATGGCCTTGGTGGAATCTGAGACCTGACCTCATTGCTTCCACTAATGTCTATGCAAGAATAAATAATTTAGATTGCTAATGAGGGTTTGAGCTATTTTCCCCAATGACCCCAACTTTCTGGCAGCATTAGATTTCAGCAGTCTAGATAAGTGTGTTTCTAAAGCTCCTGCCATCTTTTCCCTCTCCATGGAGAAGTATGTGGATTTGATTTTCAGAATGGTGTAAGTCTTCCAAGGCTGTCTTTCATAAGCACCCCTGGAAAATAAAACAAACCTTCACTCATCACTCAAACCATTGCTGAAGAGCTTGCTAAAAAGCAGTTCATGACTACAGATTTCTGCTTTGAACCTCCTATGGCCAAAGACAAAAGGCAAGTTACTAGCAATTTATGGTGCATCCGTTAGGGCCCCCCCTTTACCCTAATGATTGCTCCAAATTTTAGGGAACTTCCAAAATGGCAAAGAATGGGAGGCAGAGAGGAAAGCAGTTGGGTATCTTCATTGTCCCTTACCAGTATCCCCTGGGATGCACTCAGTCCTGTGAAATCCTCAGTTCCTGCTAAGCCCGTCACATACAAAAATAAGACTGCGTCTTCCACACGAGAAGACGTTCATTCCTGTGGTCTCTAGGGCCCAGGGGACATTGATACTCTGCTGCCTTATGGCTTGTGAAACTGAGCAGCACAAAGAATTTGTGCTGCCTCAAAATATTTGCAAAGGACAGGACCCACATGGGACCCTCAGGTGTGTTTTGTTTGTTCTGTGCTAGTATGTAAAAATATAAAAGAAAATAAAATCTCTATAACTCAGATGATTTTATATATTCCAGATTTCTCGGAACTATAATAGACTCATATCACCTTAAAAAAATAAACAAAGAAGCAAGAAGAAATGGAGCAGCACTAAGATGATGATTTAACACACACACACACACACACACACACACACACACACACACACCACTCCCCTCAATGTTCTATATACACCTTTTCAAACAGGGTGTCAGGCTAGGTGGGGAGAATGTTTGTGTCTGCCCACCTTGACTGTTCTTATCCCACTAATCTCGTCAGCAGGACTATTCTATCCTGAGTCTGTGCTTTTACAGTCTGCTCTTGCCCATCACCATACCAGTGCATGTGTTGTTCTACCTTTGGACACGGATGGGCGTTAAACTCTTCAGGCATAATGAATGCAACCAGCCCAGAGTGGAGATACTGATAGGCCTTAGGCATCCAGCTCTGGAAACACTGGAGACCCATTTGGTTTGAGAGAAGGTTGCTTGCTTTGTTTCTCTCAGGCTCAGGGCTGTGGGAAAGTTTAGGCTGCAGCTTCTTTGTACTTCAGTTCTGCCTTTGTGTTTGAAGATTCTGACTGTATAAAGAAACATTTCAGCAAAATGTCCTGATGGAGAATAATACTGTCAGTTGTCACTACAGGCATATATAAAAGTCACTTGGAGTTTTGTTTAACTTTCAAGGTGCATGATAAAGCCACCTATTGGAGCCATACTGTAGTATTTCTAGAGAAATAAATAGCAATTAGTGTCACATAAAACTAAAAACTGTGAAGTTCACGTAGAATCTTGAGTTTGCAAAATTACTCGTGTTTCTTTGGTATCAAATGCTTACTAATGAAGTGTTGATTTTTTTTCACACAAAAAAATCTGACTATAGTAGAAGAACACAGCTCTCTTTAATGTGCCCAAACTTAGTCTAACTAGCTTACCTAAATTGGAATAAATGGTTCAACTCTCTATTTAGAATCCACATTTCTTTGAAGTTGGTAATTCCTGATTCTTTTCCCAGTAAAAAAAAAAAACAAAAAGAAAGAACTAAGAGATTAAAAAAAGGAGTGTTATTTGGAGGTTGAAGAGAGTTCATCCAGACCCACAAAGATAGTCCTTGGACAAAAATGTGTTCCAGGGCTGGAAAAATGTTCAAACCAGCCAGCTTGGAGAAGAAATTAAGAACACATGTAAAATCTTGCCTACACATTCACCTCCCAGAAGTTGAAAGAGGTCAAATCATTTCTATTTTTCAAGGTTTTATGTTTGCTTGTGAAATGAAAGAATATGAAACCTTAAAAATATGAGTACCACCCGGGCAGTGATGGCTCAGACCTGTAATCCTAGCTACTCAGGAGTCTGAGACCTGAGGATTGCTCTTCAAAGCCCACCCGGGAGCGAACCTCTGTGAGACTTTCATCTCCAATTAATTACTAAAAAAACCAGAAGTGGCACTGTGACTCAAGTGGTAGAGCACTATCCTTGAGCTGAAGAGTTCAGGGATAGGACCCAGGCCAAGAGGTCAAGTCTCATGAAATATGTATTACATATATAGTACACATGTATATATTACATATATAGTATATATATATATATAGTACCTATTAAATGTTAACAAATATCACATTGGCTGGATGCCCATGGCTCATGTCTGTAATCCTAGCTACTCGGGAGGCTGAGATCTGAGGATTGTGGTTAGAAGCCAGCTCTGGCAGAAAAGCCCTCAGACTCTTATTTCCAATTAGAGACTCAAAAAATGGCAGTTGGGCCGTGGCTCAAGTGGTAGAGCTCTATGCATGAGCAAAGAGAGGTCAGGGACAGCCCCTAAGCCCTGAGTTCAAGCCTTAGAACTGACAAAAAAAACCCCTCAAAGCAAACTAATAATTCAAATATACACATGTGTGTGAGAGTGCATACATATCCCCCTCCCCCTGTGCATATGGCCATATGTGCATGTGTGGAAGTTAAGTCTGTACGAGGCTTGTTTTTGTTGATGTGGTTGGTTGTGGGACTTGAACTCTGGGCCTGGGCACTGTCCCTGAGCTCTTCAGCTCAGGCAGGTGCTCTACCACTTGGAGCCACAGTACCACTTCCAGTTTTCGATTCATTAATTGGAGGTAAGAGTTTCACAGACTTCTGTGCCCAGGCTGGCTCTGAACCTCCATCCTCGGATTTCAGCCTCCTGAGTAGCTAAGATTACAGTCATGAGCCACCTCGCCTGGCTTGTTTCAAGGTCTTTGGGAGTTTGAGAATTGGAATTCAGCCAGGATATGGTAAAGGGCGGGGAGGGATATGGACTTGAGCTCAAACATCAGTACTGCCAAACAAAAAAAAACACAAACACTAGAATGAATGAGACTGATGGGCAGGATTTGAATGCAGAAGAGAAAGGGTTGGATGTATTTTGGGCCATTATGGTTAGAAGACAAATACTTGAAATCTTTGGGGCAGAAAAGAAGGAATACCAACAACAAACAGCCAGTTGTGTGACTGGGGTTTGAACTCAGGGCCACACGGTTATTCAGCTCTCACTTGATCACTCAGCTGGTGCTCTACCATCTGCGCCACACATGGAGCTCTGTCTGGCTTATTTTTTTCTTTTCTTTTATTGTTGGCTATTTTATAGATGGAGTCTCTCAGACTTCAATTCCTATGGTTTTTCCATATCTCAGCCACCTGAGCAGTTAGGATTACAGGCTGAGAGACTGGTATCTGGCTCTAGTGGTTTTAATTTTCCCTGTGTTTGCTAGTGATTATTCAGTCTGTACCCTCAGGCAGATAATTTTTCTGAAGTCTAGATCCTTGTAGTAAGCCTTCCTGTCCATAGATCATTTCCAGGTGGGTGCCCTTTTGGTACTTCAAAGTCAAAATTTCCAAAGATCAAGTGTGTTCCTTTTACTATCTTACTCCCAAATTTTCTTCAATTTCTGTTTCTGACCTGTTTTCCTTAAATCTGAAAAGTCATTCATCCACAGTTCTTTCTGTGTAGAATTTTCTCTAATCTCCTCTTCCGCATTTCGCCTAGTACCACCCACTCAACTCCATGGCAGCATCCCAAACTCCCCAGCCTCTTGTTACATCCTGATTTCCTCTTCCCATTTTACCTTCCACTGCGCTAATTGGTTGTGTTCTTTGCCGTGTAAAGGCTATTCCCATTGCTGGACTATAAACTCAGCCAGAACAGGGACTATTCCTACCTAGCTCACCCTATCTGAAGAACAAACTAAAAAGACTAGGGGGAGTGGCTCAAGTGATGGAGTGTTTCACTTGGCCTGGACTTCGATCCTCAGTACTGTGACAAATGGTCCCTTCAGGACCACTTATCCTTCTTGTTCAGCAATGAAGCCCTGAGCCACACTCCAGGCTCTCATCTGCTATTCCTTCAGCTTGCACAGCTGGATCCCTGGAGAGGCTGTCTTCATTTATAATAATTTCTTCTTTCCCACTTCGGTTGTTTCCCAACCTTTCAGTCATTGAGTTAATTAAATGCAGAGTAGGAAATAGGCCAAATCTCTTGTTCCACAAAAACAAATTACCCTTGCTGTCCTCCCCTTTTCCTTCTATGTGGGGAGCAGGGAACTGTCTCATATGTTTTCCTTCCAATCTACTGTGCTTTGTCCATCACCTTGAAATGGTTTGTTCAATAGCCCTCCCTCAGAGGAGCTCCAATTTTGTCTTTCTTAGGTTAGCCTCTCTACTGACTTCCTAGACAAAACATCTAAATGGAATATACCATCTTACCTTGCATCATTTAGCTAATTGAAACAAAATCCAGTGTATTATTCAACTAGAAACCCTTTTCTTTTTCTCTTCATTATATACAGTAGTCAGCAAGCCTGGGGATTTTCTTCTCTATCACAAACCCACTTTCTTTCTTCCTTCCCTCCTCCTCCTCCTCCTCCCCCTCCTTCCCCTCCTCCATCTCCTCCTCCCCCTCTACTCCTCCTTCTTCTACTGTGAATGTCTTTGGCCTCTTGTTCTTGAAGTCAAAGTTTCCTGATGTCTAAAACTTTTTGCACCTACTTACTTTAGAGGGATATTTTCATGCTGGTATTGAAATCAGGACCTCATACTCTTGTTTGGCTCTTTTACGCTACCACTTGAGCCACTCTTCTATTTCTGCTTTTTGTTGGTTAATTGTAAGTAAGAGTCTCATAGACTCTTCTTCCCTGGCTAGCTGTGAACCTGTATCCTCAGATTTCAGCCTCCTGAGTAGCTAGACTTGCAGGCACAAGCCTAGCTCCACTTACTACTCTTGAAACTTATATATTAATACTTTTCATAATATCTGTGCCACTTCTGGGATAAAGTTAAAATTTTTTGCAAAGAAGACCTTTGATTACCTGGTCTTAAACTTTCTTTCCTGCCCTTGCTTCCAATTTCACTGGTGGAATCAAGTAACATGGACTTATTTGCTATTCCCAGAATATACTGAGAGCTTAGCTTTTCTGTACCAGTGGTCTGGGGGCCTCCCTACCTCTGTCCTTTCCTAGCCTGATGGATTTCCAGTCTCTTGTGAAGTGCAGCTCTGACATCAGTCACTGCTGTGTTTGTTCCCTGACCTCTCCTTCTCCACGTAGGCAGTCAGGCCTGGGCTCTGTTGCTGTCACCTTCTGTTGCTCTCTGATGAGAAGCTCTGCAGAGTACCTTTCAAGCAGGCCTGGGTCTGCAAGAGACTGTCTGTCTTTTGCTGTGACATGCTATCATATAACATGGATGCCAAGTTAAACCAGTATTCCAGTGGCCTGCCACAGAGTGATCCTTTTATTGGCAGCCTCCCCAATAGTTGCAACAGAGTTCCTACATCCAAACCCATTTAGAGTTAAAAACAGACTTCCATTCATCCTAAGACAGTCGGAAGTCCAAAGTGGGTCCAGTGTTTTGTTTCAAGTCACCATGGAACTGGTTATGCCCAAACCACATCCAGATTTATACCCCATAGATTTTATGTATTGTTTTTTTAAAGGCTAGGAGCACTAAAACTATTTACGACTGCACCATCTATCTTCATTAGTATAACTCTTAGTCTAAGATTCTTGCCTTGGAAAAGCAAAGTAGGAAAGGAAAGCTTTGTCTCACTGTAGAAATTGTGGGAACTTTCATCAAATCAATAGTTTGTATTTCTGGACTTCCCAAATCTTGCTGTTTACTAATCCTAAACTATTATATCACACTATTTACCTGGTAATCAGTCCTCTCTCTTTAAAAATGTTGCCTTAACCCTGACCTGACTAGTAATAAACCATCATTGCTAGGCATCCATCAAGCAGGACACTTCTAGATTAGAGAGGCAATAACCTCAGATTACAAGCTGTTCTAGGAGTCAAAGTTTAATCGTCTTCTGCTTACCTTGGAGATTGTTCATTTGCATTCAAGGAGTGTTCTGTTCTCATGGCAAGTTTGTAGTGAAGAAATTGTGCATTCTTAGATATTAATGCCTGTAGTGCTAGGAACAACTCCACCAGGCCTGGGCACAGTGGCACAGGCCTTTGTTTCTAGATCCAAGTCAGCCTTTGGCTTCCTCCTTGGTGTCAAAGCCCTTCTACTATTAGAAACTCCATGATATGGAGTCTTCTGAGAACTTGACAGCAGAGGGTGCTCGTGAGAAAGAAAAAACAATCTGGAAGCTTTTCCCTGTCAGGGAACTGGAAAATTCCCACACAAGAGGAAGCACTTAATTTTAATTATTGTAATTAATGGTAAATTCAAGCAGACTTCCACAGGACAGAAACCCAAAACAGCCACAGAGTGATTGAGGGGCCAACTGCAGGAAACCCAGCAGAGAAACTTTCCCAAGTGGAGTTCAGACCAGGACTCCAAACTGCTAATGGGGTCTAGCAAAAAGCTAAACTCTTGAAATAACAGATTCTCCCCCCACCTCTGCATACATACAAGTAATTCTGAATGTTGTAGCATGAAGGGCATACCATGCTGAGGTTCTTCAGAAATGCTCACTCTGGGGTTTCTGAGAAATGACTTATAAGCAGAAGGCTACTCTAAGCTAGGAGTTGGCAACACTTTTTTTCCTCTGGAGAGCCAGATAGTTGAGATAGTTTTCACCTCTGAGGGTCACACGGAGCATTTATCACAATTTCTCAACTCTTCCCTTGCAGCTTGAAGTGGGCCCAGAAAATAAGAAAGGCACGAGAATAGTAGAATACTAAGGAAATCTAATAGACAATGAGGCTTGAATTCCATATAATTCTACATCATAATATATTCTTTTCTCAGTCATCAAAAAGTGTGTGTGTGTGTGTGTGTGTGTGTGTGTGTGTGTGTGTGTGTGTGTGTATGCCTTCACTTGTAGGTCATATAAAACTCAGCTGGATTTGGATGTGGCCTGTGGTTTGCCAACCTCTGGTCTAAAGCAACTCTTAGCCCAACCTCTGTAACAGCTCCAGCTTTCAGGGAGCAAACTTGTATAAATTCTTCACCAAATAACCATCTAGAAACAGTTATTCTCCAAGACAGAGAAAGGAGCCAGGACACCACTCTGAGGTTTGGTTGTATATATTACTTAACAGAGAAAATTGTTTTTTAAAAATTCTCTATCATGCTAGTGGCACAAGTATGTAATTATAGCTATTTGGGAGCCTGATTGCAGATAGCTGCTTCAGGCCAGCCCAAGCAGAAACTTTTGAGAGACTTTATCTAAATAATAACAGCAAAAGTAAGATTGGAAGCCTGGTTCAAGGGGTAGAACCTAGTAAATACAAAACCCTGAGTTCAAACTCTAGTACTAAGAAAGTTATTTCTTGTCATCGATCACCTTTTGTTACACTGCCACAGAATTAGAGAAGAGGGCTGAGGTTGTGGTTCAAATGGTGATGTACCTGCAAGGCCCTGAGTTTGATCCTCAGTACTAACCCACCTCACCCTCTAATTAAAATTAGTGGAAAAAAAAGCCAACATGCAGCTGGATGTACTAGACTTTGAACCTAAACTGAATGGACAAAGTGGCAGAATGGACATTTTGTACCCCTGACATAAGTTTTCTAAGGTGTTATATATGATGATATCAAGAGCCTGAAACATAAAAAAGTATATTAATTTCTTTTTTTCTTTTTCTTTTTTTCCAGTCCTGAGGCTTGAACTCAGGGTCTGGGCACTGTGCCTGGACACTTTTCTTTTTTGCTCAAGGCTAGCACCCTGCTACTTGAGCCACAGCACCTCTTCTGGCTTTTTCTCCCCCCTGAGTATGTGGTACTGAGGAATCGCACCCAGGGCTTCGTGTATGCTAGGCAAGCACTCTACCACTAGGCTACACTCCTAACCCTTAATTTCTTTTCTTATTGCTGTGATAAAATACCTGACCAAAACCACTTAAAGGAGGAAGGATTCGTTTTGGCTCACAGCTTCAGAGGTTTTGGTCTAGAGTCCTTGCCTCTGCTGGTTCTAGGCTCATAGAGTTGTAGACTATCATGTTGGTGGGAACATGTGGAAAAGGCTTCCATTATGGCAGAGAGGAAGTGGAGGGGAGAAAGGGAGATGGAGAGAGAGAGAGAGAGAGAGAGAGAGAGAGAGAGAGAGAGAGAGAGAGAGAGAGAGAGAGAGAGAGAGAGAGAGAGAGAGAGAGACAGAGACAGAGAGAGAGACAGAGAGAGACAGAGAGAGACAGAGACAGAGACATACAGAGACAAACAGACAGAGACAGAGACTAAGGGACCCATATAATCTTCAAGGCTTCACCTTCCTAGTTTCTACAACCTCCTCAAAGTATCACCACACATGCATCTGTGGGAGCACATTTCATATACTAACATGGTGTCTAGTAACTAACATGGTGTGTAGTACCCGATATAAGGAGTTTGGTGTGAAGAAACTTGTTTATGTATGAGAAACAAAGTGGTGGGTTTTATAAAGAAAGATAGACTATATAAGAGAGACAGACTGTCCCATCCCTGAGAGCAGAATCTCAATGGTAGGATAAGCCTATTCTTCCATAGCAAACTGTGCTCTGCTGAGAGCATACTCTTCCAGTTATGCAATTCTGGTTCTGTGAAAGCTCTTTGCCTTTTCTTTCCTTTGAGCTCTTTCATAATTTGGTGTGCTGTCAGTATCAGATAGCAATGCAAAACATCTCTTATGTTTGGATGTGTGACTGAATTCTGTCTGGGAGATGCTCAATTGATTGTCTCCTTTGTGAAGAAGCTAGTTTTGTGAACTCGTCAGTATTCCTAATGTATCAATGCCTCTCTACTCCCTGACTTTTGTTTTGAACCAGTTGAAAGGTAGGCCTAATTTCCTTACTAATAAGGAGTTGAAAAAAATTTTGACAAGTGTTTTCATGCCTGTATCAGTCATGACCTTACCTTTTATACATGAAAAATCATCTTCTAACTTTCTGTTTCAGTATGAAATTGAATCCAGGAGTATTGCTGTAGAGATTATTTAAACAGAATCCTGGAGGGATAACTTACCGTATTTCTCTCTTGGCCCTTTAAATCATCACCTTTATCCGTGTTCCATTCCTTACTCCAACTTTCTGTCTGCAAAATCATGAGTTAAACTAGAAGACATTCTATGAAGAAATACTACTCACACTTTAGTGCCTAATGATACCTTTATACCTTAAGAATCATTATAGACCTCCTCTAGAGCTTTGGCTTATGTGAGTTGTATCTAATACTGCTTGCTAAATTAGAGATGAAAATATATCTTTAAAAATATGCATTTGTGGGCCAGGAGTTTGGCCTAGAGGTAGAGTGCTTGCCTAGCATGCATGAAGACCCGGGTTCAATTCCTCAATACCACATAAAAAGAATAAGCCAGAAGTGATGCTGCTGTGGCTCAAGCAGTAGAGCTCTAGCCTTGAGAAAGCCCAAGAATAGTGTTCAGGCCCTGAGTTCAAGCTCAAGGACTGGCACAAAAACAAACAAACAAAAATGGGCATTTGTTACTTCATTGCAAATAACAATGACATGCATGATGTGTTTCTGTGAAGCACATTATGTATTTTTTATGAAAAATAATTTGTTTTTATGAAAATATATTTGTATAAAATGAATATATTAGTCTATAGAATGGTAAAAATACCTGGGATTGTTTTCTAAACTTTTGCAGCTGTTTTTTATTTTTTCATTGTTGTTGTTGCTATAGTTGTTGTTGGTTGTGGGGCTTAGACACTGGGCCTGGGTGCTATCCCTGAGCTCTTCAGCTCAAGGCTACCACCCTACCTCTTGAGCCACAGCACCACTTCTGGTTTTCTAGTGGTTAATTGGAGATAAAAGTCTCACAGACTTTAGTGCCCAGGCTGGCTTTGAACCTCGATCCTCAGATCTCAGCCTCCTGAGTAGCTAGGATTACAGGTGTCAGTCATTGTGCCTGCTGGCTTCTTTGATTTTAAATTTTTTGCCAGACTGGGTCTTGAACTCAGGGCCTAAGCACTGTCTTTGGGCTTTCGCAAGGCTAGCACTCTACCACTGGAGCCCCAGCACCATTTCTGGCTTTTTCTATATATGTGGAACCAAGGAATTGAACCCAAGTCTTTATGCATGCTAGGCAAGCACTCTACTACTGGGCCAAACTTTGGGCCTCTTGCAGCTATTTTAATTATCTAACTTAATAGACAATAATTGGATCATTTTATATGTATTTGCATTTAATCTGCTCTGACTTCAGTATCTAAAACTTCCAATGTCATTCATATGAAAATGAGAATAGAAAGGGAAAATGACGTAATAGTGTAATTACAAAAATAGCTTTGGCATTGTAGATCCTCTGACAAGTCCTCAGGCATCCTCAAGAACACCTTCCAGAACACTCTGAGAACTGTTTCATAATGTAAACCAAGATGGCTTACCAGTGGGGGTAAGGATGCTTTGATGATGGGATGTTCCAGGGCTCTGAATAGAATGTGCTTTCACAAGCTTTTTAGAGTAGCTTTTTCTTACATTTCTGAGTGTGTGTGTGTGTGTGTGTACGTGTGTACGTGTGCACACGCGTGTGTGCTCAGAGTAAATGTGTGTGCAGCACTGTTGTTCTATGCCTGGGATTCTGTTACAAGCCTGAGTGGGGTTATGCATGTTCTTTGGAGTGGGAACAGGAAATGGGCTGAGGGTAGGAGAACGAGATAAGGACCATTTTATCTTTTCCCAAAGAAGCTCCAGTGGGACCTCAACATCACATTTTTCAAGGGTTTCTGTCCAGCTAGTCATAACTAGACGCATTCAGTCCTCTTGCATCACTTTGCTTGTGGCCCTCTGGGAGAGGTAATGGGATCTAACAACAGGGAAGCAGTTATCAGAATGGTAGATGGAAAAGGAAGAGAAATGCCATCTCTCCCATCCCCTGAGAGTCCCAAATTAAAAAAAAAAAACTAAACACCCCGAACCTTCCTGCTGTAACTATCCTTCTTTGTTTTCCTTGTAACAAGCTCCTTGAGATCAGGAGAAGTTCTCCCTGGAAGGTGCACTGACAGCTACTGCTGATGTTTTTCTATTTGCCAAATGAAGAAAGGCAACTTGGAAGGCACACAAATTTGTTTTCATGCCAGACAAGTAATCTAGAGGCTTGATGTTTACAATCTGCTTATTTTATATATAACACATTCAGAACTTTCCTTTTAGCTGCCTTGTTATATATGTACATGCCAATTCACACTCTGAGATAGTCACGAAGAGTTAAATCTTTGTAACTTAGGTAAATTGAGATTGATGTCTGTCAGATGTCATTCCACAGCAATGTGGATTTGGGGGAAATATCCATCTTTCTAAACTTCAAAATCCACTCCTGGATTGAATTAGTGTAGTTCCTCCCAAAGCAGAGCCTGAGGCAGGGCCGCAGATGCAGGAAGATTATTGCAGAGGGTGGTGAGAATGATCTCAAGAAGCAGAAATGGGAGAAGGAAAAATAGATTAAAGGAGAAAAATCCAACATGATGAATTACTGGCCTGGTTACTGTGGGGATGGTAGAGGCTTAATCTTGCTAGGAACTCCCCTGAGATCATATAAAAAGCATCTTTTTGAGGGTTAAGGGTGAGCCAGGTCTTCATACCCTCCTTCCTTTCCCTCAGTGGCCGAGGTTCTTCCCAGGAGAACTGACTTCCACTGGGAAGAATGAGCTTGCCAAGACCTCTACACTGTAGCTGTAGCTGAAATCAGAAGTGGGTCATGCATGTGCAAGCAGCCACAGAGGTGTCTGCTTCGAGAAATAACATCTAGTCAGACCATTAATATCAGAATCAAATGGGATATTATCTACAAAATGTTTTGCAACCTCCGTGGAACATAATTAGGGAATTAATACATGCTTACTTTGTTATCATTATCACTGTGGTTATTAACATTTTACTTTCATGAGTGGCAGAAACAAAGGCAAGTGTATGGTTTTTATAGGCCTTCAGGAATGACATAAAATCGAGCTAGGCTTCAAGGACTCACCTCTCTGCTCTTCGGTTATTTATCGGGCAGTTGCTTTGAGGTTCCTGCCACTTGCAACTTAAGGGATCCCTGATGAATGACTACTCAGGGGAAAGGGGTGGGCTAAGAGTAGAGTATGAGGGTGACAGGGACATACCAACCAGTGTGATGAGAATTTAGACATGAAACATGGACAGTCTCAGTCATGGAAAGGGCTGTGTGTGTTGGGGATAGAGAGGAAAAACGAGATGAGAGTTGAGAAGGAATCACCTATTGTTTTCTGCCTTGGAAAGTTGCTATGAAGAAGGGACAGTGCTTCTTTATAATCCCTTCCTTCATGTATTCTTTCTTTCTGTCAATCTACCATCCAATTCATTATCTTTTAATCAGTCTATCATGTATCTACTATATTATATCTATCAATCATTTATATAATCTATCTATCGAGCTATCATCTCTAGAGCTAGGAAAGGGTGTTCCTATATAGCCTAGGCTGGCCTCAAACTTGTGGTGATTCTCTTTTCTTAGCCTCCTGGGTTGTGGGATTACAGGTGTGGACCACTTATATCCAGCTGGGATCAGGCATCTTGTCCCCATTTTAAGGTTTGAAAGAACTTGCCCAAGGTCACACAGGAATTCTGTGGTTAATTTCTGATTCCTCAGCTTAGGTCAAAAGGACTTTTGCTTGCACATTGTATGCACAAAGGTCACACGGCACCATCTTTCTGTACCTGAGGGTACAGATACATCTTCCTCCTCCAGCTTCTCTTTCTAACGGGAAAGAAATAGTAGGAATTCTCACAGAGGAAAGGCTTGAGAGCCCATGGCCCCCTTCATTAAAATAAATTCTGTCTGTGTCTTTGCTTCTAAATAGAAGAAAATGTAGATTTGGAGCAGAACCGAAGGGAAAGGGATTTCCCTTGGCAAATTATTTGCAGTTTGTGGATTGGAGCTGACCCAGCTCCAGTTCCCTTTGTCATTGTGAGATCTGTCTAAAATGTGACCAGCTTATTAAAGAACGGGAGCTGAAGAGAGTCCTCCCACAGGGTCACAAGGAAACAGGATCAGACCTAAAACCCATCCTCATCCTCCTCACAAGGTTTCCGGCTAGGACTGGCTGGATTGTCACCCTCTGTTTCCATGGTCACTGGTGACTATGCGTTCTGTGCTTTTCCTTAGGCATTCTGTTTCAAGCATGGGAATGAGTGGTCGTTGCCTACAGCATGCAAGAAAAGGCTCGGCCCCAAGTCACTAGCAGAGAATCTGAGCTCGTAGAGGGCCAGGACATTCTCTTTTGAAAAGGGATTCCAGGTGATGCTCAAGCAGATGACTCACTAGAAACAGTGACTTTCACGCCCTTCACCAAGTGGTTCCTTCAGCCCTGATTTAGGGATGCTGGTTGTTTTCTTTTGTCCCCAGCCCCCCGCCCCGGGAAAGAGCCAGTGCTTTTTTCTTTACTAGCAATATGCACTACAAATTGTCATAATTTGAGACATTTAGAAAGCTTTCTTGATTAGGAAGAACTTCAAGAAGCTGCTGCATCTAGAATTCTAAGGATCTGCCATGTCCAGCACTCCTTTTAAACCACACACAGTTTATGGCTCTTTTTGTATTCAAAGAAAATGCTTTTTTTTTTTTTGTAAAGGAAATAAATCTACTGTGACATGGTCATAGCAAGCTGAAGTGTATAGATCTTATCTGTATGGCTCAGCCGCCATGGTTTTTCCTTCTCAGATGGTCTACCTGATGTACAGAGACCAAGGGAGAAAATCTTATAGTCTCAGGTGAGTTATCCACTTCCTTACGACTTCTGGCATCCAAATGCTAAGGAAAATCAATGTGCTCCTATTTCCCCGTGCACCTGTGCTATGGCAGGGCAGACGAACCACCACGGAATGCTGGGTCCACAGGCCTTCACAATGAACTTGACTCCCCATGAGTGAATCTGAAAATTCCATTTATTAAAACAAATACATTATTCATGTGGGATGAAAATGTGCACATCACATTCAGGTTTTCCTGCTTTAACATTTCTCTATTTCCTTCTTTTTTTTTTTTTTTGAAGACACACTTCATAGTTCTTACGTAGGAAAATGTGAACGATCTTGGGCTGTGAAGAGTGACATCTATGTAACAAGTCGTCATTACCAGGAGCAGCTAGAAGCAAATATTAAGGAAGAAAAGTATAAAAAAAACCTTCAAAGAGCATGCTTGATTTTCTTTAAATTTTTTAGGTGAATATGAGTATAAAGAGAAATGATTTTCACTTGACTTTTCCTTTAAATCTTCTGATAAAAAAATCAAATAGTACCAGTCTTCAAAAAAAATTTTTTTCAATTGAAGTTAATACTGAGAATGTTTTTTTTTCTTTTTAGAGTTCCAGTTTTAAATATGAAATGTATTTTTGTGTATTTCCTAACTAATTCCAGGACAGAGTTTCATTATTATTCAATATATTATACAAGAATATAGAAATTAGGGCCTTCAATAATTAAGCTGAATTCTCCTATTAGTTACTCTTAAGATAAAATTATGCTGGTGAAAATGACTGTTGAATTTCTAAAGGAGAGGCCTAAAGTAATCAAAATACCTTCTTTTACCTTTAATTAATGCAAATATTAATAAGCCAAAACTCATATAAAGATTCTGATATTATAACTCCATACTATAAGACATGAAATTATGCAAAAGCTTAACCATTTTTTAAAATTTTCAGACAGGCTATGTGTTTTCTGCCTTCTTTCTCCTTTAATAAGCATAATCATATGCAACTCAGAAATTAAATTCTAGTTGCTAGACCTGAGTTAAGGTGCTTCTTAAAAATGATGTGTGTGAGTGCCAGTACTGAGGCGTGGTCTCAGTGCCTAGGTTGGCACACTATCACTTGAGCCACAGGTCCACTTGCAATGAGGGTTGGTTTTTTTTTTGTGTGTGTGTGTGCTTAAGGAGATAAGAATCTCACAGACTTCTCTGTTCAGGATGGCTCTGAGCATGGGTCCTCAGATCTCAGTATCCTGAGAGCTTCATTCCATATCTATTATTCCCAAGATCTAAATGTACACAGAAATACAAAGAGTCTGTCTGAAAGAAAGAAATGAGGCAGACTACGGAAACTATGTGGGCCTTCTAACCATGTCATCTCCACCCCAGGATACCTTTAAGTCTGTTGTTTCTCTGGCGCATATAGTCATGTTGCAGCTCATTTGGATAGCATTTTAGCTGACCTCATAGTGTTCCTAAGCCAATGGTATCATACTATATTTCTGTCAAAATTTGAAAAAACAAAAGCAAAATCCCACGATCTCCAGCATCCCCAGGACTATAGCTTTGTTTGATCAGAAACAGAAGTTTCTGGTTAAAAAAGCACATTCATACATCTCACAAATGATTCAGCATCTTTCTTTTTCCCACCCTAGACGTGAATTTGAATTGGACATATTTATTCCTTCACCAGCATGCCCACAGAGGAGCTAAGGAAAATATTTACAAAGCCTGTTGCAAAATCAGTCCTTGACAATCTTTTTTTCTTTCTTTCTTTTTTTTAAAAACCATCTTCTCTATCCTTTCTGTACATTAAACAAACAAACAAAAAAGCAGGAGGAAGAGTAATGGTGAAGGAAGAGGAAAATTAATTTGGAATTAATGGTCTTTGGGAATTTGAAAGCAAACAAGCTGTAGGAGAGTTTCTCTTTGACTGGAATTGACAGAGGAAAAAAAAAGTGAAAAAGGCCTCAGAGTCTGCCATTACTGGTGAAGCCTCTGTTGGAAGGGAAGAATGGCTCTCAAAGTCTTGTCTTGAGATGCAAGAAAGTTGTAAATTATGACAGAGAGATTCTGATAAAGTAGAGGACAAAATAACAAAGGTTTTGAAGAACATGCCAAGAAAAAAAACAGACTTGTTCATGTTGGAGCCAGCTGGCAGGAGGGCGTAAGGGGATAGGGGATTGGACCTGTCACTCAAAGGATGGGTGGAACCTACAGGGGTGTCTGGTCATGCTTGAAAAAGGATGATCATAGAATTCTAGTCAAAAGACTGGAGGGCCTTCTTTCTGTCTAGAATGTCCATTATTCAATGGAAAAGAGACATGCTTATACATGATAAAAAAAAAAAGATTTCTCAAATTGTGGTACATGCTTCTGTCCTGGACAAACCAAATTGCCTTGGTTTCTGGGAAATCTACTAAAGGGGTACTTACACCACTGAGAACTGAGAGGTATTTTAGGCATGGCTAAGGCTCTGAAGTGATCTCAGTTTTCCAAATAGTGAAGGATTTCTTTTTTCCCTCTCCTCAGGATCTTCTCTTTTTCTCTTCCTAGCTTCCCAGTTAAAACAACCAAGCTTCTGAATGGATGTAACATAGGGACATTTTCATGCAGAATTACTCAAAAAACGGTCACAAAGATAGGAAAGCACCAGTCACAACACATGATTTACTTTTACTTGCAGAATCAAAGCTACCATGTACAAATATTAGGAATAGTGATAAGAGAACACAGACAATTGGCAATTTTGTTGTTCTTACCAAGATAATATATCACAGGGAACATCTTCCTAAACATTTTGAGTGTTCATTTGAACTTGGAGTTCCATCTTACAGACTAGGCTAGCCTTCTCTTTGTACTACTTTAATGGGAAGGGGTAGAAGAAGGGAGAGGGAGTGGAGGGAGCACAAAGAAAGGCACAAAGACTAAATAAACATCAGTATCATTAAACTGAACCGTGGCTACACTGAACAATTCAGCTTATCAGAAGGTATTCTAAAGACAAGATTCATTTTGAGAAGGTCATACACATCTTAGCTCAGTACAGCTGTCTTTTTCAATGTTTATTTTTATTTTTAAATACGAAGCAGAAAAGTAAGGTGGGGGGGCTGGAGGTGATAGCAGAAAGAAGTGACACCAATCGTATTTTTTATACATTCCCCTCCTCCAGGCAGGTCTGCAGAATCAGATCTCTTAAGTCAGAAGTGGATCAGCTTTCATTCACCTAAAAGGGACCAATTCTTTAAACATGCACAACCTGGAGTTTCTAGGCTGGTTCTTCTCCCTCTCTTTAAATGCCATGGACGAGAAAGGCGCCCACTTTGATAAGAAACATTACGCCAATGTCCCAGGAACCCCGAGGCTCTTCAGCCTCTTCCTGGAAACTTAAAGGATGGCACAGAAGAACTTCTTCTCCCGAAAGGGGTTTTCTGAGGCTGGGACTGGGGTGAGCAGGGGGTCTTCCTTGGCATGCGCCTCACAGTAGGCCATCAAGTCTGCCGCTGCTTTGGAAACCTGGAGGGGAAGACAGAGACAATGGAAATGGCAGGGACTGTCTGGATCGGTTCTCCAGCCACGCTCTGGGGGTGAAAGCAAAGTCAGCACTGCTGACGCTGACTCTCAGGGCTGACCAGCAAGCCCTGCCCAGCGTAAGGTGTGTGAGGCACAGAGGGCCACACGGAAGGAACCACCGTACAAGGTCAAGGTCATGCAAATGGAAACCCTGATTTTTTTTTTTTTATTCTGGTCCTGGGTGTTGTACAGGACCTGGGCTCTGTCCTTGAGCGTTTGTGTTCAGAGCCAGCATGTTACCACACTATGTCATAGCTCCAGGTTTTTCGCAGCTAATTAGAAATAAGAATCTCTGTCTGGGCTGGCTTAGATCTCAGTCTCCTAAGTCACTAGGATTATAGGCATGAGCCACTGGTTCCCAGCCCCCACCCTCCTGCTGTATGGATCTCCTTTAGTTCTGGGTCTAGTATCTCACTTGTGCCACTCTAGTCACAGCTGGGTTACAAGGATTAAATAAGTGAGACAGTCCATGTAAATCATTTAGGGCTTGGCATCCAGCAAGCTTTCCACAAGAAGCAGCCATTGTTATCATCCTATACATGGCCACCTGTCTCTCTCTGCTTCAGGAATCCCGTTAGTGATGTTCAAAGCCAGGCTGATTCTCTCTTTAATCAAAACAGATCTGAAGGCACAGATATGTGTGTATGTGTACACCCAGACAAACAGACAGACAGACCGACAGACACACACACACAGAACTTTATGAAGTACCAAAATGCACTGTGTCTATGATTGCAACCCCACACTGCTCCTCTCAGAGAGGCTGTCACTGACTGTGGTGTTGCTGACCACTTCTCAGAACATTTCTGCCCCTCCTTGTTAGGAATTTCCAGTCATTTTTTCTCATCAGTGACCACTTTTCACTATGTGAGAGAGTGAATTTCATTGTGTGACTATCTGGGATGTGAAAGATGATCCACCAGAAGGATGACATTTGGAATGAAAAACATAAAGCCAAGAGTCCATTTTTTGCGCAATATATTTGCTCTGAAGATCACTGCAAGACTTTTCCTATGGGTGTCATGCCACTATAGTATGAGAGAAGGTTCTCAGAGCCGCTGCTACGAGCACAATCATCTGTAAGAGTGGAGTCCATTATATTAATAACATTTCCTGTACCTCCTTATCTGTGAGGTACACATACCCACACCACGTCACCGGTTACTGTCATCACCTAGCACCTGCCCTCACCAATGAGATGTGAGAACTGAGAGAGGTCACTTCATCAGCTGCTTTGTGCTTTCCCCCCTGCCACTGGGTCCAGTTGAGGTAAGGACTAGGAATGCCCTCAGTAGCTTGCACAAATGGAAGAGGGGTCACACTCTTGTTTGTTCCTTGTTCTAGGACAATTCTGATGCTTAAAAGGCACTCACATTTACCAGTAAGTGGTTGACATGAAGCTCAGTTTCATCTTCTTGGCCCATAAATCCTCCAATTCTGTTCCCTTTGGCACAGACCAGACAGAAGCTGCTGATAGAAGCCACTGTATGTGTCAAGAGTCCTGGTGACTATGACATGGGGACAGTGGCAGCTGATGATGACCCGATTAGATAAGATCTCATCCTAGGCCTATAAATCATAGGCTCACTTCATTCCAGACATTATTGCATTTCCTGCTTGGATATGTAGCAGGAGTGAGGAGTGCATTTTTGCTATTGTAAGCCCCAAAGAATCAGAGTCACCAAAACTAATCTTCCTTGACTGATTTGAAGAAGCATAACTACTGGCATAATTATTTGTTTGCTCTGAAAGGTCACTACAAACTGAATGACTAAACAACAGGATTTTATTGTTGCACAATGCTAGACATTTGTTGTTGGAAATAAATGTTGGTCCTCACCAGAGTCCTGGAAAAAGGATGGTTTCCATGCTTCTCCCTGGTGGTCTATTAGATACTGTCAATCTTCCTGTTTCTTGGATTAACAGATGCATCAGTCATGTCTGATTAATAGATGTATCACTCAAATCTTGGCCTCTGTCTTCACACGGTCTTCTTTTCTTTGTGGCCAGTTTTCCCATTTCATCTGTCACTTATCTGGGGCTCGCTGTAATTTGGTATAGCCTCCACTTAACTTGATCATACCTTCTTCCCAATTAAGGTCATTTTTTTTTGGCCAGTCCTGGGCTTGAGCTCAGGGCCTGAGCACTGTCCTTGGGCTTTCTCAAGACCAGAGCTCTACCACTTGAGCCTCAGCATCATTTCTGGCTTTTTTCTCTGTATGTGGTACCGAGGAATCGAATCCGGGTCTTCATGCATGCTAGGCAAGCACTATACCACTAGGCCAAACTCTTGGCCCCTTAAGGTCATCTTATAAGAGTCCAGATGGGCATGAATTTTAGGGGATACTATTTCACATAGTATAGCATATTTATGCAAAAACATCAATCTTGAGCTTTAATAGATATTGCAGTGCTCATAAAATATTTATATTGTGCTCCTATTTTGTCTCAGACATTGAGCTGAATTATTCTCTTTTGATCTTCAGCATAATCCTGTAGTAAGATTTTTTCATTTTTTATTAAAGAATTTATTAACATTGATTTTTACATCATATTTCAAATGATGTATTTAACAAGTATTCAAGAAGGGAATCTCTATATACAATCACAGGCACTTGGTTTTTAGAACATAATCAAAATTAGGCTAAGGGTTTGTATATCATAGATACATATTAATCAATGTAATAAAACATTATATCTATAGAGTCATAAGTTTTTATGTCTATATTTCCCATACCATGTCCATCTCATTGGGTATGCAAATATTGGGTCCTCGCTCTTGCTCTGTTTGGATCTAATAACCACATATTAAGGAAACCATGCACCTTTTGTTCCTTTGATCTTGACTTGTCTCACTCAACACGATTTGCTCTAGATTCATCCACTTCCCTGCAAATGCCATTATTTTATCTTGTCTGTTGGCTATGTATAATTCCATTGTGTGTGTATATCTATATCTATATCTGTATCACATTTTCTGAATCCATTCATCTGCAGTAGGGCATCTGGATTGTTTCCATTGCCTGGCTATTGTGAATAGTGCAGAGATGAACATAGCTGAGCAGGTGGACTTATCATATCTTGGGTTATGATGTTCAGGGTAGATGCCCAGAAGTGGTATGGTGGGATCGCAGGGAAGGTCTATTTTCAGTTATTTAAGACACCTCTACACTGCTTTCCAAAGTGGCTGAACTAGCTTACAATCCCACCAGCAATGTAGTAGGGTTCGTTTTTCTCCACAATCCCGCCAGCAACTGTCATTGTCTGAGTTCAAAATCTTGGCTATTCTTATGGGGGTAAGGTGGTATCTTAGGGTTGTTTTTATTTGCATTTCCTTTATGACCATGGATGATGAACATTTTCTCATATGCTTTTCTGCCATTTTAATCTCTTCTTTTGATAAGTCTCTCTTTAGTTCCCTTGCCCATGTAGTAAATGGTTTGTTGGGTTTGGGGGGTGGTTAGTTGCTTGAGTTCCCTGTAGATCCTGGATATTAAGCATTTGTCAGATGTATTATTGGTAAATACCTTTTCCCAGTTGGTTGGCAGTCTTTCTGTAGTAAGAATTTTTATCAGCCTTTTATAGATGAAAAAAATTAAGGTTCAGCAGATTACACGAGTTGTTCAATATCATATAGCAAAATTAACGGCAGAAATGGAACTTGGACCTTGACTTTTTTTTCCAGTACGCCACTGTCATCCATATATCAGCCACTACAAAGAGTGTCAAGTTCCAAAGGTTGAAAATGAAATTATTCATGCATCTTTACTAAACATTACTGTGATAAAAGTGAAAGGAAACAGCCTGTTCTTGTCTTAGCTACCCGGTGAAAGCAAAAGTCAAACCTTTAGGCTGAATTGCAACCCTTTTTTTTCCTTAGTGTTTTTTAGTTATTTGAACAATAGTCATTATTAAACCAATCAGGATCGTAGCTGTTAAGCAGCAGAGACTGTAAAACAGCAATACTGATCACACTGAAAAACAACATCAAACCCCAGTAACAGTGACAACCCATTGGTTGAGAAGAGATTCAGCACCGTCTCTTCCGTGTCATCGCCTTTCTGTTCCTAGGCACCTTTGATCATGTGGAATGAATTTTCTAAATCCCCTTTGATGACACTGACACACTAAATGGGGCAAAATGTAATAACTTGTTTAGAGTTGTTCATAGCTTACATTTGGAAAAATGAATGTCGAAGTACACGCGAGAAGTTGGTAACTAGGATTTAGTCATGGAGACATATCGGACAAAACCAAGTTGAATGACAGTCTAAAATAAATGGCCTATACTTTTCAAAAGTGTCAAGAAAGTCAAGGGAACTGTCACACAGGGCAACTAAGTGTAACGCAGTGGTTGTGAACTGGGTCTTTTGGCTAAAGAGGATATTATTGGGATGATTTCAGGGTCTCAGGACTGGAAGTTAGTCATGTATTCGTCTTAACTTCCCGACTAATGACTGCATCATGATAATGTAGAATATTCTTAGTTATAAGAAATATACATGAAAGTATTTAGAAGTAATGAAATTTTTTTGACAACTTATTCTCAAAATTCAGAGAAAATAAGGTAAGCGCTAGTGGCTCCCACTGGCTTAGGTCTGAGGATTACAGTTCAAAGCCAGTCAGGACAGAAAAATCCACCATCAGTCTTCTGATCTCCAACTAATTCTCTACTGGCTAGAAGTAGAGCTTGGACTCAAGTAGTAGGGTATCAGCCTTGAATAGAAAAAGCTGAGCAGGGGTGGGAAGCCCTTAGTTCAAGCCTTACTACTAACCCCCCCCCCAAATCATCATCATCCTCATCAGAAACAAAATTCTCTGCATGGTACTTTCAACTCTTCTGTAACTTAGATTATTTCTAAAAAAAAAAATCTCTTTATAAAGCAGCTGCCAGTGGCTATCACCTGTAATCCTAGCTAGTGAGAAGGCTGAGATCTGCGGATTTGAGTTTCTAAACCAGCCTGGGCAGAACAGTCAGCGAGACTCTTTATCTCCAATAAACTACTCAGCAAAAGCTATAGGTGCTGTGGCTCAAGTGGTAGAGCACTACCCTTAAGCACCCAGGGATAGCACCCAGGCTCTGAGTTTAAGCCCTAGGGCCAGAAAACAAAAAACAAAAACCTCCTTAATAAAGGAAAGAGAAAAGAGAAACTAGATGCCATAAATGCACACAATATTTTCAAAGTTATACTGCAAAGGGGAAGAAATAAATGAGATAGTTGCTAGAAGACGAAGTGGAGAGTCAAGAAAAATACAAGCTTTAGTCCAATGGAGAAATAAGCTGTATTCCAACAGAAAAGACAAAGAAGCAAAACTAAATGAGACACAATGGACAGGAGTGACTACAGGAGGATGCTAAATGCTTGGACCATTTTTCTTCTGGTTAGGTAGATAGAACGTGGTGCACAAAGGAAGAGATTCGTGAGTATGTGTATGTGTACACACACACGTGTGTGTGTGTGTGTGTGTGTGTGTGTGTGTGTGTGTGTGTGTGTGTGTGTGTTTTGGTATTGGGGCTTGAACTTAGGGCCCAAACTCTCTCTTGGTTTTTTTGCTTTATGGCTAGTGTTCTACCACTTGATTTATGCCTCTAGTCTGGCAATTGTCTGGTTAGTTGGAGATGGAGTCTCACAGACTTTTCTGCCTGGGCTGTTTTTGAACTGTAGTCCTCCAAGTCTCAGCTTCCTGAGTAGCTAAACTGACAGGCACGAGTCACCAGTGGCTAGTGAAAAAATTCTGTTTTGACAGCAACATTGATTGGTCTTCACAGACTAATCAACCGCTGAAACCCAGTTACTCCACAGTCTCATCCAACTAGAAGCAGAAAGGAGACTGTCCTAGGCTTTCCCAGTAAAGGCTAGCAGAGTCTGAAAGAAAAGAATCTACTCCAGACAGATGCTTCCACAGCCTCTGAGAAGAAGCTGCTATCAGAAAGGATGGAAAGCAGACCTCCCTCACCTAAAATGGAATGTAAGCTATAGCTCCATCTTCACTATACTTCATTATGCCTTGAAACTAAGACATGTCTTAAAATTGATGTCACAAAATGTGTACAAGCCATCATGCAAAGTGATAAGCAGACTTATCACTTTGGGATATTCCCTATACATTCAGGGTATCAGTCTAAACCCTGCCCTTTGGGTACAGCTGCCTGCATTAACAGAGTCATCCAGGGTTGACATAATTTTGATTTCTTGCTTAAAAGGATTCTGATTATACTACATGGAGGATGGAAATGGGGAGTATATACTGGGAAGACACACTGCACCTCTTTTACTGAAGTCTTTCTGTCTCTTACTTTTGAACAAGTTTCCCCCTCTAGCATTCAAATACAAGCTATCTTTTACCTCACAGCATCATCAGTAGTTGTGTGCTTTCTTGTTTGCTGTTTCATAAGTTTAAGTGTGACATTTCACACTATCTCCCTGCCACTCTCTTTGCCCCCTTCCACATTGCCATGTTTCCATTCTCTTTACTGCATTTTCAAGTCTAAAGTGTTGGAGTATCATTTAGCTATGCCTAAGGCTCATGAGCAGATAATGGTCTCATTAACCCCAATCTCTCAGGATCTGTGATGCAAAGGGATAGAAAACAAAGAAGCCGAGAAACAAAAATTCCATTCAGATCTAGCATAGCAGCCGGTGTGGTTCTGTAGGCTATCTGGGTGAAAAGGTCACCCCTGCCTCAGTGATGTCAGTTATACCTTCTTGTTAAACAGTTTACTCTGTTACCTTTGTGAAAGCTCTCCACTGTTTACTGGGAAATCACACATCTGGCATCTCCAGAGCAGGGCCTCCATCTGCTGACAGGGCTATGCCTAGGAAGTGGGTGGAGAAGCTGAACTGCTCAGAGGCCTTGCAGGGATTCTTCAAGAAAGATAAGCAAGCCCTCGACCAGCAAGCTGACGACTGTGATACCACCATCCCAGTTTTACCCAACAGCAGAACTACAAATAATCTGTCATGTCACCACCCCACACTTGAGGTGCTCACAGATGCTCTGAGGTGCAGGACAAATAGTGAAATACAGGCTGCTGCTGCATTTCCAATGAGGCCAGGTCTAATGACGTCAAGAAGGATGTGGAGAGGCGAATGTGAAGAGTGCCCAGGAAGAGGCAAGCACACACACTCAGGTGATTAGACTAATGCTTGGACTGTCTTTCAGTAATGATTTATTTGTATCTTCGGAAGGGCAATTAGGCTGTGGTGTGGCTTCTTCCTGGGGCCATTTGGTAATTATGTTTCCTGGATGTGTTATTTATGTTGCAATAAGCCTCATTCATCTTTTTGTAACCCTTTACTAGACTGACAATCTTTGTGTGTATGTGTGTGTGCTGGTCCTAGGGCTTGAACTCAGTGCCTGGGTGCTGTCCCTTAGCTTTGTTTTTTTTTTCTTTTGCTCAAGGCAAGTGCTGTACCATTTGAGCACCTTCTACTTTTTTTTTTGGTGGCTAAATGGAGATAAGTCTGATGGACATTCCTGTCTAGGCTGCCTCGAGCCTTCATCCTCACGTCTTAGACTCCCAAGTAGTCACTGGTCCCTGGCCTAGATTATCAATCTTTAAGAGCAAGGGGGTTTGGTGTCTTTTAATTTCTACATCTCTAGAACCTAACAAGACCAGCAACATAGAAACATCTCAATTACATATTTATTAGATAACTGAATGAATGAATGAATGAATGAGCAAAGAGGAAATATTGAACCTTGCAAGGAAAATTTAGGGAAATTTTGCAAAGGACCTAATGCTCAACCTAAATCTTGAAGGAGTCGAAGGAGTTTAGGGTTAGTAAAGTAGACAGGTAGAGAATCAAAAGAAATGGAACGATGATGTAAAAAAATCAGTGTTAATAAAATCTTTTAACAAAGAAAGAAAAATGGAATGTTCTAGGTGTGTGAAATTGCCCTCAAGGGAAGTGAAAACAGTTCAATGTGAAATGTGGGCAAGAGATGAAGCTGGAGAGGTGGTAGGAGCCAGAGGAACTTAACGAGTGGATTTACAAGTGCTGGGGAATCATGGTAAATTTCTTTCACCCATGGGAAGAGGAAGGCAACAAGGTTTTTCTCTGGAAAGTTTCCTTTGGTCGCAATGTGACAAGTAATTGGTAGCAATGTGACAAGTAATTGGTAGCAGGGATGGAGACAGGTTGAGACTGAACTACAGGGATCTGTTAGCAAGTCGCAGTAATCTGAGTGAGGGCTGAAGAAGGCCTGAGCTACTTTTGAAAGGTCTAGTGCAGTGGTCCTTCTCCTGTTGTGGGTGTCTAACCCGCATCCACACATCACACCCTCCTTCAGGAGCAGTGCCTGTGGAGGCAGAGAAAATGCCAAATAGGAGCTTTCTGCACATTTATCTAAATAGAGTCACCCTGAGAGGCAGAGTGTTATTTTCCAGAAGGTTCACAGAAGGAACACTTCTTCACACATGAATGAACTGATGCTCTTCTTTTTCTGATCCTTGCACAACCTTCATTTCTTCAGCAGTTGGTCTACCTGTCACCGGAGATTTTTTTAAGCAAGAGACAAGAAAAGAGGAGAAATGAAAGCTGACAAAGCAGCAAGGCATGTGGTAAGGGCCCTTTCCTTTCATTATCTCATTTGCAGATAGTAAAGAATGAAAGTCATTCAAAGTAGGGCACAGTGTGAAGTATCTCATGGTCTATTACCAGCAGTAAAAAAATTTTTTTGGTCATGGGGCCTGAACTCTGAGCCTGGTTGCTGTCCCAGAGCTCTGCAGTGCAAGGCAAGTGTTCTACCACACGAGCAACAATGGTGGTTAATTGGATATAAGAGTCTCATAGACTTGAGTGCTTAGGTTGGCTTTGAACTGCAATCCTCAGATCTCAGCTTTCTGAATAGCTAAAATTACAGGTGTGAGCCAGCAGTTAAATTTCTACAAAAGAAACCGGGTACCAATGGCTCATGCCTATAATATTAGCTGCTACTCTGGAGGTTGAGGTCTGAGGATCCTTGTTTGAAGCCAGCTCAGGCAGAAAAGTCCATGAGACTTTTGTCTCCATGGAACCAACCAGAAGCTGAGGGTGGAGCTGTGGTTCAAATAGTAGAGCACTAGCCTTGAGCACTAAAACTCAGGGACAATGTCATGAGTTCAAGTAGTCCTTCCTCCCCCCCAAAATGTACAAAAGATGGAAAAATGTACTGTACAACTGCTTGACTCATTTATGGAAGAAGATGAGCTCTCCCTTCACCATTTTTTATTTTGGGGTTGGTCATGGAGCTTGAACTCTGGGCCTCTGGGCCTGGGCACTGTCTCTGAGCTCTTCAGCTCAAGGCTACCACCCTCCCACTAGAGCCACAGTGCCACTTCCGCTTTTCTAGTGATTAATTGGAGATAAGAGTCTCATGGACTTTAGTGCTCGGGCTGGCTTTGAACCATGATCCTCAGGTCTCTGCCTCCTGAGTAGCTAGGATTACAGGTCTCATAAGCCACCTGGCTCTCCCTTCATTCTGTAGGACACATCTGATGCCAAGGCTAAATCTTTTGAATTGGGAGAGCAGTTCTCAGCCTAGCCTGTACAAGGAAATTCACTGAAGGTTGAGATCACAGCCCAGGATATTCTGATTTGACTGGTTTGAGAATTGGTCCTTTTCCAGATCCCTCTGAGTTTTATGACTACAGATAGTCTAAGAATTATTGCCATACACTCAGGGTTAGCAAACATTTTCTGGAAGGGCCAGAGAAATAAATATTTTTAGGTTTTTGTTGGCTGTGCAATCTCTGTTACAACAATTTACTCTGCTGTTGTAATGTGAAAGTAGTTATAGGCAATATGTAAATGAGTGAGTAAGTGTAACCATGTCCAAAATATAGTTTATAAAAACAGGCCATGGTTGAATTTGGCTCATGAGCTATAGCTATTGTCTCCTGAAGACTCTAAAGGATGGCTGGATTGACTAGGTAGCTGAATAAGTATGGAGAAAGTAGGAAAAATACTCTGGTTTAAAAAAGGCATTTGGCAGAAAGCTCTCAGTTTTGTTTCCTAAGTATAATGAAATATGTTTCTGACTTCATAGAATGCTTCTCACAAAGTACATTTGTGAAGACAAGTGAAAATTCATCTTATTGCCCGATCATAGCTGTCCATTCAGAAATGACATTGTAGAGCCAACTTCATACTCACAAACTGCCAACAAAGGTTTGGATTTAAAATCATGCTTCAATATAAATTAGCCCTAATTTATGGCAAAGCTGACAAGTTAGATCTGGGAAATGAAAGGAGAAGAAAAGAAGACTGTTAATTTGGATGAAACTATTTGGTTTGACATCTGAGGGAGACCTAATAAGGTATAAAGAAAAATAATCACTAACTTGCAATAGTAAAGAAAACATGAAAGGCAGGCACTTAACCTTAGAACTCAAATGAGGACCACACAAGCGTCCAAAGGGGACTAGATTCTTCGTGATGTTGGGGAGGTGAACTGGTAGATGGATGAGTCTTACGTGTTGCTGTATCCTTGAGTAGAATTCAGTCACAATACATGCTTTTTCGTTTTTCTTTTCTTTTTCTTTTTTTTTTTTGGCCAGTCCTGAGGCTTAAATTCAGGGCCTGGGTACTGTCCCTGAGCTTCTTATGCTCAAGGCTAGTGCTCTACTACTTGAGCCACAGAGTCACTTGTGGGTTTTCTGTTTGTGTGGTACTGAGGAATCGAACCAGGGGCTTCACACATACTAAACAAGCACTCTACCACTAAGCCACATTCCCAGACTCTGTGGTTTGCTGTTTTTAATATTTTGGTTTTTGTTTTGTTTTGTTTTTCATTCAACATGGTGACCCAGCTTTAATTCACACTATCATTTTATGTGGGGCGGGGTGGGAAAGGCAGGGATGGCAAAGACAGGAGAAAATTGAACATGTCTAATCATGAAGTTTCTCTGCTCTCATTTCTGGTCATGTTCTTGTCTGTGGAAGAATAATCAGACAACAGATGACCACAGATCATGTTCCTTACAATGCAACCAGGTGACCTGTGAGTGTTAGGTTGTCCTCACCTTTATCCTATCAATGTTGGCTTCCATCTTAAGCTGTTCTACCAGCTTCCTGGCTTGTGCTATGCTGGCAGTGTTGTTGCTGGCCATTGGAGTGCTGGATGGAATTTTTCAGATACCCTAGAAAAGAAAACAAATAGAATACTGTCAAGGAATTCACAAGCTGCTTAATGTACAAGTTCCTTGTGACTGGAGGATGCTAAAACAGGTTTTATAGACCCCTACATCTCAGTCAATACTATATCTGATTGGCAGGCAGACTAGAAGATAGAAGATTAAATTTGCTTTTTCCAATTCTTTTTTCACCATCTCCTTTGTAAGGGCTTGGGGTAGAGGAAGAGGGAGGAGAGAGATAGAATGTGCATGAATGTTCCCCAAATTAGGAGAATAAGACACGCTGCTACATTAAAGAAACATCAAATTATCTTGATTTACAAGATATGTTTAGAATGGTAGCTGTGACAGTATACACCATTACATATGTATTTGCTGTTTATTGGGTGCTGTTATTGTCAGATACTGTGTTAAGTGTACTCACAGGATAAGAAGGGAAAGGCAGGGCCGGGAGTTTGGCCTAGTGGTTAAAGTGCTTGCCTAGCATGCATGAAGACCCGGGTTCGATTCCTCGGTACCACATACATAGAAAAAAAAAAGCCGGAAGTGGTGCTGAGGCTCAAGTGGTAGAGCTCTAGCCTTGAGAAAGTCCAAGGACAGTGCTCAGGCCCTGAGCTCAAGCCCAGGACTGGCAAAAAAAAAAAAAAAGAAGGGAAAGGCAAAGAAAGGGAGCAAGACTAAAATTCATGCTTTAAAGTTTATACTGCTTTCTTCTGATGGGCTCAGGCCCTATCTTGCCAGCTACTGTGGCCAACTCTAGTTGTTATATTGTAGAGACATTAGACAAGAAAGTTGGTTTTTCAGTATTGCTTAACTCAGCATTATTGTAAAGGCTAAGGTCTCTTCATTCTATTTGAAATATGATTCAATTCACAATTTTTTGTTTACATTGTTTCAGGAACTCATCTGTCATGTCAGGGTGGAGGAATTGTTATGTGTTTTTGACTTTTTAAAAAAAAATTAATTAATAGAAGAGTTACATTATATTTGCCAGATAGAAGATGCATTACTTCACAAACAGGAACTGTTATGTTTAATTGATAAGTACCTTAGTTACTAGTATTTTTCCTAATCAAGTACAAAATATTTTTTTCAATAAAGAAATACAACATACATGTCTGCAAGTGGAATTCTATACTTATGTAGATCATAAGGTTTCTTTGTTCTAATCTGCCAGACTTCCTTCTCTGCTGTGCCTTTCCCCTTTCAAGTGTTGTCTTGATTTTATTTCTCTTCTAAATCACTTCTTGACCCATTGTTTCATTTTGCTCTTCATATTCATCTTGAAAATATCCTCTTTCAGTGACATATCTCCCCCCGCCCCTATTTGGATTGGGTTTTGCTGGATATTGATGTGTTATATATTATTTCTGGCCCTGCAGGTATTGGACACCCACACTAAGACAATGTCTGAGAGTTTCGAATTAACTAGAGTGCATGAACCAAGAAACGAGAAGCATTAAATATTGCGTTGGTCAACACTTGAGACATCATATTCTAAAGATATTATATTGAAAGTCATGACTTCAGATAGCTTTAGGAAATAATTTTATCTAGGGAGCAGGAACAGGAGTCTAAAAGAAAAAAAAAGGGAAGAAGAAAAGGAAAATCTAGAGAAGAAAGAATAATCCAAAATAAAGAATACATGGTTTTTACTACACACTAAAATGAAGAAATATTCTTCATTTTAATTACCCAAAAAGCAAGTCCATAACTCATTTCATGCATATTTCTTGATATATAATTCTTCAAGACAAAAGAAGAAATTATGTATAATTCTCTGTACTATGCATCCATAAAGAGTGTTACTTTATAATGAAAACTGCAAAATAAGCCACCCAAAAGCATTTGTAGCATAACTTGGAAGAAAATGAGCTGTTCTTTTAGTTTCTTTTCAAAGGGTATGGAGACAATTGAGTGAGAAGAAAGAATAAAGGGATTTTTTTTAAGCCAGAAAGATCTTCAAAATGTAATTTCATATATTTGAAGATCAAAGGAGGACGAAATACAGGTCAAAATCACAGAAAATAAAACATGATTTCATTGGCACGGTTAGAGACCTAATCACTCATTCCCCTTGGAAAATTATACACCTACAATCAAACAGCTAACATCTTAGCAAAAATTCATAGGTACAAGAAAGAGTACGGTTGTGTTCAGTGAGGGTAGTCTAACTCTTCCTGCTATCCTAAGTTGGAAGCATCTATGATCTTTACAGTTCATGAATACAGATCATGAACACCAAATACTATTCTGTAAAGCTAATATTTCTGACAAACTATAATTTAATCATCATGCTACAAAGAGGATCACAAAGTTCTACGGACCTCACAGGGGATCAGAAAGGTGTGGGGGACTGCCCTGCTGCTCTCTGCCCTTGAATCTAACTCAGATCACACAGTACCTAGAGCAGAGATTATAGTTTTTTTTCCTAATACCTCTTTCCTCTTTTTTCAATAGCTATGACATTATTTTTTCTTTCTGACAGAGATCACAAACCTTACCTGAGTAAACGCAGCTAAGAAAAAGAAAGAAAGGTAGAAAGAAAGAAACCAAACATTGCTGCCTCCCTTACAGCTAGATATAGTTACCTGACTAAATTTCGGTAGATAGAAACAAATGTGCCTTTGCTTCCATTTCTCCTGCTGCTGAACATTCTAGGCTGAGCGTGAAAGATCTGTGCCCTAAATGACTGTTGGTAAGCTCCATGCCAGCTGAAGACTGGCCACTTTATGTGAGAGAGAAATAGTGTCTGTGTTGCTTACAGCCCCATTATTACTTCCACTGGTCAACCAACCTGCTATTAACTGATTAAATGCCCCATTTCTTTCATTAGAGTAGCTAGGAAAGTCTGTGTCCTGAAGTATTTTCATGCTCTTGGGAAAAGCTGCAGGTGTCCTAAGAAAACCACAATAGTGTTAGTTCTATTACTTGTATAACATACACAAATTCACTGGTTTAAACAATAAGCAGACTTCTTTCAGTTTTGGAGATTAGAAAACTGGACCAAGTCTTACAAGGCTAAAATCCAAGTGTAAGCAAGGCTATCTTCCTTCTAGAAGTTCCTCTGGTATGCCTTAATTGCCTCTAACTTCTAGCAGCTTCTTTAAAGTGGGTACAAGTGGGTGGAATCCTCATATCCTGTCTTTTTGAAGTCACATCTCCCTGATTCTGATTCCTCATTTGTCTTCTTTCCACCTTTGAGGGCCCTGTAATTACAGCGCCCCTTTACCAGATCACCTGGGATCATCGTCCTCTCTTGAGGTCATCTGATTACCAATATTAATTCCATCCATGTTGATAGGTTTCAGGAACCGGAAAATTATCAACATTAGATGAGAGAGTTATTCTACCACCTTGGGAAGAAGACTTCTGCACAGGTGGGGAAGAGAAGTTGGAAGGTGGGAGGAAGAAAGAAGATGGACGACAAAGATGATTAGAACTCTGAATGCATTTGAAACCTAAACAGGCTTCAGAGAAAAGACAAATGTAGGCTTTGGGTTTCTGGTATGAGTCAGATGAATCCAAAAGGCTCTTGTTTTACCATGGCACCCTGTCAGAGTCCTGTGGAAAGTTTTATAAACATTTGATGCATTTCCCCTTCTCATATCCAACCAAATTCCTATAAAAAAACATGAAAAGAACATCTCTTGAAGATAGAAAGAGTGATAGACCAGTTCTTGTTTTTCTAAAACATGCTGCTAGCATTTGGATGATGGGTAAAAAAAAAATCAAGTGAAAATTACACTCCCATCTATTTTAGATTTTGAGTCACCTGGTAGGGAATTTTCATCTACTGGAAAGTAAAAAAGGAGCCACGAGCTGGGACTTGAGGGTAGAATCAACTGATGAAGATGCAGAGTGAGAGGATAAGCAATACTACCCAGAGATAGGGCAGGTGGGGGATCTGGACCCTGGAGTGGAGCTGAGCCTATATTTTGGCTACCTCATTCCATCTTCCCTTAAATGTAGTTTTCTTTCTTTCTTTCTTTCTTTCTTTCTTTCTTTCTTTCTTTCTTTCTTTCTTTCTTTCTTTCTTTTTCTCTTTCCTCCCCCTACCTCTTCCTTCTTCTCCTCCTCCTTCTAAAATCTTTTCTCTTTCATTTCCATTTTTTAAAAATTTGCCATTATGCAGAGTGGACATCTGTACATTTGGTGACTTAGCTCTTATGTGTTTTTTTCTTCTAGTTTCCCTCCACATCAAATAACATGACGCTATTATTATCACTTGCTGAGACTTACCCCTACCTTTCTAGCCATGAATGTGGTCCCCTAATAGAACTGTCCACCATGAGTCTCGGAATCCCAACTCTGAATGCTTGTTAGATCTTTTAGAAAAAGGTTGTGATTTTTTTCTGAATCTCATTTCCCTGGAGGCTCTTTTCTCATGTTGTGACTTACACAGAACCTGAAGGTCAGTGAAGGAAAGCTGACATCTCTAAATGTTAAACCCATGCTGTCCTCAAAGCAAGTGGCTTTGGAAATGTCAGAGAAGACAACATACATGGAGCCAGGCTTTCCATTTTTGAAACACCATGTGAGGTGTATTTCTACTCCTGTTAGGTGGCTTAGCTCAAACTCTATAAAGTCACCTAGTGCAAAACAAAGCAAGGAAAATATACCAAGAATGTGGGGAGAGGAGGGGGGAAAAAGCACCATCCTCATATTCAATTATGAAAAATACAAAGTTATTCTGTCTTCCAAGTTTGAAAGACAGTATTTGGACAATGCAACACACACCACACACACACACACACACACACACACAGAGCTTCTATAAGAAACATCCTTTATCATCCTTTATAGTACTAAATGCAGCATGAAGGTTATGATCTTAGTCATTGTGTGTGTGTGTGTGTGTGTGTGTGTGTGTGTGTGTGTGTCCTGGAACTTGAACTCTGGGACTGAGGATTGCCCTTGCACTAAGGCTAGTGCTCCACTGGAGCCATAGCTCCACTTACAGCTTTTTTTTTTTTTTTTGCCGGTCCTGGAGCTTATACTCAGGGCCTGGACACTGTTCCTGAGCTTCTTTTTCTACTACTTGAGCCACAGAGATAGTTCTGGCTTTTTCTGTTTATGTGGCTCTGTGGAATGAAACCCAGGGCTTCATGCAAGCATTCTACCGCTAAGCCACATTCCCAGCCCCAGTTGGAATACATATATATATATATATAAAATTTGTCATAGGGCTTGAACTCAGGGCCTGGGCACTGTCCTTAAGCTTTCTCAAGGCTAGCGCTCTACCACTTGATCCACAGCGCCACTTGCAGATTTTTCTGTGTACGTGGTATTGAGTAATTGGACCCAGGGCTTAGTGTATGCTAGGCAGGCACTCTACCATTAGTCTATGCTCCTGGCCCACCCAAGCTGGAATTTTTATAAGTACTGAATATGTAAGTTGTTTGGGATAGTGTTAATATTGTCTTCTAATGTGTGAGCATGGTCTATCTTTTCATTTACTTATGTGTTCTTTAATTTCTTTTGGAAATTAAAATTCATTGTGTTATCTCCTTGGTTAATTGCTAGGTACTGTTGATGCGCTTCTTAGATTGTTCAGTGTTGATGTATATAAATGTTATATCACTAGTTCTTAACATTGGAGAGGAAACTTTTCCTCTCCATTCCCACCTGACTTGAAAGCAGTCCTATGCGAAGAGAACATGGTTGAGGAAAGGCTATAATGAAGTCAAGGAGTAGGGTTAACGGAGTTCCATTAGATACTTATGCAGTCTCAACAATGAAGGACACATTTTCCATGCCAGTCAAATTGGGTAGAACTTACTTTGTTTAAAGAGAAAAGGAAATGGTTTGAATCCACTAGCTACTGAAACAGCTCTAAAAGAAATGTAACATTCTGCTGAATGCCACCTTTTTGAGAAGGTGAGGAGGCAGAGAGGGAGATGGAATCCACTTATAGTGTGGCTTTAAAAAAAATCATGATTATCAACTCCAGATGAACATTTCTGAGAGTCAGCTGGGGTGTTGAGCTAAGATAGGGCAGTGATAAAATTACTTCTTTTGGGCCCAGCACGCTGCCCTGATCTCAGTAACTGGTGGCAGCTGCCAGGTACTGGAGAATCTGGTGACCCAGGTAGGGTGGGGTATGTGTGTGGCTATATTCTTTGAATTTAACTCCTAATTATAATGCTGAAGTCTCATTAGGAGAATTATAAAAATAACCAAAAATAATAATAATTGGCTGGGCATCAGTGGCTCACACATGTAATCCTAGCTACTCAGGAGGCTGAGATCTGAGGACTGAAGGTCTAAGCCAGCCCAGGCAGGAAAGCCCATGGGAGTCTATCTCCAATTAGCCAATGAAAAGCCAGAAATGAAGTTGTAGCTCAAGTGGGAAAGTGCCAACTTTGAGCAAAAAAGCTAAGAAACAGTTCCCAGGTCAAGAGTTTAAGCCCTAGTCCTAGCACCTCCCACCCCCAACAAAATCAGGAATTTACCTTCTGGCAATTTCAAATAGTATTCAGTATTTTATCCCTACCCCAGCTTGACTGACTAGCATGGATACCCAGGCAGGGTCTTATTTCTTAGGAGGTGTTTGGGAATGTGTGGGTTTAGTTTCGGTTATGACAATAAACAGGGGTACATCTGGCACACAGTACACAGAGGCAGGTGGCCCATAGCTCTGTAGTGGCCTAGAAACAACCAATTGTGTGGTTCCAAATGCCCACAGAACCCTTCATGAAAACTGTGGAAAGACATCCCCCAGATGACTGTCACAGGCAGTCATGTGTCAAAAGCTGCTTAAAGCATGTGCCCGCGTGCCTGGGCACTAGTGGCTCATGTCTGTAATGCTAATTACTTGGGAGACTGAGAATGGGAGGATCATGGTCTTGAAGCCAGGCCAGGCAGAAAAATTTACGTGGCCTCTTCTCAACCACTAGCTCAGCACAATGGTGCATTCCTGTCATCCCAGGATACATGGTAGTCTAAGCTGGGTACTGAGGTGCCAGGTCTGTCTTGGAAGAAAAGACCATGAGATTCCTTATCAACAGAGGGAAGCAAATAACTAGTGCAAAACAATGCTGGAGACATAGCTCAAGTGGTCGAGTGTGTGCCTTGCACATGGTACTCAATCAAACTCCAGTAGCACCAAAAAGGAAGAAAGAAGCAAAGAAACAAAGAAAGAAAAGAAGAAAGAAGGGTGGGGGAAGGAAATAAATAAGGAAGAAAAAGAGAGAAAGAGAGTAAAGAAATGGAAGAAAGAAAGAAAAAAAACAAAAGAAAGTTTCTTTATGCAGAAAGGTCTGATTCTAGGCTTTTATATTCTTACATTATAGAATTCCTACTTTTCCAGTGGTAAGTGGTAAGTGCTCATAATTCTCATTTTCATTGTTATGCTTTATAAATATTGGCCTCTGCTCATTTTGTGAAATGTACTACTAGAAGATTATGCTGGGTTATATTTGCCAGCAAGCTAAAAAAATGCAAATAACAAAAATCCCTAGGACAATTATGGGGATTATGTGTGAGAGACTGGTTGAACTAAGCAAGAATGTCTTAATTATCCCACCTGAATTCCAAACCAAAGACTAATACAGAAGGCATTCTATTATATTCAACTTCTGGGGGGCATCCACCCCCATCTGAGCAACATGAGAAAGAGGCCTGTTGGGAATAATAACGTTTAGATGAGATTTCTGTGCCTAAAAATATATCCAGAATTTTGGTCTGTTTTAGGAGGAACTTTTCCGTTAAGAAACCATAATTTCCCTGTCATTTAGGCTTGGTTGTAAACACACAACCCCTTATTTTGTGGCACAAGGATAAATAAATGTTTTGATAATGAGCTCTTTGCCTTAGGAAGTATAGGTTAGTTGTGGAGGATTTCATCCTTTGCTTATTTTTTTTAAGCACAAGGCAGACTTGTCCAGGATCTTTAATTTTAGTTACAACTATGTCTTTCTCAGTACCATGCTTTTGTATTTGCAGTAGGTGCTGAGCAGTTTTGATTTATTTGTTTTTTAGACTCATGTATATTACATTGGCAATAAAATAAAAAATTTCTTATAGTCTCCCAGACTTGTCAATGTCTTTATTTTCAGTTGGTGTTAACATCATTGGTGTTTATTGTTAGTTGCTTTTGAAATAGAAAACTAATTTTAAAATATTCCAACTAAGAATTTTTAGAGCTCCCACAGTTAGTTATTTGGATAAATGTCTTTGCCAATTGCTTATACCGTAACTCAGTTTAGGTTCAGCATATTTTTTTTCCATTTACCTTTTTTTTTAATCCCTACTCTAATTTATTCAACAAGAAGTATTTACACTATTATTAAATTTATTCTTTTATATGTGCTGATTAGATTAATATGTATTAATATTGGAATATATTATAGAAAGTGTAGTTACACATATATGTATATGCATTCAATAACCATTCCTGTAAAGAGTTCTCACAATCAGAACATTTATGAATAGTGGTTGCAATGGATTTAAATAATTGTAAAATATTAGACTTACGTCTCCTCTCTTCTTTCCTCCCCTCTTTCCACTGCCCTCCTCAGCTCTTCTATCATCTTTCTTTGACCTTCTTTTTTCTTTCTTTGCCCCTCTGACCAATCTTTTGCCCATACTGTGGGTTGAACTTAGGGTCCAAGCTAACTCAGCTAGCTTGTCTAAGCTAGCTTTGACCCACGATCCTTTAGATCTCAGCCCCCTGAGTAGCTAGGATTACAAGTGTGGGCCACCAGAGCCTGGCTTATACCTTTCTATTATTAGTTTTCCATTTTGCCCTAAAAGTGCTAAAGAAGCATTTGGGCATGGTGGTACACATCTGTAATCCTAATTACTTGAGAGGCAAGCACAGGAGGATATGGAGTTTGAAGCTAGCCTTGGAAAAGTTAATGAGACCCTGTCTCAAAAGCAAAGTGAAAACAAAAAAGCTGAGGGGTCTAACTCAAGTGCTAGAGTACTTGCCTAGAAAGTTCAGTTCCCTAACCAGACGTCACACCTGCAATCCAAGCTACTCAGGAGGCTGAGATCTGAGGATTATGGTTCAAAACCAGCCCAGGCACGAAAGTCTATGAGACTTATCTCCAATCTTCCACCAGAAAACTGGAAGTGGCACTGTGGCTCAAGGGACAGAATGTTAGCCTTGCGCTGAAGAGTTCAGGAACAGCCCCTGGGCCCAGAGTTCAAGCCCATGACCACCACCACCACCAACAACAACAACAAAACAGAAAGTTTAATCCCCAAATACTGAAGAAAAAAAAAGCAAATAAATCGCTGTTCATCAGTGAGCACTAATTTCTTTTGATCCCTAGGGACTAATTTTAAATCAGTAAGCGTTTTATTGTGGACTTGCTACTTTTCCTTCAGCTCACTCAAGTGCTGAAAGATCTAGGTTAGAATCAGTCTTGTTCTCTCTCTCCCTCTCTCCCTCTCCCTCTCCCTCTCTGTCTCTCTGTCTCTCTTTCTCTGTCTCTGTCTCTGTCTCTCTCTCTCTCTCTCTCTCTCTCTCTCTCTCTCTCTCTCTCTCTCTCTCTCTCTCTCTCTCTGTCTCTCTCTCTCTCTCTCTGTCTGTCTCATCTTTCAGCGATTGGATATACTGTGAATTTTGGGTTGTCATAATAACTTGGCTTTCTCATCTGCCTTGGCTCGTTTTTTTTGAGCGACAGTGTAGAGGTTGATATCAAAACTGATGAGAATACACTGGGAATAGGTCTACATCAGCAGGCACAGAGAAGAGGATTGGAGATAGAGAATGTAGAACAATCTTAGACTGAATATTGACAGGCAGGGTGCTGATTCCCTCAGTTCTCCACCTCTACTCTAGATCTTAGTGTTCTGTTTGCTTCACCTACTCTCCAATACTCTTGGGAAATACCCCTATGTTGGATGCTTGCTGCCCCAGGGGACAGAAATTGGTGGGCCAGTGGAACCAATGGAAATCTATCCAACCCATAGGCTTTGAAGTGACAGTTTCCAGTATACAAAAAAAAAAGCTTCTAAAGTGAAACCAGCCCTGAACCAGGCAACTTACCCTTTATTGGTCAGCATTCATTGCAAATGCAGGACCATTTTAGTATACTAGGAATTATAAGAGACTGCCGCTAGGTTTTTCTTTGAGTAGTGCTGGAGAGTGGGCCAGCTAAATTCCCAGAGGGAATATTTAGCAATTAATCTATATCCTTAGTATAGTGGTGGGAAATAGTACAACACTGATGTTACCCCATTCTGCCTAAACACAGATAGTTTAGTTGAAAGCTTCCAGCCAGCAACCTGGTTGTATCTGCACAAATCCCAATGCAGAAATGTAAGACATAAGAAAAAGAAAGACAAGCCAACCTAACAACTACATGATAGTGAAACAGATGAAGTCTCAAAGAAGTTTAAAGAAGTTATTGTAAATATGGTCATTGAATTAAAAAAACATGAATAGCATCATGAATTAAAAGAAAAAATAAACACTGAATGAATTAAAGAGAATATAAATGAAATGTAGGATATAAAAGAACTCAACAAGGACATAGACATCATGAAAAGATTTCAAATAAAAATTCTGGAAATAGGAAGCTTAGTAAGTCAAGTAAAAACTGAGCTGACTCATCAAGACTAGATTAAACAATACCATGGCATGAAGACAAGGTAGATGTATTAGAAATGTTCAGAGAAAGGAAAAAATAAGAATGCATGACTGGAATTTAACTAGGACATCACTAAAAGAACAAACCTATGAATCATGGGCACACAGAAAAAAGAAGAGGAAAAAATGAAAACATATAAAATATATTCAATAAAATAATACAAGGAAAATTACCCAAATCTTGGGGAAAGGATGGATATCCATCTGTTTAGCACCCTAAACAGAGATGAATAGGAAAAATTTCTGTATCATAAAACATTCAAACATTAGGTATACAGAATAAGGAAAAATATTGACAGATGCAAGAGAAAAGCACCAACTTACATTTAAAAGCAGATCCATCAGTTTAACAACAGATTCCTCTAGAAAAATGCTGAAAGGAGGATATAAAATGGTACATTTCAAGCCTTCTTTCTAAATTGAGGGAGAAATAAAAACCTTTCATGATAAACAAAAGCTAAAGGAATTTATGGTCACTGAACCAGCATTATAGAAGAAGTCAGAGAAATTCTGTAGAAAAGAAGGAGAAACATAAGTGCAAAAACATAGGAAAGAATGAATCTTACTAGATGGTGAGGATTATAAACAAATCAAACACTACAAAACAACTACATGACAGGAAACTATTCATATCTTTCACTAATAATTATGATTGTTAATGTTCTTAATTTACCAACCTAAAACACAAACCAGTGGATTAGATTTAATCATAAGACTTGACCATTTGTTACCTACAAGAAACATACTTAATTAGTTAAGGTAAATACAGGCTTAGAGTGTAAGTCATGCCAACTGGCAGAACTGGTTAAGCACCTGCAGAAAACCAAATTTGGATCCTTCTTTGTCACCCTGCACCAGGATTAACTCCAAGTGGATGAAAGACCTCGAGGTAAAAGCTGACACACTGAAAACTTTACAAGACCTAGATACACTAGGCCTCCTTGGCACAGGTCAAAATTTCTTAATAAGGACAAAGAAACACAACAAATCAGAGAAAGTCTGGGTAAGTGGGACTGCATTAAATTGCAGAGCTTCTATATGGCAAAGGACATAGCTAGCAAATTAACTAGAAAGCCTACAGAGTGGGAGAAGATCTTCACTAACCATACAACGGACAAAGGCCTCATATCTAAAATATATCAACAGCTCAAAAAATTGAATCACTCCAAAACTAATCTCCAAAGAAACAACCATCCTATTAAAAGATGGGCCAAGACTTAAAGAGAGTCTTCTCTGAAGAAGAAATAAGAATGGCCTATAGACACATGAAGAAATGCTCAACCTCTCTGGCCATAAAAGAACTGCAAATCAAAACAACTTTGAGATTCCACCTCACTCCAGTTAGAATGGCCAGGATCAAGAAAACTAATAACAACAGATGCTGGCGGGGATGTGGATAGGAGGGATCACTACTACACCTTTGGTGAGAGTGTAAACTCAACTACTATGGAAAGCAGTATGGCAGTTCCTCAAAAGACTAAACATAGAGCTCCCCTATGACCCAGCAATTCCACTCCTTGGCATTTACCCAAATGTCCAGAAACAAGGATATACTAAAGCCACTAGCACAACAATGTTCATTGCAGCACTATTTACCATAGCAAAGATATGGAACCAACCCAGATGCCCCCCAGTAGATGATTGCATCAACAAGATGTGGTATTTATACACAATGGAATTCTATGCTGCTGTCAGAAAGAATGATATCGCCCTATTTGTAAGGAAAAAGACTTGGAAGAAATCATACTAAGTGAAGTAAGCCAGACCCAAAGGAACACAGGCTCAATGGTTTCCCTCATTTGTGATAATTAGTACACATCTAGGACTCTTCTAGCAGAGGATTACAATAGCTCAAAACCTAGATACATAAGGATCAATAGGATAGAATAGAAGACCCAGAAATAACATAACTACAGCCCTCTGATTTTTGAAAGGAATAAAAAAAGAAATCCATTGGAGAAAAGGTATCCACATGGGAATGTCTAAAAGGAGATTCCTATCTCTCACCCAGTACAAAAATACTCAAAATGAATCAAAGGTGTTAATGTAAGACCTGAAAACTTGAAACTTTTACAGGAAAACACTTGAAGATAGAGGTAGAGGCAATGCCTTTCTGAATTGGATTCCAATAGCCCAGGAAACTAGAGCAAGAATTGATAAATGGAGTTGCATCAACTTAAAAATCCTCAGCACATCAAAGCAAACAATTACCAGAATAAAATGGGAGAAAAGCTTTGAAAGTTATTTATTGGACAATGGATTAATATCCCAAATTTATAAAGAGCTAAAGGAACTAAATATCCAAAGAACACAAGTCCAATTAATAAGTGGGAAAAATGAATTGAATAGAAAGTTCTCAAAGAAGAATTATAAATAGCCAATACATGAAGAAATGTTCATCATCCTTAGCCATACAGAAAATGCAAATCCAAATGACACTGAGATTCTATCTCATCTTAGAATGGCTAGCATTAAAAATAACAACTACAACATATTCACAAATGCTCTTGAGGATGTGGAGTGGGGTGGGGAGAAGGAAACGTATACACAGTTAGAAATTCAAATTAGCATAGCCACTATGGAAATTAGAATTCTGGTTCCTCAAAAAACTACAAACAAAGCTATTCTATGATCCTGGTATGACCTTCCTGGGCAGATATCTGAAGAAACATAAATCAGCATATAACAGAGACACCTGCACACCCATGTTTAAAGCAGCACTATTAACAATGGCAAGCTATGAAATCAGCTTAGTTGCTTATGAATGGATAAAGAAAATATGATATATATATATATATATACACACACACAATGGAACTCGGCTATACATAAGAACAAAATTACATCATTTATAAGTAAACACATGGTCATCATATTAAGTAATATAAACACCCAGAAAGACAAATAGTATGTATTCTCTCTTGTATTCAGGATCTTGACCTAAAAAAATTTCATGAATGGTAACCCCTCTGTACATATCCCCGACAATAAAAAAAATTGTATGAATGTAAAAGCAGGCCTGTTTGCAGGGGAGGGGAGAGGCTAAAGGATAGGGTGAAAGAGAGGTAGATATAATCAAAGTTCATGATATACAACTGTGCAAATAGAAAATGAAACTCCTCACAATGTCTTTTGAAAGCAATGTGTGTGTGTGTGTGTGTGTGTGTGTGTGTGTGTGTGTGAAAGAATAGTAGAGAGAGTGAAAATGATCAAAGTATATCATGTACATAGGAATATAACAATGCAATCCACTTATACAATCAATATCCTTTCATTTAAAAGGACATAGCATTCCATGGAGCACTGGTTTGTATCTGGAAAAAAGAGAGGTAAGGCAAGGTCGGAGGGTGAGATTGGAAGGAAAGGACAGAAAGAAGGCAGAAGGCACAGGAGGACAGTCAACCCTAGGAAACAGCCAAGAATTCACAGAGGGCCATATGGCTGGACACCACGATGTTAGCTACGTTGAAGGATAGATTTATAAATAAAACAAAATAGGATGGCTGTAATCCTAGCTGCTCAGGGAGCTGAGATCTGTGGATCTAGGTTCAGTTCAAAGCCAGCCAGGGCAGGAATGTCTGTGAGTTTCTTTTTTTTTTTTTTCATATATTTTTCTTGTAATTAAAAGAAGGGTTACATTATATTTGCCAGATAGGAGGTACATTAATTCACATACATTGATACCCTTTCTCATGTCTTGGTCCCGATTTCCCTCCCCCCTCCCCCACCCCTCATCTTGTTTTCCCCTTTCCCTATCCAATTTCAAATAACCAAATACAAATATATCCAATATATCAGATAAAAAAGTGAGATACTGTAACAATATGAGATAACCAAGGGATAGCAAAAGAGATGAGAGATAACATAGTACATTAAGGACAACAATCACTCATTATATGGCTTTTGTTTCCATATCCTAGAGGTCCTTTCATTTAGCGTCATACTATATGGCCTTATGTATCTAGGTTTTGCTCTATTTGCTTCTAGGAAATTATTCATATTTACAGATATTTTATATGGATCATACCACTTTACAAGAAATTACACTTCCTCCATATTATTTCACTAAATTCATATATATATGAATATATAGTTCACATTATATTTTGAGCAACTTCATTAAAATATATAACGTAGGGTTAAAAATCAGAGCTCTCATTATTTCTAGAATATACAGGCATTGATATCAACAAACATAAAAAGACATACTGGTTATTATTCTGTACAAAACAGTATATGTTATTTATAGGCCATGGAGTGCAGGTGCTATCGTCTCGAGTCTAAGTACGGATTTCAGCTGCTTAATATCTCAATGTGTTTTACAGTGAGGCAGAGTTAGTGACACCTTCCTCTAAGGATGGAGTTCAGGGAAAGCAAGTCAATTTCATAAATAATGATACAAACTGCTTCCTACAGATTGAATCCTCAATGAACACTTACTTTTATCACTACATTTACTGTTAAGATGGCAATTCATTCATTTCTATTGAAACGAGGAGATAGGATCTAGCAGATGCCTTGGTTATGTGGTGGATGATAGAGTACGGGTTTTAACTGGTGCTACCTTGTCTTCATAGTAGAAACAGGGAAGATCCACCCTCTCAGGTAATAGGCATGCCTGAATTTCTAGAGGCAGGGGCATGGACTTGGAGAATAAGTTACTGGACCTGTCAGTTCCGTGTCTTGAACTTGGGAGACTTTCAAATTTCCTGTGACCCTGCCTCCTCATGCTGACCCTGTTTAGGCTCTGACCAGATCATGCCATTATGCCATGCCTTGTGTCCTGTGTCTACTGGTATCTCCTGTCTTCTGACTTTTCTCCAGTCTCCTTGGAGTTCACTTCAACTCTCCACTGGGGTTGATTTGGTTTACTGATACATTTTCTTTGCTTTACAACAATCATGGCTCAGTTTTCTAAAAGAAATAAGTGTATCCAAGGAGCTGCAGGTCTTTGTGACAAGAGACCACCTGTAGCCAATAAAGACTCCTAGTCTGGCTACTCAAAATCTGGCTTTGCTGTTTCTCATGATTTAGTTACCTAAAGCACAGATATAAATAAAAAAACCAAACAGATATTGCATTGAAAATGTAAAAGCATTTGAAAGATTGTAATGCTGTGTAAAATTTACCTAAATTGGATAGATAATAGATAGATAGATCCATTGGTAGGTGGACAGGTCATTACAGTACTTGAGGAACTAATGAAATGACCAGTCTTTTAGCCAGTAACTGAAGGAACAGTAAAAGTTGAGAAGTATAGCTAAAATATACAGCTGTTGTGATTATGTTACTACTACTTTTGATGATACTGTCTGCCTTTGGCAGATTTATCAACACCACAAGAAATCTACTTTCCTTAAATTACTCTTTTAAATTTTTTTTGCCAGTCCTGGGCCTTGAACTCAAGGCCTGAGCACTGTCCTTGGGCTTTCTCAAGGCTAGAGCTCTACCACTTGAGCTTCAGTACCATTAGTGGCTTTTTTCTATGTTTGTGGTACAGAGCAATTGAACCCTGGTCTTTGTGCATGCAAGAGTACAATCACACTAGGCCAAACTCCCAGGCCTACTCTTTTAATTTTTAATTCCAGCCAACCAATCGTCTGTGAATTTCTTAACTCCAATTAACCACCAGAAAACTGGAGGTAGAGCCGTAGTTCAACGTGGTAGAACACGAGCCTTGAGCAAAACAGCTTGGGGATAGCTCCCCTGGACAGGTCTTAAATTCAAGCTCCATGACCCACAAAAACAGAACAAACAAAAAAATAAACCAAAGCAGGAACCTTTCCTTTTCTCTCTCCTCCCTCTCTACCTTTCAGCGTTCCTTATTTCTGAGAATTTGATTTTAGAAGCCAAAGCTCTGTTCTTTCACCAGGGCCCTAGGAACTCATGCAAATGCATTAGCCTGTAGACCAAGAGCTCACCATGTACCAGGAACCTGGCCAATTGATTTCAAGCATGACTGTATTTAAGTCACACAACAAGGCAGGGGAAGAGAGTGCATCTCCCATGTTGGAGGAAACTGAGGCTTAGATGAAAACCACACAGCACTGAGAAGTGTTTCCAAGAAACTCTCCCCAGGGAAAGATGTTCTTTCAGCTCTTCCTAAGTCACACTTCCAGAGGCACCAGCCTGATCTTAATCAGGAGTCTATATGGTACATGTTTAATCATTTTCCCAAACACCACATAACTACTCACCCCCCCCCCCATCCACAAATGGCTGTGGGTCTGTGTAGCTTCAGGAAGGGGGCTATTGCATTGCTTCTTTTATATGCATTAGCCCAACAGCCAAACTTGGCTCTTGAGCCAAAAAGGAAAAAAAAATAAACAAAGAAGCAACCTGTCAATCGCATATCCTCCCTATTTGCATGTGGTTTATGAGGGAAGCTGCCACTTACCAAAGGAGAGAAAAGACCAGATCTGGTCTGCCTTTCCTCAAGTCAATAGGAAGCTGTGCTGCGTCGGGAGGAATGCAAAGCTGGGCTTCCCTGCAAAATCTCATCACCAGAAACCATGATTGGAAATGACAGCTCTCTGCTTTCCAATAAAATGCTGTTTTTGAAAGCATTAACCTCTATAAAAGTTAGCTTTTCTCTCGGAAAGGGGGTCATGGGTTAGCTCCATTTCATGACTTTGACAAAAAAAAATGAAGACAAAGAAGAAAAAAAAGAAAAAAAATCACAGCCTTGAAAAATGTTGACTTCAAAGTCATGAATTTCATGGCTTTTGCAAAATGAAAGAAGTGAATAGGCTGGGTTGCAACTTTAAAATGACACTGTAAGATTTCTGTTTTTATCTGTGCTTCGGAGGAGAAGGACGTGGCTCTTGTCCATAAATGGGTATTGGCATTATTGTTAGATGCAAAGCAGCCTTTGTTCACTCCAGAGGGGAGGAGGAAGCCCCGATCATGAACCAGTGGGGTTCCAATAAAAGAGGAATAACAAGCTAGTTTCCATAGAAATGGCTCTGTTAACCTCCGGAAGTCTACTGCTCTGTGACAGCAGGCTCCAGAGAGGTGTCAGGCAGTGGCCTTCTGCTTCCTTGGGAGATTACCTATTGTGTGATCGTTTGTAAGAACCTGCTGCTTCAATCTGTATTAAACCAGGATTTACTCCTCAGATCTCCAACCTGAAGAGTCTTCTAGTGTTCGGGAGACTTTGCTGGCTGAACCTCCTCACCCTAGCTCCAACAATCCTATCAGATTACAAAATGATGCAAATCCAGTGGAAAGCAGAAGTGCTGAGCTCCCCAGATAGGAACTGGAGCTCTTCCATTCAGGTTTAGTTTTCATCACTGTATTATGATCTGGGTATTCCCACAGATGCAACTGACAGATGGCACAGAAGGAAGAAGCATGCAATAGGAGACAGAAGAGCTGGATTCTAGTCAGCATGAAAACTCTCAGCTATGTTAGAATGGAAAAATCACTTAGCCTCTTTAGGCCTCAGTTGTTTAGCCATAAAGTGAAAATTGCACCTGTGTGTGCCTAATTATTTGAGACAGCACACTATATATTATGGAGTGCTACAAGAGACAGAAAAGGACCAACACCATTACTGAACAATTATTAAATACTGTGGCCTAAAACTATGACACGAATATTTATTCCTTACAACTAAGAACGCAGAAAAGGAACCATGGGACTAAGAAGGGCAAAGGAAAAAGCCTGTGTACACATTTAATTATGACTTTATTAAAAACTTAAACAGGGGCTGGGAGCATGGCCTAGTGGTAGAGTGCTTGCCTACCATTCATGAAGCCCTGGATTCGATTCCTTGGTCCACATACACAGAAAAAAGCCAGACATAGTGCTGAGGCTCAAGTGGTAGAGTTCTAGCCTTGAGAAAGCTCAAGGACAGTGCCAGGCCCTGAGTTGAAGTCCCAGGACTGGCAAAAAAAAATTTTTAAAAAAGCCAGATGCTAGTGGCACATGGATGTAATATAAGCCACGCAGAAGGCTGAGATCTGAAGACTGTGGTTTGAAGTCATTCTGGGCAGGAAAGTTCATGAGGCTCTACCTTCAATTAATCACTAAAAAGTTGGAAGTAGAGCTGTCATTCAAGTGGAAGAGCACTAGTCTTGAGCAAAATAAATGTTCAGAAGTCAGTGCCCAAGCCCTAAGTTCGTGGTCCAGGATTGGTATAAAAGGGTACAAAACCCTTTAGGCAATAGCAACTTAAGCAATCCAAAGCGAGAAAGGAAACATTTTTATTGTATTTTATTATTGGGACAATGTATAGAGGAGTTACAACTACATTCGTCAGGTAATAGGTGCTTTACTCCTCGAACCTTGATAACCTTTCTCATGTCTTTGACCCCCTTTCCCTCCCCTACCCTTCAATCATTTTGTTTTCAGGAAAGGATGTATAGACTTTTGCATCTACTTTTGAGATTTCTGACCACCTCTTAGAGATATAGCGATCGTTTGAAAATCAATTGTAACTCAAGATTAGCAAAGATCGATCAAGTATTTAATGTGTGTGAGCCAGAAGGAACATGCATGTGTCCCACTAAGTTGCTAAGGAAACCAGCTGCCGAGTGGAGCAGCTGTGAGAACAGTGTGGGCCTCCTCAATAATTCTAGGAAGGCCCTGTCTCTCATTGTTGTCTTCCGGAGGGAAAAACCCATGTCCACATATGGTGTCTGAAAAGGTTTCCTATAGTCATTGAACAAACTTGCAAGCCTAGCTAGCATCGGAGGCTTGAGTAACTGGCTGCCTTGCTCTTTCGCCTTAGGCCTATATCCCTTATGCAAAAGCCCAGCATACCACATACAGTAAGCAATCTGATCTGGCCAGCACTGCTGGCTCTGGCTCCTGTTGCTGCTTTGACCTTAGCCAAATCACCTCGTTTTCTTTTCTCCCAGTACAGCTCAGGTTCACAGTGGCCATGGCTTAGTCCACTGTCTTTTACTTCTCACACATAGAGTGTGTTCGATCTCAGCCCTAGTCTCTTGCCCTCTGAGAAAACTTCCCCAGGCTCAGAGTAACCTGCACAAGCCTCTTGAGACTCTGACATCCAAGGAGCCTGTGTGGGAGAATCCAAGGTACTTCTCTGTTGGTTTTGGTTATCCTTATTTAGTGTGGCTATTTATCTAACAGATATTCTTTAAGCCTACCACTTAATTTCCCAAATAATTGTGAGTGTGTCTGTTATCTTGCGCAAAGGCCTTTACATAGGTTGTCGTCTCTACTTGCAGCACTGCCTGTCTCTGTTTAATACTGCCTGTACCTGTTTCTCTTCTCCTTCCAGCCTAGGTTCAAATGTCAAGATTCCTGTGGAGCAAATCACCTAGATGTCCTCCCTCTAATTCCTGCCATTCTCAAGCACATCACTCTGAATGAATATTCCCTGCAATGCAGTACAACAATCTTTTTTTTAAAACTTAAAATAGTATATGTTTTATTAGTACCTCATTTATAGGAAAATAATACACAGAATATCATTTGGAAACTTTACAAAATACATACATATAAAAGAAATTAAAAATCAAATACATGCATATGGAAAAAAGTAAATCCTAAAGTACTGTGATACTTTTCCATTCCAATGGTCATCTGTGACATCTGATAATATTGTAATGCCCCAAACAGTCGTATCAAAGGACTTAAGCTTTAAAGTCAAGTACAACAATCTGTAACACACTATAATATTAAATGAATGATCATCAGTCTCTCCTTCATGCAATGTACACTTAGTGACTGTGGTGTTTACAGTGGATGGTCAATAAATATGTTAAAATAAGTCAAAGTCTTCCACAGTCCACCTGACTCCAGCTCTACATATTAGAAGCTCAGGAAATGTGTTCCACCTGTGAAGATGAGCAGGGCCTCAGCTGTGCCTCCCATTCACTCACCACACAGAACCTCCTGATGCAGATTGCTTATGATGGCTAACATAGCATGCCCTCCAAAAGGGTACCTCCAAACTCGCATTCATCTTATCTAGTCTTTGAATACCTCTACATTCCTGGGAAGCAATATATAAGAATAGAGTAGATCATCTCTCTTGCCATTTTTTCTAACCATTGCCAGGATCTCTCAGCCTGAGATTTGAGAATTGTGGTTTGAAGTTAGCCCAGGCAGAACAATCTGTGAGACTTTTATCTCCTCAGCAAAAAGCTAGAAGTGGAGGTGTGGCTCAAATGGTAGTGCAACACCCTTGAGCAAAAAGGCCTAGTGAGGGTGAGAAACACTGTGCATTTAAGTCCTAGTACTGAAACAAAAAAAGAAAAAGAAAGAAAGAAAAGAAGGAAAGGAGAAAGGCAGGAAAAAAGGGGAAAAGGGAAGGCAGGAAGAGAAGAAGGACAGAAGGAAGGAATAGGACAGATATTTTATGTTGGTGATGGTATTGGTGTTGGTCATGGGGCTTGAACTCAGGGTCTGGGTATCATCCCTGAATTCTTTTGCTCAAGGCTAGTGCTCCACTGCTTTGAGACACTGATTTTCTGGTGGTTAATTGGAGATAAAAGTCTCACAGACTTTCCTGCCTGGATAGGCTTTGAACCACAATCTTTAGATTGAGTCACTAGTGCCCAGCTTCCTTCCTTCCTTTATTCCCGCTCTTCCTCCTCCTTCTTCTCCTCCTCGTCCTCCTCTTCCTCCTCCTCCTCCTCTTTTTACAATGTCCTAAAGTACAAGTGTAGACAACTTGTGCCCTTGCGGATTCTGAATTTCCCTAGACTGGTGGGACTGGACCCTGTCTTGTCCAGAGGATGAAGGAAACTTATTGGAAGCGTTGACTTGGGGGCCAGGAATTCCTCTTACAGAAACAGGGTGAGCATTCCTAATCTGAAATCTGAAAGTGTTCCAAAATGTGCCATTTTCTTTAATGCCAGGATACCATACAGATGGAGAACTACACACCTGATCTCCTGTGACAGGTCATAGTCAGAACACAGGTGTGACACGAGTGGTGCCTAAAATTACCTTCAGGCTATGTGTCTAAGGTGCGATGAAACAGAAAGGAATTCTGTGCTTGTGACTCACATGCCCTTCCCCAAGCTATCTCACAGATGCATGCAAAGATTCCCAAATCCTAAACACCACTTGTCCCAAGAATGCTGCGTGAGGGATACTCATACTATTCTGTTTGTTGTGTAGCACTCACCTACTGCAGGTTGTGGGTACAACAGGTTGACAATTGTGTCTATGTGCTGGTGATAGCACCATGTTTTCAGGTACTAGTGTAAGGAGCTAGTGAACCGCTCGACTGCTCTCTTCTTTCTTCCTAGCCTGCTCTGTGAAGGAGGTCTTCACTTAGGAAGAGCAGTTAGCCAAGACTAAAACCTGGATCGACCTTATTTAGACCACGGAGTTGATGGAATTCTCAAGTCTCAAGGTTACAGGAAGTTCAGATGCTGTCTTTCAACTGCCCCCAAACAGGACTTTCTCTTACCAGCACTGATAAAAGAAATTTTGAGAAGCAGGTTTAGAAAAGTCTCCCCCAAAGTATGGAGGCCAATGGGGTATGGGCTTGAGTTTGGTTCCAGTTTCTCATCCATCCCTAAGAAGTCCTGAAACAAGATCCTCTCCAGAACTGGATAGAGGACTTTTTTTTCCTAGCAATGTCAAGTTAGAAAAAGGCTCCTCAGTAAATAAATGTATGCCACTGACTTTGAACCAGGGCGAAATATAAGGCATTTGAAACCCACTAAACGTGACCCAGTGTTCCCAGGTAAAGGAACTCCAAACGACCGAATGATTCTATGAATTGCCTTAGAAAACATAACTATACACTGGTATCAAAATCCAGGAGAGACACTCAGATTTTAGATACCTGGGTAGATGGAGCTTTTTTCTGTTTCTTGAATGGCTTTTAAAATCCCTACTAAACCCCTTCAGCAACAGCGTGGTGCTCACGGAATAATGGTGACATGTTCTGATAGGTTAACATGAAAAAAATTGGGCTCCATGTTTCCAAACTTCAGATTTCTTTTTCTGTACTCTTTTATGAAAACTGTAAAAAAAAAAAAAACCTGCAAATTTGACTACAAAGGTATTCTAATTAGTGTGTGAATAGTATTTGTTAAGCAGGTCTCTTCTTTTTAATAAACTAGGTTTGATGTTGTGCAGAAGTTGAAACAGATAATTGTGTGTGTCTCCAGAGAATCTTTTTAGAGGACATTTCTCTTTTATAAGTGTGATATTTTTCAGTGGGAATTTGAAGGGAAAGATATTATGGTGTAGTAGCAGAACTAAGAGGCTGCTTAGCAAGGGATGGACAGTCCGGGTACCCCCAAGGTTCAGAACTTAAGACATTTACAAAGAGAGCTGGGATGTGGGGTGCCACAGGGTGGCACAGGGTTCTGAGGCTGGAGGTCTAGATTTGATTTTCAGCTTTGCTGAGTGATCATGAAAGTCATCTCATCCTCTCTGGGGCTCAGTTTCCTTTCTTGTCGGTGAGAGTGTTAAGGTCCTTTTAACCCTGACTCCTGATATGATCGCTGATTCCTTTTCAGTTCTTTGTGTTGGTTGTTTCCTAGCTCTGACTTAGTTTTCTTCCCCTTGCTGTGTTAGTGAATTCTGAAGCCCTGGGACTTTCTCATCACAGTTAAGTTTAAGGCCATATTCCAAAATTAAATATACCAGGACAGTGGATAAGCCTTCAGTAAAGCTCTAAGACCATAAGGATCCCAGTTTAAAAGGGAAATTTTAAATTCTTCCATCTGAGACAATCTGATTCCTGGCTTTTCAGTGAGCCATGATTCTCACCATTCTTTAATTCCACTAGGATTCCAATCTTTTGAGCATGCTGCCTTTTCTCTTTCCTTCAAAACCGTCACAGTTCTGTCTGTGTATCTGGCTCAGATTCTGTCATTTAATGTATGGTACGGTCAGCCTTGTCCCTTCCAGGAACCTGGCCCCTTTCTTTCTTCATCTCACAGTCTGATCAAGTCTCCAGTCCTGACTGCATGTACTTCTCAATCGATTCTGGAGCAACTAGGGGTCGAGGTGATGGAGGAGGCAGTGGGCACAGTAGAGCAGGGTTGGGTGCCTCACTAAAAACCCCCAGACAAATTTTAAAAAAGGAGAGGGAGACTCAAATAAACAAGATTAGTGATCCTATGGGAACAATCACGACTAACATTCAAGAAATTCAGTCCATTATGAATTAGTACTTCCAGGGCCTATATTCAAAGAAACAGGAACATTTAGTAGAAATGGATGGTTTTTTAAAATAAACATAGGCTACCCACATTGAACCAAGAAGAGGTAAGTCAACCGAACAAACTGATTTCATACAATGAGATAGTGGAAGCAATCAGTGAAATGCTAGCCAAAAAGAGCCCAAGTCCAGACGGTTTCACTATGGAATTCTACAAGATTTTCAAGATGAATTCATAACTATACTCTTGAAACTCTTCCAATAAACAGAAGCAGAAGGAGTCATGCCAAACTCGTTTTTTTGTTTTTTTTTTTGTTTTTTTTTTTGGCCCCTTTCTCTTTCTGGCCCCGCTCGCTCCGGCCCGGCCCTGCTCCTGGCTTGCTCTGGCCCCGCTCGCTCCGGCCCGGCCAGCTCTCGCTTGCTCCTGGCTCTGCTTGCTCCCGCCCCTTCTCACTCTGGCCCCGCTGGCTCCGGCCCCGCTCGCTCCGGCCACCACTCGGTTGGGCTCTGTTCACTTCAGCTCAGCTCGCTTCTTTCGCTCTCTGTCGCCGTCGCAGTCTCGTCTCTGCCACTTTTCCGGTTTGGTTGTGTCTCGTCTCTGCCACTTCCGGCTTGGTTGTGTATGTGGGATACCGAGGAATCGAACCCGGGTCTTTGTGCATGCTAGTCAAGCACTTTAACTGCTAGGCCAAACTCCCGGGCCCCCAAACTCATTTTATGAAGCTAATATTACACTCATCCCCAAACCAGGGAAAGACTCAACAAAAAAGGAAAACTACAGACCTATCTCTCTAAAGAACACAGATGAAAAACTCCTCAATAAAATACTAGCCTACAGAATCCAGAAACAAATTTAAAAAAATTAAACACTATGACCAAGTAGGCTTCATCCCACAGATGCAAGGCTGGTTTAATATTTGCAAATCAATCAATGTAATACATCACATCAATAGAGCTAAGGATAAGAATCATATGATAATTTCTCTGGATGCTGAGAAGGCATTTGACAAAATACAACATCCATTCATGTTGAAAGCACTAGAAAAAATAGGAATAAAAAGTACATTCCTCAAAATAGTGAAAGTCATATGTGAAAAACCTACAGCCAGTATTATACTAAATGGTGAAAGACTGGAACCATTCACCTTAAAATCAGGAACTAGACAGGGATGCCCACTCTCTCCACTTCTCTTCAATATAGTACTGGAACCCTTAGCCAGAGCAAGAAGGCAAGAAAAGGACATCAAAGGGATCCACATAAGGAAAGACGAAATTAAACTATCCCTATTCACAGATGACATGATCCTTTACCTGAGTAATCCAATAAACTTCACTCCAAAACTCTGAGAACTAATAAAGCACTTTAGCAAAGTGGCAGGATACAAAAACAACCTTCAAAAATCAGTAGTTTTCTGTATGCCAACAATATGCAAACAGGAGAAATCAAGAAAATGATCCCATTTGCAATTGCCACCAAAAGAGTAAAATATTTAGTCATTAACTTAACCAAAGATATAAAGGAATTATTCAATGAAAACTTTAAAACCCTAAAAAAGGAATTAAAGAGGATACCAAGAAATGGAAAGAAATCCCATGCTCATGGACAGGGAGAACCAACATAGTGAAAATGGCCATACTACCAAAATTGATACACATTTTCAATGAAATCCCCATCAAAATCCCAAAGACATTCTTTACTGAAATAGAAGGTGTAATCCAAGGGTTCATATGGAACAACAAAAGACCTAGAATAGCCAAAGGAATTCCAGGCAAAAAGAGCAATGCAGGTTGTATTACAATACCAGTCTTCAAACTCTACTATAGAGCCATAATAACAAAACCAGCATTGTATTGGCACAGAAATAGACCACAAGATCAACAGAACAGAACAGAAGATCCAGAAATAAAATCATATACCTATAGTCAACTTATATTTGACAAAGGAGCCAGAGATATACAGTGGAACAAACACAGCCTATTCAATTATTGGTGCTGGGAAAACTGGGCAGTCACATGCAGAAAATTAAAAATTGATCCCAGCCTTTCACCATGTACAAGCATTCATTCAAAATGGATCAAAGACCTCAATATTAGACCTGACCCTGAAACTGCTACATGATAAGAGTAGGAGAGACACTGGAACTCATAGGCACAGGCAAAAACCTCCTGAACAGAGTCCCAGAGTCACAACAGACAGGAGAGAGACTCAATAAATGGGACTACCTAAAAATAAAAAGTTTCTGCACAGATAAAAGCATAGCTACTAAACTAGAAAGACAGCCAACTAACTGGAAACAGATCTTTACCAATAATACATCAGACAAATACTTAATATTCAATATCTACAGGGAACTCAAGAAACTATTCCTCCCCCCAACCCAACAAGCCAATCACTAAATGGGCAAGGGAACTAAAGAGAGACTTATCAAAGTAAGAGGTTAAAATGGCAAAAAAAAAAAAAAACCCAAACAAACATGTGAGAAAATGTGCATCATCCATGGCCATAAAGGAAATGCAAATAAAGATACCACCTTACCCCAATTAGAATGACCAAGATTCTGAACTGAGACAAGGATAAATGCTGGCGGGGTTGTGGAGAAAGAGGAACCCTACTGCATTGCTGGTAGGATTGCAAACAAGTTCAGCCACTTTGGAAGGCACTTTGGAAGTTTCTTTAAAAAAACTGAAAATAGACCTTTCCTACGATCCCGCCATACCACTTCTGGGCATCTACCCTGAGCATCATAACCCAGGATATGATAAGGACACCTGCTCTGCCATGTTCATCTCTGCACTATTCACAATAGCCAAGAGATGGAAACAACCCAGATGCCATACTGCAGATGAATGGATACAAAAAAGTGATATATATAAATATAGATATAGATATATTCTACATAGCCAACAGACTAGATAAAATAATGGCATTCGCGGGGAAGTGGATGAAACTAGAGTGAATCATGCTGAGTGAGATAAGTCAAAACCAAAGGAACAAAAGGGGCATGGTATCCTTAGTACGTGGATATTAGATCCAAAGAGTACAAGAGCGATGACTCAATATTTGGGTACCCAATTTGGTACTCAATATTTGGTCTTTGAGATATAATCATAACTACATAGACATAAAAATCTATGATGGAATATATACTCTATAGACAATGTTATATAGATTGATATGTATCTATGACATACAAACCCTGAGCTTAATTTTAATTGTTCTAAAATCTAGGTGCCAGTGATTGCATATAGAGAGTCCCTTCTTGAATACTTGTTTGTTAAACATGACATTTGAAATATGATGTAATAATCAGTGTTAATAAAATCTTTCACCCCCCCAGACGTTAACTTCCTATGGATTTAGCCTTCTGTGCACAATTCCTTAGTCATTTTCTAATGACTTTTTCACACCATCTCTTCTCTCCTCAATCTTCTCTACCTATCCCCTCAATCCTTCCTTCCTCCCCATCCTCATTTCCAGCTGATAACATTTCTTGTTTTCCTAAAAAAATTAGCAGCATCAAGAAGTGAGTGTTTATGTTCCTCAGGACGTGTATTTATGCATGAACATAATGAATGTTTATTATTGGATTTAGGGTCCACCTGGACAATCATCCTGTATCAAGAGACTTGATCACTCCTGCAAATACTTTATTTTCCTCATAGATAACCTTTATTAATGGCTAGGGTTCAAACCTGCTCTCTTTGAATCGTCTAGCACCATATAACACGATAGGTTCCATCCCTTTCCTTAAACACTTCCGCCTCTTGGCTTCACTAACATTACTCTTTTCTTCTTTTGTCAACCACAATTCTACTTCATGTGTCTATGAATTTACTACTTTAGTGAAAAGTAGAGTCATACACTATAATGTCTTTTGTGGTTGATTTAGCTCATTTATGATTCAAGATTTACTTATGCTGCAACATAACAGGATATTCTTCTTCTTTTTTAAAAAAAATAGATGAAATGATCTTCCTCATAGATACACATACCATAAAAATATTATTAGTCATGGAGCTTGAACTCAGGGCCTGAGTGCTATCCCTGAGCTTTTCAGCAAGGCTAGCACTCTACCACTTTGAGCCAAAGCACCACTTCTGGTTTTCTGGTGGTTAATTGGAGATAAAAATCTCACAAACTTTCCTGCCCAGGCTGGCTTTGAACCTTGATCCCTAGATCTCAGCCTCCTGAACAGCTAGGTTTACAGGTGGTACTCAGTCACACATCATGATTTATCCATGCATTTGTCAATGGATACTTGGGATGCTTTTACTTTGGGTTTAATGCAAATAGTGCTGCTATTGAACTGGAGTGCACATGTCCTGCTTTCCATTCTTTGGGATATATGCTCAGAGATAGGATTGTGGATCAACCTCTCCCCCATTGTTTTCTTTTTGTAAAGGAGATCGCACCATGTTGCCTAGAATATGTATGCTCAAGGCAATCCTCCTGCCGTAGCCTCCTCAGTAGCTGGAACTATAGACATGTATTAATGAATTTGACTTATTTTTAATTTTCTTTCTTTTTTTGTGGTACCAAGGAATCAAACCCAGATCTTCGTGCAGGCTAGGCAAGCACTCTACCACTAGGCCAAACTCCCAGCCTCTATTTTTAATTTTCTAAGGAAGCTTCATAATGCCTACAGCATTTTGCATTCCCACCAAGTTGAGTAAGTCTTCTACTAATTTTTCTATGTCCTTGCCAGCATTTGTCATCTTTAGTCCTTTTGGATTCTTGTCTTACTGTCCTCTCCAATCTTTTGTAGTTCCCCTCCTTGGCTTTTGCTGTTACTTGGAAATAAAGTCTTGCAGACTTTTCTGCCCAGGCTAATTTTGAATTGAGATTCTTTGCATCTCAGTTTCCTGAGTAGATATCTCAGTAACCTCAATAGCTCCGTCTATTCTTTACATAGCAACCAGAGTGTTGTTTTAAAAGTTATTTTAGAATTATATTGGCCTTCTGTTCAACTCTAATGGCAGTGCCAAAGTACAAGTCCTTCAAATTTTCTTCAAGCTCTGACTGATAAGGTATGATAGTGTGTGTGTGTGTGTGTGTGTGTGTGTGTGTGTGTGTGTGTGTGTGTATCTCTGATTTACTGTCGCCTCTGTCCTTATTTACCCATCCAATGAATAACTTGCTAGTTCTTGAATGTTCCTCTCCAAGGCTTTGGAGCTCCTGATGCTTTTGTTTGGAATATTGATCTAATTTACTCTCTCACTTTAGTCAGGTGTCTCCTCAAACACCAACTTGGAGGCTTTGCTGGCCTTCACATCCCTAGGAACACCCCTTCTCCCCGAGTTCCCATCTCCTTATCCTGATTTATATTATCATTCATTACTACCTGACATATATTTTAGCATTATTTGCAGGTACCACTCACTAAATCATAGGCTCCATAAAAGCAGAAGATTAGGCTGCTTTCATTATTACTGAATTGCTGGTGATTGGCATAGTGCCAGGCTTACAGGAAAATGAATGAATCTCCGTAGCTAGTCACACCATGAATTAATGAGTAAATGAGTGAATGAATGCAAGCATACATGGTGCCTTTGTCCAAAAGTGTGAGATGGGGACCTGGTTCTGTTGATCACTTGTAGATGGACCTTAAGCTACTTTGGACATAAAAAATGCCTACAGGGGGTATGGGAGCTTACTGACAGTTGGCTTTGAAACAGGTTCCCTTTGGTTTCTAAACAGTGCTCTTGCCCTATGGGTTAGGGGATTTGATGCTAACATTACATGATATTTCTGGAGCTTGTTGGTTCCATTTAGTCCATTTAGTGTTAGGTCACCAACATAGGTTAAGGTTAGCTTCAAGGACTCAGATTATATTTTCTTCTGTTTGGAGGAAACACTTCAGAGGCAAACCAGAAACAGATGTTGCAGATGAAGAAACAAAAGAGAGATCTGGTGACCTGAACAAGGTCAAAAAATGTTGGTTCCCTTGCTCTGAGAACTAGCATTTGCAGTAGGAAACTTGAGAACACAGAACAAGGTAAGAACATAGAACAGGCAAGGCCTGATCGTTCTGGTGAAAACATTTCATTTCCTCCATGAAGCAGAGCCAAGAATGGAGCTCACATCTAGAATCATTTTGTTTACAGTGGGGACGAATCTGTCAGGCTCATGCTTACCAAGCCTGCTTATCACCAAGGCAGGACTGGCAGAGCTGACACTGCCTGGAGGAATGAGAATATTTTGACCACAGGAAGGACACACAAAAGAATGATAATTTTAAAATATCCTCAAATGATGCCTGGCCGGAGCAGCTGAGGTTATGTATTGAGGTGAAGGGAAACGAGTGCTGTGCCTGGTGGGAGCAGTGTGTCTGCTGGTCTGTGTAGAAACAGATTCTGTATAGAAAGCATCTCCCAGATAGATGCTTCCTTTACTGGGAATTTTAAAATGAGGATTGTAATTCTCCACCCCTCCCCCCACCAAGGAAAGAAGGTATTATTATCTTCAATGGTTTTCCATAGGCACCAAGTCTCCTAAGACTGGTCTGTCAAACTGGCAGCAGGGCAATCCTCAGTGCCTGATGCCAGTCTCCATCCTTTGTTCCTAACCTGCCAGATATAGCAACTACAAGGAGGCTTGTGGGTAAAAGATTTCAGCATTATTTCATCCCAAGGGATAATTCTATGAAAATAGAACCAAAAGTGAGTAGGAAAGAGAAGTAAATCTTGCCTTCAGGTAGGTGTGTGTGTGTGTGTGTGTGTGTGTGTGTGTGTGTGTGTGTGTGTGCTTGAACTTAGGGCCTGGGCCCTGTTCCTTAGCTATTTTTGCTCAAAGCTGCCACTTTATTATTTGTGGCACACCTTCACTTCTGGCTATTTTGGGTGGTTAGCTGGAGATAGAGTCTTATGGAATTTTCTGCTCTTAGCTGTCTTTGAAACTTGATCTTTACATCTCAGCTTTCTGAATAGTTAGGATTATAAGTGTGAGCCACCAGTGCCCAGCCACAACTTTAACACCTGTATATTCATTCACCAACTCTACTCACCCCCATGCACTTCTGGGATTTAGGCTCATGTGTAGGACTAATGCCTGGTATATTTTTTTTCTCTACCCTTTGTCTGGCTGAGAAGAGCAAATGTTGCCAGAGCTGCTGGAGGATTCTGTGATTTCTGAGTCTTCATTTCCAGAGGCCCTGGGTGAAAGGTCAATTTTCAGCATCCACATGGGTTGTCAGTGAATGGGAGATGAGTCATGCAAATGAGCTGCATCCATCAGGGGGAGATGGACTGGCATGGTCACAAATGGGCAAGGGCCCCATTGCAACAGCTGTTTATAATCACCGGTAGAGCAATAACAAACAGCCCTGTGTCTCAACTACATTACTGCTTGACTTTCCACTCAGGTAACACCCAAGGAAGTAAATGGAGTCTGATGTATTTTACTGAAGTCTTATTAACACATTAATAATACAGAGTCATTTGCTACATTTAATTTCTAGGATTGGTCTTGGTCAGTAATATCACTTACTTATAAAATACTGGGTATTTCTCAGTGTGCATATAACAAACAACAGAAAAAATCAGTATGAAAGCAAGGGCAAGAAGGGGTTTGGGGGAGGGAAAGTGGGAGAAAAACACAGGAAGGGGTACCAATGTTCAAGAAGTAATGTATCCATTACCGGATGAATGTAACTGTAATCCCTCTCTACATCACCCCAATAATAAAATAATTTTTTTAATAAAAAAGCAAGGGCATAGTGAGGCATGGTTAGTGAATTCTGAGGCAGAACTATTGAAAATTCAAGACTAGCCTGGGATACACAAAAAGACCCTGTTTTAAAAAAAAGAAAGGAAAGAAAGGACAGAAGGAGAAAGAACGAAAAAAGAAAAGGAAAGCAAAGAGTGTATGAGCTTTTATAATCAGAACTCCTCTTCTGCCTAGGACAAGAGACGATGTCATGTCATCTTTTTTCCTTCAGAGCAACTTAGGCTGGGCGGCTGTTTCCACCCCAGCTTCCGCTGCCAAAGCACTGTTGCAAATCATCCTCAGCGATCCTTAGTGAGGGTCTTCCCGGAGACTGGATGGACAGCGGTCAGTGACAGCTGGAGGATTTTGTCTGTGGGGAAGGAGCCTCATGCTTTGGCATTAGCTACACAGGGAATGTTGAGTGATGGAATGTCATTTCTTCCAGGGGAAGGGTAGGAGGTAGCCTCGCACAAACTCAGTGAAATGACTTTAAGGATATTTTTCCCCCTTCAACCATTCTGGGGTTGTAACCCTAGATTTTGTACAAACTAGCTTAGTGGTCCCGGCAAATCACTTGTCTTGGATGCCTTTTAAATGTCAGTTCATCTGTTTCATTAATATCGGACAGACGTTTTTGTCATCATAATTTCTTTGAGGGTGGCTATGTGGACATTGTGAATTTTTTAACCCTTGATTCTAATACTGTAGGACTTTCCCCTTAAAAGAGTGTCAAATTAATATAAATAGCAAGATCCACCTGACCAAAACACAGTGTCAATCCATACCACAGACAGAATCCGAGCCCTTGATTGGAATCTAAACCAGAGGGGAAATACTCTTCCTACTTAAGAATCTCAGCCTCCATTCCCAAATACCTGAAAGCCACCGTTCTGCCTGCTGATGAGAAAATGTCCCACATCACAGGAGAGGCTTTTTGCCTTTTGTCCTTCCAAAGAAGTCCCTGGCAGCAAGGCAGGGCTCCAAGGCAGAAGCAAATCTGGTGCTCGCTCTGTATCTGCTAGCTCTTCACTGAGCGAACACATCTGGGCCTCACCATCTCACACATCTCAGACTTCCAAGCCTCTCCTCACACCACACTTTGACCTGATCTCAAACAGAACGGATTAAAACATGAGGGTGTACCACTTACCACTGCTCAAACGTGTGTTAGTCAGCTTTCCATCACTGTGACAAAACACTGGAAGAAATTAGCATACAGGAAGAAGGCTTCGGAGGTCTCAGGCAGTCCTTGGTGGGCTGAACCCACTGTCCAGCTTGTGGGTAGAGAAACATGGGAGAAGGTTGTGGACTGGAAAGTCCTTCAGCCCAGTGGCCAGCAAGCACATGGACTGGTGGTGGTGGTGGTGTGGGGGTGGTGGTGGTGGTGGTGTGGGGGTGGTGGTGGTGGTGGTGGTGTGGAGGTGGAGGTGGTGGTGGTGGTGGAGGTGGTGGTGGTGGTGGTGGTGGTGGTGGTGGTGTGGAGGTGGAGGTGGTGGTGGTGGTGGAGGTGGAGGTGGTGGTGGTGGTGGAGGTGGTGGTGGTGGTGGTGGTGGTGGTGGTGGTGGTGGTGGTGGTGTGGAGGTGGAGGTGGTGGTGGTGGTGGTGATGGTGGTGGTGGTGGTGGTGGTGATGGTGGTGTGGAGGTGGAGGTGGTGGTGGTGGTGGTGATGGTGGTGGTGGTGGTGGTGGTGGTGGTGGTGGTGGTGGTGGTGTGGAGGTGGAGGTGGTGGTGGTGGTGGTGATGGTGGTGGTGGTGGTGGTGGTGGTGGTGGTGTGGAGGTGGAGGTGGTGGTGGTGGTGGTGATGGTGGTGGTGGTGGTGGTGGTGGTGGTGGTGGTGGTGTGGAGGTGGAGGTGGTGGTGGTGATGGTGGTGGTGGTGGTGGTGGTGGTGGTGGTGGTGGTGGTGTGGAGGTGGAGGTGGTGGTGGTGGTGGTGATGGTGGTGGTGGTGGTGGTGGAGGTGGTGGTGGTGGTGGTGATGGTGGTGGTGGTGTGGAGGTGGAGGTGGTGGTGGTGGTGGTGATGGTGGTGGTGGTGGTGGTGGTGGTGGTGGTGGTGGTGGTGGTGGTGGTGGTGGTGGTGGTGTGGAGGTGGAGGTGGTGGTGGTGGTGGTGATGGTGGTGGTGGTGGTGGTGGAGGTGGTGGTGGTGGTGGTGATGGTGGTGGTGGTGTGGAGGTGGAGGTGGTGGTGGTGGTGGTGATGGTGGTGGTGGTGTGGAGGTGGAGGTGGTGGTGGTGGTGATGGTGGTGGTGGTGTGGAGGTGGAGGTGGAGGTGGTGGTGGTGGTGGTGATGGTGGTGGTGGTGGTGGTGGTGGTGGTGGGGGTGGTGGTGGTGTGGAGGTGGAGGTGGTGGTGGTGGTGGTGGGGGTGGTGGTGGTGGTGTGGGGGTGGTGGTGGTGGTGGTGGTGGTGTGGAGGTGGAGGTGGTGGTGGTGGTGGTGATGGTGGTGGTGGTGGTGGTGGTGGTGGTGGTGTGGAGGTGGAGGTGGTGGTGGTGGTGGTGGTGGTGGTGGTGGTGGTGGTGGTGGTGGTGGTGGTGGTGGTGTGGAGGTGGAGGTGGTGGTGGTGGTGTGGGGGTGGTGGTGGTGGTGGTGGTGTGGAGGTGGAGGTGGTGGTGGTGGTGGTGATGGTGGTGGTGGTGGTGGTGGTGGTGGTGGTGGTGGTGGTGGTGGTGGTGGTGGTGGTGTGGGGGTGGGGACGTGATAGAGCCTTAAAGGCACCTTTCTGAGGATCACTCATTTCACCTAGATCCTACCTCCTAACTCTATCACTTCCAATCGTCCATCAATTTCTCATTCCATCAATGGAAGAATCCATTGAACAAGTGCAGCCTCCATGATCTCATCACTTCCTCCAAAGCCCATCTCCAACACCAAAACATTGAGAACCAAGCCTTTACCACATGAGGTGAACTTCAGGTCAAAAATGAGGAATGGTGATGACTTTTTATTAAGTGTTTCTTCATAACTTAATAGAGTGCTTTCCTATGCATTATGTTTTGGTTTCTCAGCTATTCTGTGATGTGCACCCATTCTGACATGTTCAGGTTAGTAAACTGGACCTGAAATGAATTAACTTTTATTTTGGTTCACAAAAAATTTTATTTATGCCAATACCAGGATTTGAACTCAGAGCCTCAAATTCTCACTTGGTTTGTGCTTGAGCCATACCCCAGCCTGTTTTTTATTTTTTTTGCTGGATACTTGGAGGTTAAAAGTTTCATAGACTCTTTTGCTGAGGCTGGCTTCAAACTTCAGTCCTCCAGATTTTATCCTCCTGAGTAACTAGGTGTTGATATGAGCTACCAGTGGTGCCTAACAGTGCAAAATCTTTTAAGTAATACAAGGTTACGAACCCAACTTCTGATGTGTTCTCTGAAGCCAACTGAAACAAATCTCCTTGCTGAAAGTAATTCAAACTGAAATGTGAATGGCTGATACTTTAAACCCATCAAGAATCATCTACACTTAAAAAGACAGACCTAATGACATCGTCCAAAAAGATATGCACTCATTAACTTGACTTATGTAACTGAAACTTTTCTGCATAGAACCTTTATAATAACGATAAAAAAATGTAAGACCTAAAGGAAGTGGTGCTGTGGCTCAAGGGGTAGGGGGGTAGCCCTGGGCTAAAAAGCTCAGGGACAGCGCCCAGGCCCAGAATTTTTAAAAAAGGGGGCTGGGAGTTTGGCCTAGTGGTAGAATGACTGCCTAGCGTGCATGAAGACCCGGGTTCGATTCCTTAGTACCACATACATCGAAAAAGCCAGAAATGGTGAGGTGGCTCAGGGTAGAACACTAGCCTTGAGGAAAGCCCAAGGACAGTGCTCAGGCCCTGAGCTCAAGCCCAGGACTGGCAAAAAATAAATAAATAAATAAATAAATAAGACCTAAAATGGATAATGAGTCTATAGTTCCAGAATGAAGATAGTGGTAGGGGTGTACATTTTAGCATATTTGAGCTGAGATATTCTCTTAATTTAATTTAATCTTTGTCCATTCTTGTTTATCTGCACTAGAGGGCCTGAGCTAGAATGTCCTGAGGGGGTGAAAAAAACCAAACACACAGGACCCCTGTACCACTAGGGAATCTGTGAGCCTGTTCTGTCAAGCAAGCTAGTCTTCCATGGACATCTCCAAGTTTATGCAATTTGCATTGCAGTTGAAATTTGCCAAACAAATAGATTTTCATTTAAATTGAAACCAAATATCTACTCAGAGAATGGGAAAATGGAAATGTGTATTGGATTATATTTGGAGAAAGTAAAACAAGTCATTCTATCCCATGGCTTCAAAATACAAAGAGTGGTACTAATTATATTGTGTGTGTGTGTGTGTGTGTGTGTGTGTGTGTGTGTGTGTGTGTGTGCTTGAACTCAGAGCTTCTTGCCCTGGCTTTGCTTTTCTCCTTGCTCAAGGCTGGCGCTCTACCACTGGAGCCATACCTGCATTCCCGCTAGTGTGGCTCTCCACAAGCCTCCTTACTTCCATTCAACCTGGCCGTCCCCTGGTCGCTGTGAGAGTAGCAGAATGCTCTGAGTGGCTCCATGGTAAAGGTTTCTACTGGGAGTGAAGCCCACCAGCTCACCTGGGCAGCAATGGCTTCCTAACATGGAAAGAAACCTGAGTCAGGTCCCCACCATTTCCTATTTAATCCCGATTATTTTCTCTGCTCTGCTCAGGGGTTCATTAGAAATAGGAGAATGTTGGAAAAACAACAACCACAACAAATCAAAGCACCCTGCCCACAATGAACTACAAAATGATTTGCTAGAAACAATTGCTCTGCTAACAAATGCACACGCAGCCTGTTTAAGGATGGAGCCGCAAGTGGGCACAAGGCAGCCTTCATGCCACCTCCCTCGCAGCCTTGGAAATGATTAGCCGCCACCCTCGACTGGGCCCTCCGGAGACTGCCACCCCCGCTGCTCAGGAAGCAAGACCCGGCGCCGAATGAAAGGGGCCTTTCTTTATAACCTGGAGTCGGTTATTTCTTAAACAGACTCCCACATAAAGACTTTTTTGTTTCTCATTCTTTAGGAAAAACTGAGCTCTTTCTCAAGTCTTTGGGCAGAGGGAGGAGAAAGTAAAGGCAGTGGGCGACTCTGGTGGGGCATGGCTGGCGACAGAGGAAGGGACTCACCAAGAGAGTCAACCCTAACATCAGAGGACAGGCTGACACCTCAGGGCCACAGCTGGTCCCTATTCCTAGTGGGGGTCCCTACCCACAGTGAGGGGAAGCTCTCTGCTAATGTGCTTAGGATCAATCTCAAGCAACTAGGTTTGCTCTAAGTAGACCTCTTTTAACACCTTTTTCCTTTCTCCCTTTTCTTTTACTTAAAAAAGCTATGTTTTCTGCTTGACAAGATTCATAATTTTTTCTTCCTCATTAGGGTATTTTAATTTGTCACAGAAAAGTAATTATTCTTGACTGGGTGCCAGTGACTCACACCTGTAATCCTAACTACTCGGGAGGCTAAGATCTAAGGATGGCAGGTCAAAGCCATCTGTGGCAAGAAAGTCACTGAGACTCTTATCTCCAAATAAGTATGTGAGAGAGAGAGAGAGAGAGAGAGAGAGAGAGAGAGAGAGAGAGAGAGAGAGAGAGACAGAGACAGAGAGAGAGACAGAGACAGAGAGAGAGAGAGAGAGACAGAGAGAGAGAGAGACAGAGAGAGAGAGACAGAGACAGAGAGAGACAGAGACAGAGAGAGAGAGACAGAGACAGAGAGAGAGAGACAGAGAGAGACAGAGAGAGAGAGAGAGGGAGAACACAGAAGTAGAGCTGTGGTAGAATGCTGGCCTGCTGGTCTTCAGCACAAAAGCTTAGAGACAGCACCTAAGCCTTGACTGATGCCCCCACAGAAAAGTAGTTACTCTTTCTATGGAAATATAACCTAAAATTTGTCAGGCATTCCAAAATCATTTGGCTAGTAGATAGGAAAAGGCTAGAGTTTCATTAATTAAGCTATCTATTTATTGTATAGGTATTGTGGGTTGAACTCAGGGCCTAGGTGCTATCTGTTAGATTTGTTTTGACCATGGATTTATCTCTTTTATTCATGCTGTGTATTCTCAAAAGAAGATGAATCTCAGTAGATAATAACTTTTCTTTTCTTTTTTTTGTTTTTTTTTTTTGCCAGTCCTGGGCTTGAGCTCAGGGCCTGAGCACTGTCCTTGGACTTTCTCAAGGTTAGAGCTCTACCACTTGAGCCTCAGCACCACTTCTGGCTTTTTTTTTCTATGTATGAGGTACCAAGGAATCGAACCCGGGCCTTCGTGCATGCTAGGCAAGCACTTTAACCACTAGGCCAAACTCCCAGCCCCGATAATAACTTTTCTTTTTATCACATACCAACACCACAAGGGACTCAGTTACAATGCTAACAACAACAATAAAAACAACAAAAATGGACCAAGAACTGATTTGAGTCTGGCAGATCCAAGATACCATATTAAATACATCTTGCTATCATTGGATACTTTACCATTGTAATGCTCTTATTTTTTCACAGTGATAGTGACTTCTGGAAGTAGGGCAAAATTTGAAACATCTCCTGATTTTGAGAGCTAGACCAATAAAGGGATAAATGCCCTGAATATCCATTAGCTTTTTCCTGCAAGGTTGGCTCTCTATCACTTGCGTCACAGCTATCTACTTCCAGCTTTTTGCTGATTTCTTGGAGATAAGAGCATCACTGGATTTTCTTGCCTAAGGTGACTTTGAACCTTGAGCCTCAGATCTCAGCCTTCTGAGTATCTAGGATTACAGGTGTGAGCCACCAGCGCCTGCTAGGGCTAGAATTTTATAGTTCAATTTACTTGGCTGTCACAAGATCTGTCTGTTTGGCTATCTGTCTGCCTCCCTGCCTAGTTCTCTCTCTCATGCACATAGGATAAATGGTATAGTCTTATTAATTTTCTCTTTAATAATTAAACATTTAATAATAAGTTCTCATAATGTAATGGAGTTTGTGGCCTTACTAGGATGAGGATGCCAAAGACAGTACAAAGAAATGCTAAAAAAAAAAAACCCACAAAGAAAACAAAGAAAAACATGACAAGAATCTCAAAACCTGCGTGCATTAAGAAATGATAAGAAGTTGATGCGAGGTATTGGTAAACTACACCAGCTTTAATAAAACAGAATCATGTCAGGAGACAGAAGCTAGCTAAAGTTCATGTTCATGGCCGTTTTTTGACGATTTTTTATGACTTGAAATAATATCCTTCCCAAGTTTAATTTATGAAGTCTCATGACATTGTTTTTAAAGAACAAAAACCCATTAATTTAAGAGAACCCAGCATCTCAAGTAACAGCATTTATTTATTATTATTATTATTATTCCACTGCTTTGGTTCCTGGCCTCAGCTGTGAAAGCAATATGAGGTGAGCACTGATTTAATAACCTGTATGTACCCCATGCTCACGGGCTGAATTACTTTCTTACGTCCTAAGGAAGAAGAGAATCCCTGGGGGTATGAAATACAGCCTTCTCTTCTCGCAATCAAGAGTTGTATCTAGCTGGGTGCCAGTGGCTCATGTGTGTTATGCTAGTGACTTGAAAAGCTGAGCTTGAGGAGGATTGTTTTTGCCAACCCATGAGGATCCTGGTCCATACATCTACCCAGATAGGAATCCAACTCCTATCTCAAGAATAATTAGTGTAGCCAGATGCCAGTGGCTCATGTCTGTAATCCTAGCTTTTCAGGAGCCTGAGATCTGAGGATTGAGATTTGAAGACAGCCTAGGCAGAAATGAGATTCTTATATCCAATCAACCAGCAAAAAGATGCAAGTGCAGCTGTGGTTCAAGAGGTAGAGTAGGAGGCTTGAGCTCCAAAGCTCAAGAACAATGTCGGAGTTTAAGCCCAGGCCATGAGTTCAAGCCTCAGGGTCTCCCCCGCCCCCCAACAACAAAACAGTTTGTTGGCAGCTGGTGGCGCTAATCCTAGTTACTTTGGAGGCTAAGATCTGAAGATAAGTGCTTGAAGCCAACCATGGCAAAAAACGGCTGTGAGACTTATTTCCAATTAATTACCAAAAAGGGGCTAGAAGTGGAGCTGTAGTTCAAGTCTCAAGTGGTCGAGCATTACCCTCAAGGAAAAAAAAAAGAGAGAAAGAAAAGCTAGGCTCTGAGCTTAAGCCCCAGAAGTGGCACCATAAAAAAAAATGGAAAGTTCCATTTTGTGACTAAAATAATCATGGTTGCTTCATGCCTGTACTTTTAGCTGCTCAGGAGGCTGAGGTCTGTGACTCATAGTTCAAAGCCAGGAAATCCCCTGAGACTTATCTCCAATTAACCAGCAGACAGTCAGACATGGAGCTGTGTCTCAAATGGTAGAACACAAGCCTTGAATGAAAAAGTCAAGCAAGAGTAGAAGTTTGAGCCCCAGTATTGGCACATGAAAAATAAATAAAATAAAGCAATCATGACTCAAGATCTCAATGGTATATTTTTTTAAAGCCTGACTTCTACTTTCCCATCTCCTTTGATAAATGCTAAGCATCTTTAATCGGAGGATATTTGGTATGTTCCGGATTTATTCTATTTGCTTAATGTTAGAAAAGGCATGGCTCTAATGAACTCAGTCGTGGGTTCTGTCTCTAATCCCCTAGAGAACATGGATGTCACAAGAAGATTACAGAGGTGATCTCTGGGCGAAGACAACCAACCAGTCCAGCCACTGCTGCTCACTGAAGCCAAAAGCAAAGCAAATCCCTCCTCCTGCCTTCCTCCTGGGGTTCAGTAAGTGTAAGTGGAAAAACCCTTTCTTCCTCACCCTTCTTCCTAACAGTCTCTAGGAAGGAGAGACTAGAGGTATGAGATCCTCTCCACCCTCTGACAGACCCTTCTCCATTGCATAACACCCCTGGAATCTTTACTACTCTGGGCATGGTCCAAGGAGGTTGCACTTCCCCCAGCATCCTGCAGGTGGCTCTCCATGGACTGACTCGTTATTCTTGGCTCCCTTCTCCCCACTACAATGCTGTCAACTCTTCCTCCCAGGTATTTAATTGGATTAATTTTTTTTTCCTGAATTATTTTAGCAGAGGAAATTTTGGGTGCTTTAACACTGGCATCTTTGAGAACTGATGTACGAAATAACCCAGCACAAAGTAGACGGGTCTGGGAACTAACTGAACCTTCTGCTTGGAAGGCATTGTTTGTAATTACTCCACAATCTCCCTAAAATATTCATCTAAAAATATGGCATTCTCCCCTGAAATTAGTCCTTGGTTAAACACTATTGGCTATCACTCAACACAAAGAAGTGCCATGCAGAAATAAAATGATTATATGAAAAGACAGATTCATAGTTCCAGTCACTGCTTGGTTCACTCTTGTATATTTTCTGTCTCTCGTATGTACTATGATGTGCAGAACAGGTTAAGGAAATGGAAATACGAAGGAATGGCTTCCTGTTCTCAGGGTTTTCCTTTGAGACTAGCTTTCCTATTCTTGTACAGTCAGCCCCATGGTATCCTGCATGATTCTAATCCCTCCCTCTCTGGAAATGACATAGTGTATATATGTATCTTACAACAAATGGCATTATCTGTCATATTCTCCCACTGTTTCAGGAGAACCTGGATTGGGGCATCCTGTGGCATGTTTCTGTACCAGAAAAGAGCATGTGATTCTTAAGTTCTGAGGCAGAGAACCCTTTTTCTTCTGTCAAGGGCCATTTGGATATTTATAACTTCATTCTTGGACCATACAGAATTATCAACACAGGCAGACTGGCCATGGGCAGACCATGAGAAACCTACAAGAAGCAAGCATGTTTGTTCATGATTTGTCACACTGGATATGGCTCTTCATTCCTATATTCAGGCTAAAGAGATACTTTCAGGCTGAGCATGGGTGCTTTTCAAATCACTAGCAAAGAGCCATGTCATTCTTTTTCCAAATAGCATTTGGTATAAAATGTTTTAAGAACTAAAATTTTTATGTTAGGGCCGGGAGCATGGCCTAATGGTAGAGTGCTTGCCTAGCATGCATGAAGTCCTAGGTTTGATTCCCTGGTACCACATACTTAGAAAAAGTTGGAAGTTGTGCTGTTGCTTAAGTGGCAGAACCCTAGCTTTGAGAAAAAGTCCAAAAACAGTGCCTATGCTCTGAGTTCAAGCCTCAGGACAGGCACACAAAAAAAGAATAAATGTTTAAAAACCTTAAAGTTCATAAAGAAAGGATTTTATTTATTTATTTTTTTGCCAGTCCTGAGGCTTAAACTCAGGGTCTAGGCAGTGTCCCTAAGTCTGTATGTGCACAAGGCTTAGTGCTCTACCACTTGAGCCACTGTACCACTTCTAGCCTTTTCTAAGTTGTTTATTGGAGATAAGAGTCTCATAGACTTTTCTCCCCTGGCTGGCTTTGAACTGTGATCTTCAGATCTCAACCTTCTGAGTAGCTAGGATTACAGGCATGAGCCAAGGCACCTGGTGAAAGGATTAAAAAAAATAGAAAGTCATTTTAACTATGAGAGAAAAGAGATGGCATCTAATATATCACATTTGCCTATTTCCCCCTTAATATTTTCATTTACCCTGAGTTCAATTTGTTTTCTTTCCTGTTGCCTCTTTAAACCCTTCCTGTATCCAAAAGGAGCCTAAGTGTCCTGTGAGCTCCCTTAGGGTTTTTTTTGTTATTGTTGTTGTTCTATTTATTTTATTTGGGGCAATAGTAGTCTACAAGGAATAAAAGACATTATATTAAAGTCATCATAATTATCATCCTCTCCCTCACAATGGACCAAAGATATGATACAATAAATCAGAAACGCTTTGGTTAAAAGTTGTCATTCTTATTCATAAACTGGTGAATTTCTTTTACTATAAGGCATTAAGTCTAAGAGATGATGCCTTTAATTTAAGAAAAGAATAAGCGAATGGAAGGGAGTTCAGAGAACAGCCAATTTGACCTGTGAATATACCTAACCGAGGGGACCCAGTGCTTTCTATAATTTTCTGACAAGCTAAAGGCAAAGCAAGCTCCCAAGGAGAAAGAAATGCTCTGCAGGCAAACTCAAGCGGGCAGGCATGAAGTGTCAGGCTCCTCACCCTTCCTCAGGTCCAAGTAGGAGACCATGTGCAGGATACCAGGGTTCATTATCTCTCACCCATGCCCCCCAATTTATTGACAGAGGTCCCTGTGGTACTATCTTTGGATTTCTTTGAAAGCTATAAAATGAGTGAGTGGCTCTATAGTAAGATCAGTTGAGTTTGTACTACATTTAAAACAACAATAGCAAAACAAATGCTTGAAAGTGTTATCAGATAAAAAAATAAACTAGCCCACTGGGACCGGAGCCACAAGTTTCATCCGCACAGATCTCTGTTACTGGACCCAGTAAGACTGCTAAAAAGCTCCCTGAGACTACTTTAATTAGGTGTTGCCCTTACAAATGAATTAATTAATTAGAGATAAGCACCTGGAGCACATTAGTCTTGCTATCTATTTAAAGCTTTAAATAGATTTTAAAAAACCTGATTATACCACCTTATGATCAGATCCTATTACATGGGACAAAATGACACTCAAGGTGTTTACCAGGCCTCTTTTCAAAACAATGAGCACTTAATTCAAATCCTTCCCCTGTCCTAGGCAACCTTTAGACCAGAGGTTGCCTGGGGAAGAGCCAGGGTTACTGTGGCCATTGCTTCTTTCTCAGCTTTTTGTTTACTTTGGGTGGTACTGAGGCTTGAACTCAGAGCCTCAATTGTTCCACCACTTGAGCTATGCTCCTCGTTCTTTTATTTCTCAGATAAAATCATCCACTTTTTGAAAAGATATCACAGGTATGCTTCCTTAAGAATCTGCTTTATCTTGACATTTCGTACAAGGGGTTACCATTTAGCATGCCCATTAATATGTCCTTGGTGCATCTTGATCCTTCTTCCAGCATTCTCTCCCATCCCATCTGCCCCTTCCCCTCGACCACATCATTGCACACTTCCTTTAAGGACAATGACTATTATGACCATTCCTTCCCTTTTCCATTCATCAGCTCCCTCCTGCTACACCCCTCCCCATTCCAAACAGGTAACAGCTTTCTGCCTTTCATTTTGCTAAACTATCTGTTAGCTGTTCAAAGAGTTTGAACTCCTGTATATACTATACTTTAGTCAGCTTGGTCATGTGTATATGGATTTTCCCCCGCGTGTGTTTATCTGGGAGGTTGCTATTTGTATCTGTGATCTACACGTGAGAGAAATAGGTCCCCTTTGTCTTTCTAGACCTGGTTTATGTCACTCAATATACATTTTTCCCTCCATCCCCCCATTTTCCTCCATCCATTTCCCAATACATTATATAAGTTGATCCTTCCTTATTGTTGAAACAAGTCCATTATATATACATTTGTGAGTATATAAGCATTAATGTATATTCATAATTAAAGTATATTAATTAAAATTATTCTGTGATCCAGCACCATTTCTGGGCATTTAACTGAAAGATTGAAGGACAGGATACAATAAAGGCACTTGCACACTCAGGCTCAGTGCAACACTACTCACAGTAGCCAACCTACAGAAACAGCCCCAATCCCCTACAAACAATGAATGCAAGGAGAAAACGTGGGCCTCCCTCTTTTGTGTACACCTGAGTCATCTCATCCTTGCCTCGGGAAGAGTTGGGATTTCAAGTTTGCACCACTACACTTGCCTCCTTCTTTATCACAGATGAATGAAGTGAACCTACCTGGCAGGTCTCTTCCATCCTGCCTGGGGCTGTCTTAGCTATTTCATGCTGTCTAATGGCCTCTATCCAGTGGCACAGTCATGCATGCCTCGCAGCCTCTGGTTGGAACAATTGTGGTGACAGACACAAACAGGAGTAAAAACTAAATTACTTGGAAGATAGTACAACTTAAGTACCATCTGCAAACACACACACACACACACACACACACACACACACACACACAACCAAGCATAAGTAGTCTGGTTGTGGCATAATATCCAAAGTAAAGCTCTTACAAAGAGCTGCCCACACCGTCTTGTTTCCGTGGGAAGTGCATTTGGCCTCATATGAGACTCACTGACATCACAGAAGATGTCACTCCGCAGGGAAAAACTTACTCTGGAATGTCAGATAGGGTCAATCACACAGTTCTGTAATGGGAATTTCACCTCTGGCACTTCTGCTGGTTTGTCTGGAGAAGCTCAACAGTAATGAAAACAGACAGAACTTCATTGACAAGAGGGGCTCAGCCCTACAGGCAGCATCAAATACCCCCAGGAGAAGTCCTGGCAGCCATGGCTCGCCAGGGTAGCTGTGCTGCCTTCAGGAAGGAGCCTCTCCCTACCTAACTGGAATGAGCAGAAACCTCTGGACATGCAGAGATGAAGGGGTCTTTAAGGTTGGGGGGCAGATAGCAGGACACCTGGGCGGTGGGTTTTAGTTTGTTTAAGAGGCGGTGGGACCAGGGCAGCCGAGGGTTCCCTTCTCTGTCACACTATACACAGTGACTGGACTTGGCACCTGTACCACACCCATGCTCTTGTTTTCTGTGTTGTTCCCTTGAGGTGGGAAATGGCTAAAACAAGTATGTCAGTCAGCCTGCTACAGTTCTCTTTCCCTGCAGATCCTTGAACCTGTGAATCCAATGTTTCGGCTTTCAAAGGGATGCAGCTGCTGACATGCCCGGGGCCTGAGTATCAGGCTTCTGCTACCTCCTTTCAAATGGGGAGGGGAGATGGAGAGAGGAGGAAGAGCCTGGAGGTGGATGGTAGGAGAGTGTTTGATCTGTTCTAGTGTTTCAGTTCTGTATGTTCAGCCACCATGTTCTCCCATGATCCTTCCCCTCACTCTTCTAGTAACAACAAAAACTGACGCTTTCCTGTGATGGAGAAGCAGGTGGCAAAATGGTCAAGAGCGTGGTCTCTCTGCCCAACTGCCCAAATTTGGATGTCCATTCTGCCCACCCCCCATGAGCTATGTGACTTAGGCTAAGTGATATATCCTTTTGCCTCCATTTCCACATCTGGAAAGGGCAGGTGGTGATAACAAAGGACCCAGATCTTTTGGGATCTTGCAAAAATTAACTATGTTAATATATAAAAAGCATTGAGATCAGAGTCTGAGGCTGTTAGCTTTTTTTTTAAAATAAAAGATTACTAAGCAATTAATTTATACCAAAGTCTTTTCATGCTTCATTCACTGTATTAAAATCCTATCAATAGATCCATTTTACAGAGGTGGGCAATGAAGCAAGGATAAATGCTTTAGATTTCCAAGATGTCCAGGTTAGTGAGTTATGGTGGCAGGATGTTACCCCAGGCCACTTTCTTGCAATGCATCTCTGTGGCTTCCAAAGTGGCCACCCAAGACCAGCTAGTTAATGCTCAGGGATGGTTTTGCTTCCACACATCCCAGGATTATCTAGCAGGACACCTAGTCACGTTATCCTTTGTGGAGCCTGGCCAGCTGTGTGGGCATACAAGCCTTGACCCAGTTCCCAAGTCCCCAACCACATTCTTCACACACACACACACACACACACACACACACACACACACACACACACACACACACACACCACAGCTGGTACAGCCAGGAAAATTCTGAAGGTAATGACACAGAATTGGCTTTTTGTTAAATAACAATTCAAAACTGACTTGAGTAGCAAAGATGTAATGGAGAAGTTCAAAAGCTAGAGGCAAAAGGGAGGAAAGTAGGTTGTTCTGGAAGCTCTGGCAGCAAATTCCATGTAGACAGGTGACCCACATTATGTGAATTAAATGCTGCTTTGGAGGCATGCTGCTACGGGCTTCTTACAATACGGAACATCTCAGGGAAATGTGGAGATGGATTAAGGCACCAGGGCTTCTCTGCTGTAATTCAATTAATAGAATGGGTATGGACTTTAGTTGGAATCGTCCCAGGTGTCTGAAAGGCAAAGTGGGGCACAGGCTTTTAAATCTACAAGGGTAGAAAGCAGAGCCTCTGAAGTCTGCTTGGCCCCTACGGGGGGGTGCTCTGTGCTGCACTGGGTCCTAGCACAAAGGTGTTTTGCTCATGAAGCCCCAGTAGACAATGAGGGCAGGGGGCAGCATGGGTAGTGGAGCCTTGGCAGTATCTTCACCAGCTGAGCTTCCTCTCCCATCCTGCCCAGCAGTCATCTAACCCATTTCCTCAATGTTGGTGGTCCTGGGGTTTGAAACAGGACCTCAACTTCACTACTACTTGAGCCACTCTTCCAGCCCTTGTTGGGGGAGGGGTTTGGTTAGCTTTGGTATAGGGTCTTGTTTTATGATGGAGTAGCTAGGACTGCAATCCTCTTGTTTGTGATTCCCTGTGTCACTGGATTACAGGCACATATCACTTCACATAGACATTGTGAATCTGACTCTAGCTTGAGATGGCACATGCAGTTTTCTGTGTTTGCTAATTGATTGAGTTGGAATTTCTCCAACTTTTCTGCCCTGGCTGTCCTTGAACCATGATTTGCTGATCTCTGCCTGCCAAGTAGCTGGGATTACAGGCTTGAGTTAGCACATCCAGATTGTAGCTATTCTTTTGAAATTTTCTATACCTGGAATTCCTTTTCTACAACCTATTCCTTCCAGCAGGACGTGTATGTAGTTCTTACATGATCTAGCTCCTTCTTTTCTCTAGAAATGGCCTCCTTTAGTTCAAAGAGGCCTTCTCCTTCTGCTTCAGGGGTTTTGCTTGTCTTTGTTACTTGTTTTGCCTAGCAAGACTCTTCTAGCAGCTCTTACTCATCTCAAACTTATACTTTAGATCTCTGTATTCTTGGCTCATTGAAATACTGCTCATTTCCTAGATGTAATTAAAGTTTGTAAATGCATATTTGGACTATCTGGTTATTGTCCATTCCTCGACTGGGCAGGAAGTGCTTCATGTTGGCATCTGTTTTCAGTCATGATTATATATCCATGTTAAGAGGGCTTTTTATTGCTTCTGGGCTATGGTAGCTACTCAGTATGTATTCATTTTGGAATGACTCCATGAATGAATGAATTTCATTCTGCCAGAGTCCTGTTTCTCCAATTCTTCAGGATGAAATAGCAACCTTCTTTACATATTAGATATCCTAGTGACTTTTCTCAGGTGATCTGTACTGTTTAAAGGATCTTGAAGCACTTGTGAAGTTTTTCTGGAGGGGATGGTAGGAGACTGCCAGAAAGAACTGAGGGAAGCCGTCATTCTGTGATCTGCTTCGCCTCGTGTCCAGCTCCCACGGTCTGCACCAGTGGACATACCAGTGCCTGACGGTATCAGAGTTGGCTTACTAGGGGGAGAAGGTGTGCAGAGCTCTGGAGAAGGCACAGTGGCCTAGAAGTCAAGCTCACAGAACATTTCCACTTCCTGCTGGTGTCTGTAATCTTACTTCCACCACCTTTCCTTCTTTCTCCTTTTTCCTTCCTCCCTCCCTCCTTCCCTCCATCTCTCCCTCCCTCCCTCCCTTCCTGCCCTTCCTTCTTTCCTTCCTCTCGCCTTCTTTCCGTTCATTTCATTTTTTATGCTTAAATTCTTCTGCCAAGTAACATCATACCTTTCTTAAAACCAGGGCAAGTTACACGACCGTGAAGTCCGCTGGCTCTGTGTACACTTTTCTTACCACATTTTCTTACACTAGCATAACTGGGCACAGTACTTTAGGGGACCGCTCAGCAGTATCTAGGAAACTCTTAATGTATATACCCTTTCTCTCCAGACTCTTTCCAAAATTTTACCTCACAGAATTTCTGCAGACATGCCTCTAAGCTCTACCTCTCAAGTATCTCCCAAGTATCTAGGATTACAGACTTGAGCCACTGTACTCAGCTAAGACTTGTGCTTTATCAAAGACATCTATACTTCCTGCCTGACTCAACTAACTCTTACCTTATCAAGACAGTGGTGGCACATTAAATGTCACAGAAAACAGGCTAACACAAAGGTCAGAACACTGAGAAAAACCTATTACTTCTTTGATGGCTGGAGGCTGATAAAAGAAGATAGATTCCTTTCATAGACAGGTTTAATTCTCCTTAGTGCCAAGTGCCAATGCATTGAGGTCTTACTGTCATTACAATCTTTTCTGCTATGACTTTGGTGGGTTTCTACCTATCGCCAATAGTTTTGAAGCCAGCCGTCGACATCTGTTCAAAGAATTCTAGTGTGGCTTTTCCTTTCTGTTGAGAATGGTTTGTACCTGTCTTCCACAGTTTTGTATAACTGAAAAAGAATGTGAACATGAATCTGCACCTCAAAAATTAGCAGGAGGTTGGGGAAGCATGCCCAGCATGTACTCAGGAAGCCAGACTCTTGGCTATGCCATCTCTGTGTTGCCAGTGTGGTCCAAGGAGACTTGGCAGCAGCTGTCAGCTGGTGATTGTGCCACCAGCATTAACTAAGTAATACTGGCACAGGTCTTCCAGCAAGCTGTGTAGAGACTACATTCTATACACAGCTGTTCTCCTGTTTTCATGATTAGAGGTAGACTGCAGTGTGATAGATTGAATGCAAACTCATTAACAACAACAACAACAACAACTATAAAAACACACCTTGCAATAGTTTTCTCAGACCATGCACGTCAAAGGTTTATAACCTATCAGTAATACACTGAAATTTGAATGTTTTGGTAGGGAAGGGGGAGAGGAGTGATAACTTAAATGTTTCTAAGTTATAATGCTGGGAATCATTGTTCTAGAGATGTTACAGGGGGATAATTTCTCATTCTCCCCTGAAATGTGATTATATTCTAATCCAGTTAACCCATCTCTTTAAAGGGAACACTCGGTTCATTGGTTGAACCAAATCACTATCTGTACATACATTTTACAAGATACCCCTCATTAAATATGGAACTAAGATGTACCATCATATCTGAATTCCAAGTAAGTTGAAGAATATGAATGGTGGCATAGAAAAAAGGAAGGAGGAAAGAGGGAGCAGAGCAGGACCACTCAAAGTCAGGTGGTTAAAAAAACTGGGTGTAGAAACTGTTTTTTTGGAAAGCCTAGATTCTAGAAACTTCTATGAAAGAGACACAGAAAGAGTCCCCTCTGAATTTGCTGGCAAAGATAATGATATCAGCCTTAGGTCTCTGTCATATCTGATCTCATCCTGGTGAAAAATGTACCTCTGGCACCAAGCAGGACCAAATGCTATGGCCTGTTTGGTTCTATTCTGTATGTACTTGTCTGTCATTCAAAACAAAGATAACAAATGCATTCAACTTCTCTAATTTTATTTTTTACACATTTGGCTTCTCCTTCTTTAGTTAACTGACACATAAAATGATATGTAACAATAGGGCACTAGATAATTATCTTTTCATTTTTGATCTAAAGGGTGTGCTCAGAAGTGTTCATTCAGCGAAACTAGGTGGGGGAGGATTTGGGGTGGAAATTGTGCTAAGATAATTGAACTGAGATAATTTATCGTTTCTATTTTTGAGCTACCATAATTTTCATTGATATAGTTAAATGACAAGAAAAGATACACACACACACACACACACACACACACACACACACACACACTACTGACTGAAAATTAAAGCTGCCCACAGTGAAAATTTAAAATAGTTAAACCATGTTTGAATACAAAACTCTTTGTAAGGAAACATTACTGAATTCCAAACGACTAGGTACTTTGAGCAGAAATTTGTGAAAACTGAGACGATGGAGGAAATGGCTCATGCCTAGAATTCTAGCTACTCAAAAGGCTGAGGATTGAGGTTTGAAGCTAGCACAGGCAGGAAAGTTTGTGAGACACTTATCTCCAGAACCAGCAAATTTTAGCTAGAAAAAAGGTGTGATTCAAATGGTAACACTCCAGCCTTGAGCAAGTAAAGATAAGGAACAGTACACCAACAGACACACACACACACACACACACACACACACACACACACACACACACACGTTTCATCCATTGTGTCCATCCCTGGGTTCAGGATGATTTGGAAAGAACAAGGACAGTGCATGACCCAGGCATGTCAAAAGTACAGTGTGCAACTTGTTCACCCTCCCACAACTCCTAGAACTCACAGAAAAAAATGTTTTCAGTGCAATCACTAAATAAAATGCTCTCTGAAGCTATTTTTAAGTGCAGAGGTATTAGGTTTCTAGCACTGTTAAAACTCACCCTATCCAAAATGTTCCAGAACTTTGTGCTCCCTGCACTACCAGCCAGATGGGCAATTTGAAGACACAAACAGGAAAAGCCTACTATACTAAAAGCCACAAAGTATATTTTGAAGAATGTATTTAAATGGAACTGATCAAAACCTTGCCCAGGAATGGGGCACTGGTGGCTTACCCCTTTAGCTGTAGATACTCAGGAGGCTGAGATCTGAAGATCATGGTTCAAAGCCAGCCCAGGCAGAAAAGCCTGTGAGACTCTTATCATCAATCAGCCCCTCAAAAGCCAGAAGTGTATAGCTCAAGTGCTAGAGCACATCTTGGGATAGAGAAAGCTTCAGGAAAGCACACGGGCTCCGAGTTCAAGCCCCAGTACAGGCACAAACCAAAGCAAACCACAACCCAAATCTTCAGTGATGGTATTGACACCAAGGCCTCCTAGATAGCCAGGGTCTTGAGGCTTCCTCCTCTCCCCTTCATTCCTACCATCTCTTAAACACAGCCTGCTCTGCTGTCCCTGCCAACTCTGGGGTAGGTGGAGGGTGCCACACCCACCTCTGATCACCTTCCAGGACATTCAGTGGCTGCCAGGCCCTCCAGCATCTGTGCTGAGCCCCTCTGGGCCCACTGTCACTCCGATGGCCCTGGTGGGAGACATCTCTGGCTGCTTTCTCGTCACCACAAAGAGATGATTACTCTGCTCACTGGCAGGAGATCATTTGAGTCTGCTCACAGCTTATGCTGCTACATGCCAGGCCTGGCTACCCCACACCAAGTTATTTGCCTAAAATGATAATTCAGAATGATAATTCCCATCGACGTATCATCCACTCAGACAATAGGACCTAAGTATTGTCAATGGTTTGCAGTGCAGATGTGGGAACGCATTGGTGTTGTGTTCCACGTTTGAGCTTTGCGTGCACCAACTACCTAACCTAAATAAACAACGTGGGGGCAGCTGTTGGGAGCATTTAAATGCCAGTGGGTACAATTTCACCACTGTGTGCATTCCATCCTGAATACTGCATGGCTCTTTGTGGCACTTAGACAAGCAATAGACTCCAAACCTGGTTAAGGCTACTTCTCTGCATCTGAGAAGAAGTTAGGAAGGTGAAAACTGCTCTGTGCTCAGCCCAAAGCTGTACTGCTGTCCTCTTCCAGAGGATATGGGAACAAGGAAGCAGGATCACTCTCTGGGAGCAGATTATTAAATGTATTAAGTGAAATTGTCCAAAGCTCAGAAATAATTCAGAAGTTGGACACTGATGGTTTATGTCTGTGATCCTAGCTACTCAAGAGGTGAAGATTGGGAAGACAGAAATTTGAAGCTAGCCCAAGCAAAAATAAAAAAGGGTGTGAGAACCTGTCTCAATTGAAAAGACGAGGTCTGGTGATATTTTAGTACTCATTCTTTACACTAAAGAAGATAACCAAGGTCAACTTTAGCAACTAATAGCACCCTATTTATGGTAGGAAGTGTTAATAGGAGAATCATGGTCCAGGCAGTCTAGTCAAAAAGCAAGAGTGTATCTTAAAATAACCAGAGCAAAAGGGGCTGTGTAGGGGTAGTAGAGGGTCTGTAGCAAATACAAAATCCTGAATTCAAATTTTAGTATCACAGGAAGAAAGTAAGCAAGGAAGGAAGGAAGGAAAAAGGAAGGAAGGAAGGAAGGAAAGAAGGGAGGGAAGGATGAAGGGAGGAAGGAGGGAGGGAGGGAGGAAGGGAAAGAGAGAGAAGAGAAGAGAAGGAATAAAAGGGACACAGAGATGGAGAGAGGATGAGGGGAAGGAAGAAAGAAGGAAAGGGCAGGAGAGACGAAGAATGGGAGAAAAAAGATAAAGGAAAAAGATTAAAAAATTGATTAAAAAAGAAAGAAGGAAAGAAATGAAGAAAGAAAGGAAAAGAAGTAAGAAAAAAAGAAAGAAAAACATCACTGTGTATCTTTTAGTGCCATACTAGAGCCTGGGTTGGTCAGATACAATACAAGATATATTTTTACTTAATATACAGTAGGATGAAGACTTTGTAAAATTAGATGGTCACTCATGAAGGACTGATAAATTTTAAATTAAGTTTGTCTGCTAGAGATGTAACTTATTTGATTGAAAAATGGCTGCAAAGGTTATGGTGTTGATTTTTGTTGTTGATGTTTCTTTTTCATAGAAAAATAGCCGTTTATATGGAGCATGACCATAATTTGGGCATTCTTTCTTTCACTAACCATATGTCTCTTAAATTCCTTAAATCAGACTTTTCATTGAAGTTCAGCCCAATGAATTAATTACATTTTTGACTCTCGTGAATTTGTATGAAATTCATGTCTTACCTTTTCCCAAACTAACTATCATAATCAAATAGGTTTATTATTCTGATTATCAAACTGTAATCAAATATTCAGAGAGCTACAAAAATATCATCAAAGAAACAAAATGGTTTCCAGTGGCCAGTAAGTTGATAGAATTAAGTTTATCCCATATCATCAAGGAGGAAGAAATCAGTGGATAAGGATTCGAAACCTTAGTAGCAATGTCCATCCATCTGGGTTCTGAGCAGAGGAATGCAGCATCCACTTGACAGATATATGCGGGGTAGTCTGTCACCAGGCTGTCATGAGACATAGCCGCTATATCACTACGTCCTTTTTCTTCCATTTCCACGATCACTAGGTCACCACTGGCAGAAGTGAGTTTTCCCAGCAGGGAAGCATTGTTGGGGCCTGCAGAAGTAATCTATACAGTTGGTAGTTTGATTTCTCATGGTAAATGAATAAATTGGCAGTGGCATGTGGTTTTATATTTTTTCCCCAAAACCTGGCATCCTGTGTGTCTATGCTGTACTTTAATCACCTCTGGGTCTTCTACTAGATCAGCTTTCTGAGCCTGCAGACTGTGGCCTAGTCCAGTCTCCAGTGGCACCGAGGGAAATACCGGTAAACAAACTCTAGCTGTGGACATGGTTTTGTGAATTTGTTTGCGTTCAGTTTCCAATGTCTTGCAGACCGATAGTATTGTAAAAATCCAATAAAAATATATAACTAGAAAGCTGAAAACAAAAGATCTCAAAGAAAATGTAGACTCAAGTTTTTCATTCGTAGGTTCAACAGAGCTCACATTACTCTGTAAAACAGAAGTTTCCTTTAAGAATGTTTAAAAAAAAAAACTTTTCAATGCATGCTCTCAATATATGCACATATGTTCAGTCAGTGGAGCTACACTCATCTGAGACTCATTAAGAAGGTAAATAGTTGGGCCTTATCCCAGACCTCCTGAACCCAATCCCTGGTTGAGGGACCAGCAGTCTATGATTTAACAAAACCTCCCCTGTGGTTTTGGTACAGGCAAACGTTTTAGAATTAGTAGAAAACAGGAGTCGCTATATTAAAGGCACCAGGCCCTTAGAGAAAGTTGAAGCTGACAAGATGGGGAATGTAGGGAGGGATGTAGAAGGTACTCCGGGAAAATGGAGTCAGAGTAGCCCAATCGAAATCCTCAAATACACACACACACACACACACACACACACACACACACACACCTTTACTCCCTAAAATGTTTACAGGCCAGTGTGAGACTTGCTCTATCACCTTTTCTACACACAGATTTAATCTTAAATAGTTTAAAACTGGGCTGGGAGTTTGGCCTAGTGGTAGAGTGCTTGCCTAGCATGCACAAAGATCCAGGTTCAATTCCTTGGTACCACATACATAGAAAAAAGCCAGAAATGGTGCTGAGGCTCAAGTGGTAGAGCTCTAGCTCTGAGAAAGTCCAAGGATAGTGCTCAGGCCTTGAGCTTAAGCCCAGGACTGGCAAAAAAAAATAGTTTAAAACTATAAGAAAGCTATAAGATCATAAATCAAATTCAAATTATTATGGAAAGTTTTATTCTTGAGCTCATTATTCTTCCAACTAATCTATATGTCCATTTGTAATTTGAGTTGTGAGATGAAATAACACATCTTTAATATCTTAGAAAGATCAATCTTCCTTGACTATTGCTGATTGTTTGGAAGTTATCTGTTTTTTTTTGTTAGTCATGGGGCCGAAGGCTGGGCCTGGGCCTTATCCTTGAACTCTTCAGCTCAAGACTACCGCCCTACCCCTGGAACAACAGTGCCACTTCTGGTTTCTGGTGGTTAACTGGAAATAAGTGTCTCATGGATTTTTTAGTGCCTGGGCTGGCTTTGAACCTTGATCCTCAGATCTCAGCTTCCTGAGTAGCTAGGATTATAGGCGTGAGCTACTGTGCCCGGCTTGAAGGTTACTTCTTATCAATTAATTTTTCATATGATTTTTTCTACATTCCATAAAGTCTCCTGTCAGTGTTTTGGTTGCAATTGTTAGCTTGGTTCACATTAGTTAATTTGGTAGTGGATTAGAAAAGACAGGTTTGTGCATTCTCAGCCTAGCCCTGCACCTCAGTGTCTGCAAGATGGGAGGTGAGCCATGGAGCCTGAGCCTGGGAAATAGCAACCCAAAACCACCTCTGCAACAAATTAAGTTTAAAAAATGTAGAAATGACTGTGAAGGTGTTCCAAAAAGTCACAGTCCTTCTCTTTTTTCTCATTTCCTAAACACTGTCAGTCCTTACTTTATCTAATTAAGTCATTTTTATTTTGAAGAAAGAAAGTAATGAAGAATGAACATAACTGTAAGCAATATATTTTTACTTTTGTTCTTGTTTGACTATGACTTAATAATTTTAAGTACAGTTCATTTTTGGCCTCACTTTTTGGTAGGTTGTATATGGTCATAACATATATGATAATAGTATTATTTGACATAGGTAATGGTGTAATTTCTGATTTCTCAGTTCTTATTGGAGGGTTTTTTGTTTTTGTTTTTGTTTTTTTTCTTTATTAACGTTGATTTTTACATCATATTTTAAATGACAGGTTTAATAATGAGTGTTCAAGAAGGGAATCTATTTACAATCACTGAGACTTAGTATTTAGAACTTAATCAAAATTAGGCTAAGGGTCTGTATGTCATAAAAACATATTAATTTTAGAAAATAAAACATTATGTCTATAGAGTCATAGGTTTTTATATTTATATAGTTATGTTTATATTTCCATTACCATGTCCATAGCATTGGGTATGTAGTTATTGAGTCCTCGCTCTTGTACTCTTTGGATTTAATAGCCACATATTAAGGATACCATGTGCCTTTTGTTCCTTTGGTCTTGACTTGTCTCACTCAACATGATTCGCTCTAGACTCATCCACTTCCCTGCAAATGCCATTATTTTATCTTGTCTGTTGGCTATGTAGAATTCGATTGTGTATATATACCACATTTTCTGTATCCATTCATCTGCAGTAGGGCATCTGGATTGTTTCCATCGCCTGGCTATTTTGAATAGTGCAGACATGAACATAGCTGAGCAGGTGTCCTTATCATATCTTGGGTTATGATGTTCAGGGTAGATGCCCAGAAGTGGTATGGCGGGATCATAGGGAAGGTCAATTTTTAGTTCTTTAAAAAACCTCCACACTGCTTTCCAGAGTGGCTGAACTAGTTTACAATCCCACCAGCAGTGTAGTAGGGTTCCTTTTTCTCTACAACCCCGCCAGCAACTGTCATTGTCTGAGTTCAAAATCTTGGCCATTCTTGTTGGGGTAAGGTGGTATCTTAGGGTTGCTTTTATTTGCATTTCCTTTATGACCATAGATGATGAACATTTTCTCATATGCTTTTCTGCCATTTTAATCTCTTCTTCTGATAAAGTTTCTCTTTAGTTCCCTTGCCCATTTAGTGAATGGTTTATTGGGTTTGGGGGGATTAATTTCTTGAGTTCCCTGTAGATACTGGATATTAAGTATTTGTCAGATGTATTATTGGTGAATATCTTTTCCCAGTCAGTTGGCTATCTCTCTACTTTTGTGACTATGTTTTTATCTGTACAGAAACTTTTTATTTTTAGGTAGTCCCATTTATTGAGTCTCTCTCCTATCTGTTGTGACACTGGGATTCTGTTCAGGAATCTTTTGCTTATGCCTATGAGTTCCAGTGTGTCTCCTACTTTATCATGTAGCAGTTTCACGGTTTCCAGTCTGACATTGAGGTCTTTGATCCACTTTGAGTTAATGCTTGTGCATGACAAAAGGCTAGGGTCAATTTTTAGTTTTCTGCATGTGGCTGCCCAGTTTTGCCAGCACCAATAATTGAATAGACTGTGTTTGTTCCACTGTATATCTCTGGCTCCTTTGTCAAATACAAGTTGCCTATAGGTATGTGGTTCTATTTCTGGGTCTTCTATTCTGTTCCACTGGTCTTCTGGTCTGTTTTTGTGCCAATACCAAGCGGGTTTTTTTTTTTATTATTATGGCTCTATAGTAGAGTTTGAAGTCTGGTATTGTAATACCACCAGCATTGCTCTTTTTGCCTAGAATTGTTTTGGCTATTCTAGGTCTTTTCTTGTTCCATATGAATCTTTGGATTATATCTTCTATTTCAGTAAAGAATGTCTTTGGGATTTTGATGGGGATTGCATTGAATTTGTATATCAATTTTGGCAGCATGGCCATTTTCACTATGTTGGTTCTCCCTAGCCATGAGCATGGGATGTCTTTCCATTTCCTACTGTCCTCTTTAATTTCTTTCGTTAGGCTTTCATAGTTTTCATTGAGTAATTCCTTTACATCTTTGGTTAAGTATATTCCTAAGTATTTTATTCTTTTGGGGGCTATTGTGAATGGGATCATTTTCTTGATTTGGCCTTCTGTTTGTGTATTGTTGGTGTACAAGAAGGCTACTGACTTCTGAAGATTAATTTTGTATCCTGCCACTTTGCTAAAGTAGTTTATTAATTCTAGAAGTTTGGGAGTGGAGTTTGTTGGGTCACTGAAGTAGAGGATCCTGTCATCTGCAAATAGGGGTAGTTTAATTCTTCTTTCTCTATGTGGATCCCTTTGTTATCATTTTCTTGCCTTCTTGCTCTGGCTAAGGGTTCCAGCACAATATTGAAGAGAAGTGGAGAGAGTGGGCATCCCTGTCTAGTTCCTGATTTTAAGGTGAATGGTTCCAGTCTTTCACCATTTATATAATACTGGCTGTAGGTTTTTCATATATGGCTTTCACTATTTTGAGGAATGTACCTTTTATTCCTATTTTTTCTAGTGCTTTCAACATGAATGGATGTTGTATTTTGTCAAATGCCTTCTCTGTGTCCAGAGATATTATCATATGATTCTTATCCTTAGCTCTATTGATGTGATGTATTACATTGATTAATTTGCGAATGTTAAACCAGCCTTGCATCTGTGGGATGAAGCCTACTTGATCATAGTGTATGATTTTTTAAATTTGTTTCTGGATTCTGTTGGCTAATATTTTATTGAGGAGTTTTGCATCTTTGTTCATTAGAGAGATAGGTCTGTAGTTTTCTTTTTTAGTTGGGTCTTTCCCTGGTTTGGGGATGAGAGTAATATTAGCTTCATAAAATGAGTTTGGTATTGCTCCTTCTGTTTCTATTTCTCGGAAGAGTTTCAAGAGTATAGGTGTTATTTCATCTTTAAACGTCTTGTAGAATTTTGCAGTGAAACCATCTGGCCCTGGGCTCTTTTTGGTTGGCAGTTCCCTGATTGCTTCCACAATTTCATTGTAAGGGATTGGTTTGCTCAATTTGTTTACCTCATTGTTGTTCAGTTGGGTAGCCTATATTTATTTAAGAAATCATCCATTTCTACTAGATTTTCTTGTTTCTTTGAATATAGGCCCTGGTAGTACTTATTCATTATGGACTGAATTTCTTGGAAATCAGTTATGATTGTTCCCGTGGGGTCTCTAATCTTGTTTATTTGAGTCTCCCCTCTCCTTTTTTGATTAATCTTGCCAGGGGTCTGTCTATTTTGTTGACTCTTTCAAAGAACCAAGTTTTTGATTTATCAATTTTTTGTATAGTAGATCTTATTTCAATCTCTGATTTTATTTTTGTTATTTCTGTCCTTCTAGCTGTTTTAGAATTAATTTTTTCTTGCTCCTCTAGGTGTTTCAGTTTCTTTTTTAGGTTATTTACATGCTCTTCTTCTGTCTTTTTAATATGCGCTCCTAGTGTGATAAATTTGCCTCTTAGAACTGCCTTTGCTGTGTCCCATAAGTTCCTTTGTGATGTCTCTTGATTGTCATTACATTCAAGGAAGTTTTGAATTTAATTTCTGATCTGATCTGTTACCCAGGAGTTATTCAGAAGTGTGTTGTTCAGTTTCCAAGTGATTGAATATTTTTTGACTTTGACTGCATTGTTCAGAATTAGTCTGACTCCACTGTGGTCTGATAGGATGCATGTGATTATTTCTGTCCTCTTGTATCTGCTTAGGTTTTCTGTATGAACTATTTATTATATGATCAATTTTGGAGTGTGTTCCATGTGCTGCTGAGAAAAATGTAGAAAGTTTCGCCGTTGGGTGGAAGACTGTGTATAACCCAGCTGGGCTATGGTGTCATTTAAGTAGATGGTGTCTTTCCGGGGAGGGGTGGGGGAGGGGTCCTCACATTTTGAATTCTTTGAGAAAGTTGGATGTAAGCTTTGTCTGGATTTCTTTTCTGGTTTGAGTCCTTCTCCGTTATTTCTTGAGTTTGTTGTTGTGGATTTCTTAAGGTAGTTGGCTCGTGGGATTCCCTGGTTCTCTCTTTTTGTGGGAGAGAGCTAGGCAGTGTCCCTATTGTCTCGGCGCCATCTTCCTACTCCCTTATTTTTTTTAATTTTTTTTTTTATTTTTTTTTTTGGTGAGTCATGGAGCTTGAACTTGGCCTGGGCACTGTCCCTGAGCTCTTCAGCTCAAGGCTACTGCTCTACCCTTGAACCAAGCCCTACTTCCATTTTTCTATAGGTTAACTGGAGATAAGAGTCTCAGGTCCTTTTGTGCCCAGACTGGCTTTGAACCTTGATCTTCAGAGCTCACCCTCCTAAGTAGCTAGGATTACAGGCATGAGTCACCATGTCTGGCTCATTGAAAGTTTTAATGTGTTCAAGAGAATGACACAGTTTCATAATTGTTTTATGCCTGAGTGGAAAAATTTACTTTCCATAGGAAATAAAAAGACTCCATCTCCCCAGCCTGGAGGGGTAGCTCAAGTAGTAGAGAGACAGTTATGAACAAGACAGCTGAACAATAGTATGAAGCCCTTAGTTCAAGCCCCAGTTCCAGAAAAAAAAGAAAGAAAAGAAAACCTCTGTGCTGTGAGGGCCATGATGAATAGAGACCCCAGTTTAAAAGGGAAAAATATCCAGAATAGACGAAGAATTCCTGCAACTCACACAACAGTGAGAACAGCAACACCACCACCAGCAAACACTCTTTTAAGAAGATATATAACTGACAAGTAGACCCAGGAAAAGATGCTCGATATCACTATTCATTACGTAAAGGTACATCAAAACCCCAGTGTTATTTCCCCATTCATTTTTGTAATGAATGTCTTCATTACAAAAAAGAAAAAAGAAAGGAAAAGAAGTATTAGTAAGGAGACAGAAGTATTACTGTTGTAAGTATTAGTAAGAAGACAGAACACTGAACTTTGGGTAGGAGCATAAAATAAGGCACCTGCTTTGAAAATCAACATGGTGATTTCTCAAAAGTTAAAAATAGACTTAGAATTATCATATGATTCAGCAATTTCAGGGCTGACTATATTCCCAGAACTGACAGCAGAACCTTTTATTTTTATTTTAGCTAATTAGTTAATTTATTTGTGTGTGTGTGTCTGTACCAGGTCTTGATTTCAGGACTTCATGTTCTCAGTCTGCTTTCTTGCTCACAGCTAGCACTACACCTCTTGATCCCCATCTTCAGTCCAAGAAAACACTATCATTCACACCCGCATTACTCATGATAGCTAAAGTACAGAAGCAACCCAATGTCCACTATGGTGAGTGGATTGAACAGAATGTATATAAACCCATTAATCGAAACAGATCATAATTCCGCTTACTGTCATTCTCATTCTTATGCATTAGTTCCAACTAATATTGGGGATTGGGATGGTGTGAGTACTGGAACAGAGGTTGGTTCAGTGGGTCAGAGTGTGTAACACTGGAGGGTAACTGGAAATTGGCAGGTGCAAGGACATCCTAAAGCAGAAGGGCAGAAAGAGAACAGAGGAGGGGAAATAAGCGAGTCCTTCCAGCAGCGCTAACTGTAAACTCTTACTCGTCAGAAAAGGATGAGGAAGAGAGTTTCATACACTAGGACATGGGTGCTTGAAGGTCTTTTAGAGTAGAAATGGATTTCCAGATAACTCGACACGGCACTGTCAGACATGGAGATTGTAATCACAGCTGTATTTTCTCCCTTCTCCTTTTTCTTCTTACTGCTATTTGGAGGGGAAACACATCTGAATCCTAAAGTCTTGATTAATTTGTAGCATGAATTTTATTCTTACCAAATCCTCACAGTATGATAGTAGGAGCACAGAGCAAGCATTGCCAATGGTCCAGTGCTATGGTCATTTGTCAAGGAAGCCATGGGTAGGTGAAGCAGTCCTAGGGGAAGCAGCTGGAAATTTTTCCTTGAGAATGCTAGGGACATCTCTCTTCTGGAATGCTGCAAAGCTATAGAGCCTGAAGTTCTGCAGTGAATTCTGCACTTTGCATTCAGTGTTCATCCTGCCATGTCAGTTATTTTTAATCTAGACAAAGAGAGCTTTGCCTGCTCCTTTGTGGATATGTTGTTTGTTCTATTGAGCTTTTGCTGAAGATGTTTACAATTCTTTCCCTTCCTCTCCCTCTCCCTTTCCCTCTCCCTCTCCCTCTCCCCTTCCTGTCCCTCTCTTTCTCCCTCTCCTTCTCCCTCCCCCCTCAATGATTTTTTTAAAGCTTTTTTTTTTGGTGCAATTTGTGTCTTTCATTTTTAATGGTAAGAGGACAAAGAAGGAAGGGAACAGCCATAAGAATCATCTTTCTCTTGGCCAGGTCTGTGTTCTTTCCATCCTATACCTCTTCCAGTCAGACCAACTTAGTGCTTTAGCATCCTGTCTTGGGAGTAGATCTTGCAGGCCACAATGTGAAGAAGTTCCTGTTTGCAACCCAGGGTGCAAGGTGAATTACAAGGGTTGGTGCGATATGTGAACATCCTCCTGTAGTTTTCCCTAAGGGAAGGCCATCTTGCCTGGATGTTATTTTATTTCCATGGGGAGATGGCTTCATTGTGGTTGCATCTGAAGTAAGTATGTGGAATGTCACATGGCTTTCTTTCCAGATGTTTTAAGATTTCCTCCTTACTAAAGTTTAAAAAAATGTTAGGAGTACACTTTGATCAAGTATAGAAATATTTCCTTTCTCAAATTGTTGACTTCTAAAACTTTGTTTCTGTGGCTAGCTCAAGCACTTAACCCCTAATATGTTGACATTAAGAAATTTGTGTTGCATCCTAGAAGTGGATCATCCTGCCAAGAATTATTTTTATAAGTTTTTTTAAGTCATCTAATTTCTTATTTAATTCTATAACTTTTCAAAAACATGCTTTCTTAGATAACTATTCAGGAGTTTTTCATGTACTTTATTTTCTTTACTGCCTCTAGAAATATCTTCAATTATGATATTACAGTTTTTATAAATGGCCTTTTATCTTACTCCCCTCATTTAGAATTTAGTTGAATAATTTTTAAAAATTCTGATATAGATTTTTTTAAATCAGATAAATTTAAATTACCTTTAAAACTGATGAAAGTTTAAAAAGTTGTTCTTCTAGTCTTCTTAAAATTTTACTCTTCAGAGTCACAACTTTTACAAACTAAATTATTCTGAAAATTCTCCTTTGACTTGTGGTTCAGCTGCTGAAGATTTCTGAAGGTTTTCCTCTGAGACATTTTTCATGGGGATTTTTTAATAGATTAAATATGACTGTGTCCATCTTTCAGAGATGAAAAGTTTTATCATCACTAACATTTGGAGAGTTCTCTGCTAATTGAAGGAAGAGTCAAAGAACTTTGTGAAAACATAGGCAAAGGATGTGAAATGACAATACTCAGAAGAGGAAATGCAAAAGGATAATAAAAACATATGAAAATATAACAGGAAAGACAGGAATGCAAATTAAATCAGACGTCATTCTTTACCCAATGGAGTGGTAACACACAGTGCTAAGTAGAATATAGAAAACAAGCAATCTCATACTTTCTAATGGGACTAAACTGTTAAAATCTTTCTAGAACAAAATCTGGCAATGAATTTTAATTAAGAGACATATTTCCTTTGATTTAATAATCCCCTTTGGGGATTAAACTAGACTGATGTAGAAGGACAGATCAGTTAGGGAAAACCACAAAGAAGGACAGTGTTGATGTCTCTCCAAAGAAGGGGAAGTGAACAGAATCAATCATTAACAGGAATGAATTAGGTTAACACCTGCAAACTAAGTGAATGGCTATGACACGCTTATAAAACCAACTACTAACAAGATAGCACTGTTAATATGTGAAAAATCTTCATGTAGTCTCAAGGCATAGGGGGGTGTGATCAAATGGCACGGAAAGGGTAGTTTACCTGTTTTTGAGGCAATGGAGTGGTATTCTGTTAGGTCTCTATTCTAAAATACATGTTATATGTTCATAAGCATGAATAAAAATGTGGAATGGTTTGTCTAAATATTAACAGGGGCTTCCTGGAGGAGGAAACAAACAAAGGAGGAGAATGAGCTTTTCTCCCTACTCATTGTTGGACTGTTTTCCTTGTACAAACAAGGACATGCTGCTCAAGGGGTAGGGCATTAGCCTTGAGCTGAAGAGCTCAGTGACAACACTCAGGCCCAGAGTTCAAGCCCCATTACTGCTCTCCCCCCCCCCAAAAAAAAAATCTAGTACAGAAAAAAAGAAGCAGTAAAAGAGACAAGATGCTTAGGCTGTGTTGTACTTGAAAATGCAAGTCCATTTAACTTGCTCAAATTTAAAAAGCAATATTCCTGATTCCTCACACCAAGAGTGAAAAATGAAACCTCAAGCAATTCTTTATTACTAAAAAGATGAATAATGATAGGTTGTATCTACAACAAAATTACTCAAAACAAATTCAGAGAATGCTAATTGTCGATAAGCAGAATCACAGAAACTCTTCCACATTGCTAATAAAGAGTCAACTGGTGTGACCAATTTAAGACAATTTGTGACTACCTAATAAAGTTGGACATGTGCATATCCTAGGAGTTAACAGCTGATCTCCAAAGTACATGTTCTAGAAAAATGGGTGCATATGGCCTAGAAGGCTTACACAGAATGTGCAGAGTGACACAGTTTATCAGAGTAAAACCCTGGAAGCAAATCAAGCACCTAAAAAAAGAATTAGCATGTGATGGAGTTCATGCAACAGAAGAGCAATACTGATACAATTATTAATGCTAGAGCAGTGAAAATGAGGGAACCGGAAGCGATGGATATCCATCTGGATGAATCTCAAGCCATAATGTTGGGTGAAAATCCAATCTATTCAAAAAAGAACAACAACATGACTCTGTTTAAAGCTCCAAAGCTAGCAAAAGAAAGTAAAAGCAGGGGAATGAGTAAGGGATGAGTCTACACTATGGCTTTCTAAGAAGGAAAGATGAGATCAGGAAAAGGAAGTCTTTCAGAGTAGCATTTAAAAGGCGGAGCAATACGTGTGGGTGCTTTAATAATAGTCCTCAATAGATGTGTGTATTTGCATATATCATTTTGGATGCATGATGTATTTTATACACACAGACAGAAGGGAAAAATCTAAGTCCCTTCCAACAAATCCTGCCCTCTCACTGCAAAAGCACATGGCCTTCCATGTCAACTCAGTGTTGTAGGTGTTTAACACAAAGATAGGATTTTTAGAATAAGACTCAAAGCAACATCTGGGGAACCAGGAGCTTTCAGTACCAGAATAAAGCAAAAAGTTACCTTAGGCACTTTTTGTTTCTGTAGCATGCCAGAAGTTAGAGTATAAGCAGAAAACCCAAAGTAAACTAAATACACACACACACACACACACACACACACACACACACACACACACACACACACACACACACACACTGCTATATGAGTTTTTCAAGTCACCATGGAAAACATAACTTGTCAAATGACAGGAAAAGCAAAGTAACATTTCTTAGGAATTTCTTAGCAGGGTCACATTGGTATGACATCCTCACTGAGTAAATAATGCCTTTCGTTCTCCTTGAATTTTTAAACAAAATGACACCAAACTTAAAACTTTGGCTAATAAGATTTTCAAAAGCGGTGGCAGGGGGTGGGGAGAGTTTGTTTGTAGCTGTTCTCAGCTGGAACTCCAGGAAATACAGGCTTCCTGGGTGGGTAAAGAGCAAGTGGGACTCTACATGTAGACACTACAATCTGGCTCCTGAATCAGTGCGGCAGAGCCCAAAGACATTCTAAATAAGGTAGTGACAAAAGCTAATTATCAGACAGAGAAGTCTATTCTGATTCCCATCCTCCATAGCAGGTAGAAAGCCATACTGGATGCTAACCAAATCACTGAGCCACTGTTCGTTCTGATATGCCTCCTTATCCTTTCCAAGTGTTCAGTATTTACATTGTTACTTCAGTCCCTCTGTCTGTCCACTACTGTTGGGACTTTGATGAATTATGTCTTGAACTAAGATGCTTGGTGAACAGGATATCCTGTATCAAGTTCACTAAGGCTGGAGGAAAGAGTGATTAGGTAATTGGAATGTGTGCTGTTTGTAAAAGGAAAGGAAAAGACAAAAAATAATCAAAGTAGCTACTGGCATTTTATCATCTCAAGGAAACCAGAGCAGCATGAAATTGAGCTACCTCCTTTCAGCAAAGGTAGTTTTACTTGCCTATGGTTCGTTTGTTTTTACCTCCTGTGGCTAGAAAGTTTTACTCTATGGTCAAGACCTGGGAATGCAAGTGCAGCTCAAACCACCAGTAAACCGCTTTATATTTTCTTTTTGGCAAATGAAAAAGAGGGAATGAAATTAACTGCTCTTCTTGGATGTTGTTCTCCCAAGCAGTTTTTCATCTTTTTGAAACTATGGTATTCTTGAGATCTTATGGAATGCCCTAATGAGACTCAGTATATTTGCATGTATGTCGCTATCATCATTATTAAGTTCCTGAAGATAATCAACCACTAACAACAAAAAAAACATATCCATTTGTAGTCAATCCTGTTTCTCATCCCTCTCACCAGTTCCAGAAACCAGAACCTACTTTCTGTCTCTGTGGATTTGTCTATTCTGGACACCTCCATTAATGAAGCATATCATGTGCTGTGTTAGGTCTAGTTGGGTTCACTAAGCATGAGTACTTTATTCCTTTTTATGGCCAAATAATTCATTTGCCAAGCCATTCATCAGTTCATGGACATTGTGGTATTTCCTCCAGGTTGCTTATTTATGGCAAGGAGCAAAAGCAAAAGGCAAACCGAGGAAGCTGAAGGATCTGGACTTTAGGTCTGAACTCATACTGCATCACGGATTAGTAAACATGATACAGTTCTATATGCAACTGTAATTGTACCACTTCTGGAGGATATAAATGGAGAGGTCAGGTGTGGGAATATAGAATCACTGATTTTTTGTTATATTATTAATGAGGAAAGAAGAGAAAGCCTTGTGTAATGTCCGCCAATAGGGAAATAAACTGAACTACAATAGAATATTACTCTGTAATACAAGATTGTTGCCAGGTACAGTATGGCTGCATCTCCATGTGACCAGGCTGGATGAAGAGGGGATGAGGAGAGCATTCTGGGAGATGAAAAGGCATTTGGGCAGAGCATTTGGACTGTGCACATGATTTCACAGGTGCAAGCAACCAAAATTCATTGAAATCATGCACTTTATAACCATGGGCATAGCCAGATGCGGATGACTCATGCCTGTGATCCTAGCTACTCAGGAAGTTGAGATCTGAGGAGTGCAGTTCAAAACCAGTCCGTTCAGGAAAGTATGACTCTTACCTCCAATTAACCACCAAAAAGCTAGGAATGGAGGTGTGGCTCAAGTGGTAGAATGCCAAGCTGGAATTAAAAGGCTCAGGGACAACACGCAGGCCTTGAGCTTAAGCTCTAGGACTGACATGCATGCACACATTCACACACACACACACACACACACACACACACACACACACACGTCATTTATTCTGTATTAGTTACATAGAAAGTTAAAGCAGTAAAAAGCATTTTTTTTTTACAGTGAGTATATCTACTCATCAAATTAATATATATTTTTAAAGAATAGGGTCTGGCTATGTTAGCCCAGGCTGGACTCTAACTCATAACAGTCCTGCCTCAGTTTCTCAAGTGCTGGGATAGTAGGAATGGGCCACTATGTCTTGCACCATTGTGTTAACTGAGTACATGCAGTTTTATCTATCAATTTTGCCTGAAGCTGAATATATAGTTCCTCAAATATTTTCATGACTAATAGATGGAAAAAACAGCTTTTCTATCCCATCCATGGTGTCAGTTAATTTGATAGGAAGTCAAAGTCGTTTATATTTGACACATTAGGATACTTGAGCAGAGTTAAGAAACTTGCCAAGGCTCACGCTCAGTACGAAGCCAAGCTCTTCTGTTCTTCACATGAGTGTGTCTCCATGCCACACTGCCTCTCACTCTTCTCACAGACTCAACTCTGCTCCACAGTTCCTAAATCTGAGATTCCCTGGTCTGTAGAAAAGGTTTCTACTTGAGGGTGGCATCCTATACCTTCTTTCTTTTGCCTGTCATTTCCTCATGTCCATTTTTTTTTTTTGCCATTCCTGGGGCTTGAACTCAGGGTGTGGGCACTGTCCTTGAGCTTTCTCAAGGCTAGAGCTCTATCACTTGAGCCACAGCACCACTTCTGGCTTTTTCTATGGATGTGGTACTGAGGAACCGAACCCAGGTCTTCGTGCTAGGCAAGCACTCTACCACTAGGCCAAACTCCCGGCCCCCAAGTTGTTTTCTAATTATAAAGTTTATCTGAGTCTGTTGATTTATTCCTTCTTTATAATTCAGAATGGTTAATCTAGATAGATCAAGGCAACTAATCCTGATTCCTGGCTCAAAGGAATGAAAATAATTAATCTGAGATTAAAAGCCAGCTTGATAAACTCCCAAATCAGCCATTTAATCCATTAGCTTGGCAGTGTGTTTGTTTAGGATAGTAGTTACTCCTTGGATTATGGAAGGACCAACAACATGGCGATATACACCAGTTTTATGGTGCCCAGTTTTTCTTTTCTTTACTCTTCCTTCTTTTCTTTTTTTTTTTTTTGAGCCAGTTCTAAGGCTTGTACTCAGGGTTCCAGAGCTTTTTGGGTTTTTTTGCCCAAAGACTGTGCTCTACCACTTCTGGGTTTTGGGTGGTTAATTGGAGAAAAGTCTTTGGACTTTCCTACCCAGAGTGACTTCACACTGCAATCTGCATATCTCAGCCTCCTGAGGAGCTAGCATTACAGGTGTGCCCAGCCACCCGAGTCCAGCTGCACTATGACCTTGATCAAGTAAAATGAATACAGATGGGACATTTGGATGAAACAATTTTTTTTGCTTTGACAGTCGTATTTTCAGGAGGGAAGCTCTGCTCTTTCTTTCATAAAAGACATTTGTAATGACAGTTAACTAGGCCGCACGGACTTTTGCCTGGTAAAGCCATTTTCATCTTGCTCCACCCAGCATTATACCTCAGGAGACTACAGTAGACAGACTCAGCCTCAAGCTTGCTGGCTCTTTGCCTGCTGGCTGGGTTTGGTCAACTGGGGGCATGAGCAGGTCACAGGAAGACAGGAAATACATTCTATTTGTTTCCTGAGACTCTTGTCTACAGTGTTGCTATTCCTCTTTTCTGTAGGCCACAGATCCACTCGGAAGACTCTTGCTGAGTGCTGGAGGTTCAAGCCTGTAATACCAGCTATTTAGGAGATTGAGATCAAAGGATTGTAGCTGGAAGCCAGTTTAACCAGCAAAAATCTGGAAGTGGAGGTGTGGCTCAAGTGACAGAATGTCAGCCTTTGAGTGAAAAAGCTAAGGGATAGTACCCAGGCCCTGGCTCCAGTGTTAGTGCACACACACACACACACACACACACACACACACACACACACACACACCCAGAGTCTTTCTTACTCTCCTTGCTTTAAATCAGGATGGTAAAAGGGCCTTGGGGATTTGCCCTTTCCTTTATAGTTCCCTATACTTTGTCCATAACTTTGTAAATGTTCTCTGTATTGAACGCTGCTAAAATTAATGACTTTGGGTGTCCCAATTGTTTACAATAGTGCTGATATTTTCTGAGACTTGAGAATACAGAATATGAACATTGTCAGAACATGAATCTATTCAAACTCCTCCATTTATTGGAAAACACTGACTTCCATATTGTTAATTGCAGGCAAACTAAATCCATGCCTCGGTGAGATGTCAAAGAGCATTGATTCAACCTTGGGCCAATATGTACTTACAATTGGGTAAAGGTACACTCACAGAGATTTAGAGACAAAGAAGGTGATAGTTTATACAATTGAAAATATGAGAAATATGGAACATTTTCAGATTGATAGATCATGCTTTTTTATGCTCAGTAAATCATTTTGCCACAGTGGTTTCAACTTTTTGTTTTCCAAAGGGTTCTGTTCTCCTAAGATTTAGATCATTTTGGGGGGAGTTCTAAATATCAAATATAAAGCAGTTGTTTGCTACACTAAAAAAAAAAATAAAAAATAAACCCTGACTGAATAGCAATCTGAGATTGCACGGAGGGGCTATTTGTTTTCCCTCCTTGAGAACCATTATCATATATAGTGAAAAATGTTAGAGCAGTAAAATATACTTCATGTGTCATGGATAAGTTATCATCTCAAGTAGATTTCGATTGCTTAAAGCTTAGAGCAAAGTTACATCTTTTATGGAAAAAGATGAATCTTGATCCCATGTGAGCTTAGAAGAACTAACACCTCCCTGGAATCGCCTCTATTCCGCCCTTCCCATATGAAGCATAAGAATATCCAAAAGTAGATACAAAAAGAAAAAGAATTAGAAAATTCTAGCAGCTTCCATTTAATTCTACATAAGACCATATGGTTCTCACAGAACCCTTGCTTCTTATTTTCCATATGAGTGCTAATTTCAAACTTCCAAGTTTTCCTAACTTGGTGTAACTCATCAGTGACAAATCCTCATCTTAGATCTATGTCACATTTTATGATTTACCAGGTACTTTCCAATTCACTGCATCAATGGATACTTAAGGACAGTTCAGATGCAGTCAAGACGACTATTACAACCCTGATTTATGGATAAGGAGATGAAGGCTTTAGAGTCATTGGCCAGGATTCTTTTAGCAATAACTTGAATTAGCTTATGTAAGCAAATAGAAATGTATTGGCTCATATCAATGGAATTCTTGGACTCTAATTGTTACTAGACCACTAGTTTGCTCTCTTGCTTACATGTACTCCCTGCCTTTCTTCCTTCCTCCACCCACCCAGGCCCTCTATCTTTTCCTTCCCCTTTGTTCACTGGCCGCGTAGACTGTAACATGACCTACTCATGACCAAACATGAAGACTTCTCTTTAATTGAATTAAACAATCCAGAAGTCAACCTCCTGACCGCTGCTGGTTGCCTGTCTCCTTCTCAACTAACCCACTAACCCTTGTGGTCTAGGACAGATTATTATGGCTTTCTCATCATGGGCTGATTTCCACGCCTAGGCCCAATATGACCTAACCAAACAGAAGGGAAATCCAATAGCCACGGAGAAAACTGAGGAGAGAGCCAGTCACCCTAATTTGGGCACTGTCTTTAATAACTTGCCCAAAAGGCAGAATCCAGAAGACTGCACAACCAGATTTTCAGATCACAATGACCCTTCTCGATCTGTCAGTACAGGAATCACTCAGGTGCGGCTAAGCTTGTCAGCCTCCTGGGTACCACGATGGTCTGGTTCAGGACTAAAGAGTTGGAGAACACTTGGTTTCTAGGCTTGATCCTATTATCTATCAGCTCTGTGACCAGCCAGGACTGTGGACCAGTTACTTGACCTCCGGAAACAGCAGCTTCCTCTTCAGTAAGGCAAACAGGTCATCAGAAGGATGCAGGAGATGATGCATTCCAGATGACTTGAAAGTTATAAAAGAACTACAGTGGAGGTTGCTAGTTGTGTCACATAGAAATGTTACAGAGACTAAAATTACACATAACATTCTACACTTGTTCTCCACACCACCCTTTCTACTGGCATCCCTCTGACATTTTTCACTCTCAGTTCTTAACAGCACAATTCAAAAATGAAGCATCAAATAGTGATTCGACATGAAAAGACTGTTCAGAAGAGAAGCTCAGAAACAGACGGTTTAGTGGCACTTAATATACTCACCTTCTTAATACAGATTAACCCAGAGGTAGAAAATTTCTAGATCATACACACGAAACAGTTAACATTGGCTACCTCTAGAAAGAAGCAATTGCTTTTTATTTTTTTAATTTATCTTCTATTGCACAAAGTTAAAAATTCTTTCATGCATATTTTGTTTCCCCATCCACCTTTTTTTCTGGTCTTAAGGCTTGAACTCAGCACCTTGGATCTGTCTCCGAGGGTTTGTACTCTACTACTTGAGCCCCACTTCCACTTCTTGCTTTTTGGTGGTTAATTAGAGATAAAGGTCTCACAGACTTTCCTGCTCGGGCTGTCTTCCAAATGCAATCCTCAGATCTCAGCCTCCAGAGTAGCTGGGATACAGGTGCAAGCCACTGGGCCCTGCTACAAATATTCCTTTAATAATATAAAATAAACATCTAAATCTTGGTGAGCAGATAAAAGGAAGACAGGACATACCTAGGATAGTATTTGGTGTTTAACAAGTTTTTAATAATTGCTTATTGATCAAAGTAGATATTTCTAGTTATACCTATCCAGTAAAGTAAATTCAATTCACTAGGATAAAACCTAGTTTTCTTTTCCATGAAAATACTCTTTCTCCTCTAATCATACTGTGAGAAATGCTCGCTTCTACCTGCTAAAGAAATGATTTTTAAACTCTTATTCATACATTGAAAATGAAACCTACCTCCTAATTTCAATTATAAAACACCGTTCCCCCGTGGCTACTCACGGCCACATTCCAACTCTTGTGAGCAGACTTTCTTATTAACATCAGAGGAGGCTTCCAGGAACCTATTGCATTACAACTAGAAGTTTGTATGATATTTCTTTTTTTGTTGTTTGATATTTTCTAAGAAAATAAAAGTTGCTTGTATGGCAGCATATACCAGTGCTTAAAGAAAGATTAAAATAGCCTGTTGAAAAAATGATGCAATAACTATGGACTTTGGATGTTGTATAGCTGGCTAAGCACTGGACTGGTTGCCTAGTTACATCTCTGCAGAAAGGTTAAAATGGTTGCGTCTAAATCTAGAAGAAATTTAAAACCCCAAGTTTCATAATTAAACCAAGGATTGTTTGTGAACCCTCATGAGGCAGTCATCCCTGGAAAAAAGAACCCACAGGTCATAAGGGCCTTTGGAGCTCTAAGGCACTCTTCTAATAATAGATGTTTCTATATGTGAATGGTGTTACCTTGGTTGCTTTTCATTCTCTTTCACATCAGGACTCTTTCAATTTTATTTTCAATCATAATTTAGTACTCTAAGCTATTAAAAAACTTTCCATCATAGCTGATAAACTTCCATCTGATGGCAGGTGGAAGAAAAATCCAGTGTTTTGAATTGTGAATCTTAAGTTTCAAGGAAGATTAGGCCATTCTATAAGAATAGTGAAAACTATCTATTTTTGAGAATAAATAGTTCATGTCTTTACTCTCAGAGATGGTCCTATTTTACCCTCTGGTGTTTCCTTCCTTCAGTTTTACCTTACAGAGGATAATAATTTAGGACTAGAAATACGATATGAGTGTATTAGCTTGAATGTAGATTTCTTCCAGCATTTGTAAGTATGAAGCTGGCATTAAGAACTTAACGCTTCTTGACCTCCCAGAGTAGATCTGGAAATATTTCCCCAAGGTTGCTATTTCTGCAGAAGGCACCTGCTCAGTGTTTTCTCCAGGCTTTCTTCCACACTCCCTCCCCAACCCAATCACCCATTGCAAAGTCTGGCTGAGAAAGTAGAGGTGTTCGTTACTTCTGTAGCTTTTATTTGGAGATGTTTCTTTGCTAAACTGTTGGGAATTGTTCATTGTACTTGAAAGAAGAAGTAGGCTTCCCCAAGAATAGGCAGTCGACTTTTAGAGGCTGGCAGTCTTTAAAAAACATATATATATATATATATATATATATATATATATATATAATTTTCCATCTTCTGAAATGTGCTAGTTGATAGATCTAAGTCATTCCCTATTCCAATTCCCTCCCTTGGGGCATTCAAAACACTCCCTCAAAACTGCTTATCTTTTTCTAAGCAATCTATCCTATCTCCAGGGTGGATTTGGAGGTAGGGAGGTTTGCTCTGTCGTATAAAAGTCAGGATTAACGGTAAGAGAGCTCCGTGCTGTCCTTGCAAATTTGAGTTGTATAAATTCCACACCCGCTGACATGCTGACAAAGCTTCAGGGAGGTCCTGTGGTCACCTCGGTAACATGGTTGGGAAAGCAAGCTGCCCTCCTTAGAGGCAGCTTGCAGGAGGGTGCTGCTAACACCTAACTCTGGAAAACTGACAGGCAGGTTGGATCGTTTCCACCCATGTGTTAGTGCTGGTTTGTTTGAGTTCTGAATCTTAGGAAGTTTTATGTTTAATTGACTTAGATCAGCTCTTGGTATCATGGAAGGTTGTTTCTAAGACCACCCCCCCATGGATACCAAGCCTGTAGATATTCATGTCATATTTATATCCTTCTGCATATCACTCTCCATCCTCTAAATCATTTCTAGATGACTGTGAATACCTAATCCAACATAAACGCCATGTATATAGTTGTTACACCGTATTACTTAAGAGCTAAGGACAAGAAAAAGTCTGCCCATGTTCAGTTGTGAAGCAATTAAAATTTTGATCTGGGGTTGGTTGAATCCACAGACATAGAACTCACTAGTGCAGGGGGTAGCAGAAAGTATGGATGGATGTGGGGTTACCAAAAGATGTAGATTTATTTATAACCACTGTCACCCCAAACCCTGGGAGTGGCCTTGCCTCTCAGGCATTTAAACTTTGTATTTTAAAAGTTCATCAACCTGAGTCCTACTTCCCCATGGAGCCACTTTACTGGACATCTGGGGTGAGCAGCTACTCTGATTTCCTGGCAGCTTCTCAGTTTCAGTACTGGAAGTTCTGTGTCCCTAGAAATCCCTCAGAGGCAAATCAGTATCATTTAGTTCTCTATAGCTAGCCTGTTTGGACTTTCAATCTTCCCTGCTACTAAAAGTGGGTAAAAAGAGTGACTTGCTAGAAAAATAGCTGAAAATCTCTGCCCCAAATTTCTAGCCACAAAGATGGTTTTCAAAAATAAACAAACAAGCCAGCAGTTCTTTTTTTTTCTTTTTGCCAGGCTAGAAATGGTTTCCTCATGTTGCAGGATTAACCTACCTAATATGTGAAGAAAATTAAACCCATACCTCAACTCTGGCTAACATAAATACCTTTACAGTGAGGTTCTGAGATCTTATTTTATCCCCCTTCATTTCCACATTTCTCAGCCTAAAAAATAATGCAATATGTGATAGGTAGACATAACAGCGCAAAATAAAACCCTCACATTTCTTTGGTCTTATTCAAAGCTTTATATCCTGTATGCTCTAGGCAAACTCACCAGAGTTGGAGAAATGCCCAAACCAGCAAACTCTCCAGAGGCCACACCTGCAGCACTGCAAAGTCTAGCCAGGAAAAGGACCATTAGATTTCAAACCTGTCTGCATTGCACCAAACACTCCCAGAAAACAAAATAAAAACAGTTTCAGTACCTGGACTTTCAAAGTGAGAACTACAGATCTAAAAATGAGGATTTGCTTCATTCACTTGGGAGCCCAAAGCCTTCTCAATCCTGGATAATTAAATACTACATGATCCTGTCTGAACTATCTGAAGCATTTCTATTCTTTGGAGCAATTAATCCCTTTGATTAGTAGCAGTAGGCAGAATAAGAGGCCCTAAATGTGTCTGTCTCTTAATATGCCTGGATAAAGGAGCTTTGAAGATGTGGTTACATGAGGACCTAGTGATGAGAAGATTATTTTGGTTTATTCAAGTGTGCCCAATCTTAACATATGGGTCCTTAAGAGGGAATCCTTCCTGGCTGAGTTCAGAGTTAGAGAGAGATGTGACTGCAGTACAGAGCCACATAGAAATGTAGTGTTGCTGTTTTTGAACATGGAGGAAGGGGACCTCCAGAAGCTGTAAAGGACAAGGAAAGGGATTCTCTCTTAGAACTTCCATAAAGGCATGCAGCCTTCTGGGTATTTGTGGCACAAGCAAGATCCCTCTCATTTTGGAACCACCAAGTTTTCAATCATCTGTTACAGCAGGAAGAGAAAAACACATGCATCATTCATCACTACTGTTGTACAATTGGTAAGGTACCTTAAAAAAAGACTTCGCTTCAGAACTCAGTATTTAATATGCTTCTCCAGACAGACTTAAAATAATAGATTCAGTCCTAGACCAAACATGCTCAAAAACACCCTGACAGAACAAGACAGTGCCTTCTTTTATATGTCTACTTTGCTTAGTTTCTTCATTTTGTTAGCACAGAGACTACTCACATAGGGAATTACTGAGACGAATCATTTCACATGAAGGAATAATGTTTTTAAATGAGAGTGGCAAATGCCAACTCCTATTTAAAAGGTTGTGTGCTAAACAGTTGTTCCCAATGTTTCTGGATACCATGAGGATGGGAAGATGCCATAGTCCTTGACCAAGAGCACTATGAAGAATTATCCCTTTCAACACATGAGCATGCTCCATTAAGAAACTCTGCTTTGATTTGACACTTTTCAGGGCACTTCGCAACATGAAGAAAACACATAAACATCAGACAAGAACATGAGGTCTTCATTATAAACACTATTTGACAGACTATAGGTAGGTCTCAGACCTCACCTGAAAGACACCAGGTAATTAAATCCAAAGAGCCCAAATATAAGGTAGTAGATGCTATACATGGTTTTAAAATCATACATGTGTGCCCATGTACTCTCTCTGTTTCTGTCTCTCTCTCACACACACCGCTTCCTTCTAATAATTCTATTAAATTCAAGACCAGAGATTTCTCAACCCAGCTGTACTTGGTACCCAAGCTTCTACTGTAAAGATTTTTTTTTTATGCAACTGGACTGGGTAGAGTCTGGCAGTGTTTTTTTGCTGCTTCAGTGGAGATTTTGATGGGCAGACATGACAAATACATTGCTGTCTTCAGTAGGATTCAGCCTACAGGATATACCCAGGAGATGAAGCTGCTTCTTAGGTTTGAATCCGATCTCCTCTAACTGTGCTTAGCCATTTATTATTTCCTATCTTATCTCGCAAAAGATAAGAAAAAAATCTCTCCCTCTCCAGCCCCTCCCCCCACCCCGCCTCTCTCTCTATGGTGGGGCTAGAACTCTGGGCCTGGGCATTGTCCCTGAGCTCTTCAGCTCGAAGCTACCCACCCTGCCCCTTGAGCCACAGCCCCACTTCCAGTTTTCTGGTGGTTAATTGGAGATAAGAGCCTCACAGACTTCAGTGCTTGGGCTGGCTTTGAACTGTGATCCTCAGATCTTCAGCCACCTGCTTTTCTTATTGAGGGCACATTGCACTAACCTTTGAAAGCCTCTTTGCCGTTGGTACTTCTTGCCACTTTGCCCACCAGACTACCCTTTTCCTCTGGCATCACCACTTTTTCCTCACACCTCACCCACAGAGCTCCTTCTGTGCCTGGCTTCTCCTCCCAACACCAGTCACAGAGGGGCCTGTATGGTTTTCATCTTCCTATTCCCAGCATCTGGCTCTCATTCTTTTGTTCATTCATTCATCAGTTTTATTAAATATGTAACAAGTGCCAGACATGCTGACTACATGCTAGAGGCAAAATTGTTAGTGGATTAGAAACCACGCCCGCTCTCTCAAAGCTTTTCTTAAATGGGAGACAGATTGCTGGATAAGCAATTGTGATATTGGCAGGTTAGGAGAAGGTTGCTTGTATTGTTACATTTTATTTTATTTATTTATTTAATTTTTTTGGCCATTCCTGGGCTTGGACTCAGGACCTGATCACGGTCCTTGGGTTCTTCTTCTCAAGGCTAGAGCTCTACCACTTGAGCCTCAGTGCCATTTCTGGCTTTTTCTATGTATGTGGTACCGAGGAATCGAACCCGGGTTTCCGTGCATGCTAGGCAAGCACTCTACCACTAGACTAAACTCCAGGCCCAGTATTGCTAAATTTTATATTGTTGTATTTCAAAGATGGTTAAAAAGTAAAGAGCCAAATACAAGTTTCAGAAATTATGGCATATTCTAAATGTTTATACTTGGCCATTCAAGTTGTATGATAAATGTCATCATTACATTCTCTCAGTGTGTCTCTCAGTGATAATTTAGAAATTATCAAAAGTCCAAATCTGAGGATGTCATGGATGCAAACAAAGGAAAGTGGAGTCTAAGGAACATTTGATGTCTAGTAAATTCTAAGTAAGCCTTGATGAATGAATAAATGAATAAATGAGTAGTGCCAGTAAAGTGAATAAATCAGGTCACTGGTAGCTTATGCTTTTCATTAGAACTTTGCAATAGCCATTGTGCAGTATTGTAACCAAAAAACTGAAAAGCCAACCATCAAACTCAAGTGGCCACAGGGTTCTACCCAACAGACAAAGAAGTGGAGTGGGTGAGACTATAAATGGGAAATATTTACCTTGAACTGATCGTTCTTGGAAGTGGGTGGTGATGACACAGGAGCTTATTATATTATTATCTCTGTTTCAATATATATGCTAAGCATTTTTCATAATAAAGTTACATTTTAAAAGGGTGTGAAAAATCCAAGTCATTAACTCAAGAAAACTATTTGCTTGAAACACACTATCACATCAGAGGGTTATGGTGACCTTTCAAGTTTACAACCAGATTCAAGTAGCTTTAGCTAGAACAGGGTTTCCAGAAGAAAGCCTATCCACATTTCTTGTTATCTTTGTTGTGTAGGAAAGGCTTTACAATGTCTACAGCCAATCTAAGGTCGTGGGCTACCATCTAGGATCAAATTGCTCTCCATTCTGTTCTGCACAGAGTATGATCTCCTGAAATCCATCCATCATGGCTGGTGCCATGGGGTATGTGTTGCTAAAGCAGCAACTTCACAAGTTCTCCAGTTCAGATATTTGGAAGGTAATGAAACATAAATCAGAGTGAAAATCCAAGCTAACCTATCATCAAAGAGAACGATGCTCTTTACCTTCCAAAGTGATGTCAATATTGTCAAATACCCTTTGAGTGTTTTGTTTTCTACAAAACACCGAGTGTAGATAGGAAAGAAAAGGATGGAAAGAGTGACCCTGATCAGAAATCACCACCAGACACGTAAATGGACATGTTACATTGTAATCCTCATATACAATCATTTGAAGACTAAAAATACAATAAAAATGAAACTTAATAGGCTTAGCAGTGCCATCTTGAAGACTGATTAAAATGTTTTTCCTTTCTCTTTTGATTTCTGGTTAAGTTCAAGAATATCCTAGAAGAAAGTGTTTCATAAGTCTTACCTTTTTAAGTTTGAAAGCCGGAGGCTCACTGGCAGAAGTGGCTGTTGAGAAAACAGAACACATTTATTTTTTTCTCAGAAAATATGAACTTGAATAAAATACAAGAAAGAGCAAGGAAATCTTTCTGCAACTAGGGTTGCTGATAAGGACTGTGTAGTTTTTAGGGCAGGGTGCTGGAGGGGGGACTTATATTTCAGAGCCTGGACACATTGAATCAACTCTTTTCTGTTACGAAACAGCATTATGAACTAGGAGCTCATTTTACTAGTCTGCATAGAAGAAAACATAAAATCACAAAAGCTACCTAGGAACTTAAGTGAAGCAGAAATCTTGGTAACTGAGGCTGGGCACTAGGGAATGAATAAGAGTAAGATTTTCTCTTCATTTAGAAAGATGAAAGCCACAAAGACAGAATCTATCCTGCTGGATAGAGAACTTGAAACTTGTATGTATCTGGCCCTTTAAGAGGGTAGATCAGAACAAAGTTGGCTAGCAGTTATCTTTCAGCATCAGCTTCCACAGGTTGTCCACATTTATAATCTTCACTCTTAATAACCCCTGTGAAATGCTCAGCAGAATTGGCCTAATTAGAATCAACCTACCAGCTGCCATGGTTTATATCTGTGAAGGTTCCTATTCAGAGGAGCTTCCTTCTCCTCTAAATCTCGAGAGTGACCACCCAAAGGGAATTGCCAGAGCCTTGGGGAACACTTTATTATTTCTTTTTTTTTTGCCAGTCCTGGGCTTGAGCTCAGGGCCTGAGCACTGTCCTTGGACTTTCTCAAGGCCAGAGCTCTACCACTTGAGCCTCAGCACCACTTCTGGCTTTTTTTCTATGCATGTGGTACCGAGGAATCGAACCCAGGTCTTCGTGCATGCTAGGCAAGCACTTTAACCACTAGGCCAAACTCCCGGCCCCACTTTATTATTTCTCTTTTGTTCTGACTCCGAATATGAGGTACCCATTTAGAGAATTATGACTAAGGGTGAAAAATCAAATTCACAATGAGCCCAGGACCAAAAGTGCATCATTATCTCCAGAGAGCTCACATGGCTTGAGACTGGTATGTATGTTAAAATCTCCACCCAACTTTCTTAATAAAGACCCAGAAACAGAACAAATGTTAAAAAGTTTGGACAATTTGGTCTGCATTAAATTGAAGAGCTTCTGTATGGCAAAGGACATAGCTAGCAAGTTAGGAGAGTAGGAGAAGATCTTCAAAAATCACACAACACCACCTCACTCCAGTTAGAATGGCCAGGATCAAGAAAACTAATAACAACAGGTGCTGGAGGGGATGTGGCCAGGAGGGATCACTACTACACTGTTGGTGGGAGTGCAAACTCGTTCAACCACTATGGAAAGCAGTGTGGCAGTTCCTCAAAAGACTAAACATAGAACTCCCCTATGACCCAGCAATTCCACTATTTGGCATTTACCCAACCATCCAGAAACAAGGACATACTAAATCCACCAGCACAACAATGTTCATTGCAGCACTATTCACCATAGCAAAGATATGGAACCAACCTAGATGTCCCTCAGTTGATGAGTGGATCAACAAGATGTGGTATTTGTACACAATGGAATTCTATGCTGCTGTCACAAAGAATGGCATTGCCCCATTTGTTAGGAAATGGAAAGACTTAGAAAAGATCACATTAAGGGAAGTAAGCCAGACTCAAAGGAACTTAGGCTCAATGGTTTCCCTCATTTGTCATAATCAGTAGAAACCTTGGGCTCTGCTAGCAGAGATCTGCAATAGAGCAAAACCTTGATACAAAAGGCCGCATAGTAGGACACTGAATGAAAGGATCTCTAGGATATAGAAACATAAGCCATATAATGAGTGATTGTTGTTCTTAAGGTACTATGTTATCTCTCATCTCTTTTGCTGTCCCTTGGTTATCTCATATTGTTATAGTATCTCACTTTGTTACCTGATATATCAGATATATTTGTATTTGGTTATTTGAAATTGGATAGGGAATGGGGGAAAACAAGATGAGGGGTAGGGGTGGGGGGGAGGGAAATGGGGACCAAGACATGTGAAAGGGTATCAATGTATGGGAATTAATGCACCATCTATCTGGCAAATATCATGTAACCCTTCTATTAATTACAATAAAAAAATATATGGAAAAAAATCACACAACAGACAAGGATCTCCTATCTAAAATATACCTACAACTCAAACAATTGAATCTCTCTAAAACAAATCTTCAAGGAAACAACCATCCTATTAAAAGATGGACCAAAGACTTAAAGAGAATCTTCTCAGAAGAAGAAATAAGAATGGCCTATAGACACATGAAGAAATGCTCAACCTATCTGACCATAAAAGAAATGCAAATCAAAACAACTCTGAGATTCCACCTCACTCCAGTTAGAACGGCCATGATCAAGAAATCTAATACCAACAGATGCTGGTGGGGATGAGGCCAGGAGGGATCACTACTACAGCATTGGTGAGAGTGTAAACTCAACCACTATGGAAAGCAGTATGGCAGTTCCTCAAAAGACTAAACATAGAGCTCCCCTATGACCCAGCAATTCCACTCCTTGGCATTTACCCAAATGTCTAGAAAGAAGGACAGACTAAAGCATCACAACAATGTTCATTGCAGCACTATTTACCATAGCAAAGATATGGAACCAACCCAGATGTCCCTCAGTTGATGAGTGGATCAACAAGATGTGGTATTTATACACAATGGAATTCTATGCTGCTGTCAGAAAGAATGACATCACCCCATTTGTTAGGAAATGGAAAGACTTGGAAAAAATCATATTAAGTGAAGTAAGCCAGACCCAAAGGAACATAAGCTCAAAGGTTTCCCTCATTTGTAACAATTAATACACATCTAGGACTCTTCTAGCAGAGGATTACAATAGCTTAAAACCTAGGTATGGAAGGTCATATAGGATGAGACTAAATGAAAGGATCTCTAGGATGTGGAAGCAAGAACTTTATCTTGTGTGATTGTTCTTAATGTACTATGTTATTTCTCTTCTCCTTTTTTGCTTTTTGGTTAATTTTATATTATTGTATCTGACTTTGTTACCTGGTATATTGTATATACATTTATTTGTTTATTTGAAATAGGAAAGGGAAGAGGACAAACAAGATGATTGGGAGGGGGTGGGGGAATGGAAATGGGGACCAAAACATAAGAAAGGGTATTAATGTGTGAGAAGTAATGCACCTATTATCTGGCACCTATTATATGTAACTATAATCCCTCTGTACATTACCTCAATAATAAAAAATAAAATTAAAAAAATCTCCACCCAAACTTTAAAACCCTAAAAAAGGAAATTAAAGCAGAACTAAGGAAATGGAAAAACCTCCCATGCTCCTGGATTGGAAGAATCAACATTGTGAAAATGACAATCTTGCCAAGGGCTATCTACAAATTCAACGCAATACCCATCAATATCCCAATGGCATTCTTTAAAGAAATAGAAGAGGCAATTCAAAATTTCATATGGAATAATAAAAGACCCCGTATAGCCAAAACACTTCTTAGCAGAAAGAACAGCGCTGGAGGAATTTCAATTCCAAACTATATATACTGTAAAGGGTCCTATGTTTCAAAGTTATTAAAAAACAAACAAACATTATTTCATGACTAATGACAGGCAAAGGGAAAGAAAACAAGCCAAGGGCAAAAAAAAGCGCAACCTATTCTGAGAGAATGAACCCTGGGGATAACAATGAGTAAATGGAACCTGCAGCAAAATAGGCCTTTTCAAGGTGCTCTGAGGCCAGCACTGCCCATAGCAGTGTCTCCAGAAAAGAGTCTAGCACCCTTTATAAGACGATACAGAGATTGTCTTCATCATTATATTAGTGACACCAATTTTTGGTTTAAGCAAAAAATGTAGACAAATTATTCGAAATAGCCTGGTTATTGACAATATAACCTCCTAAGTAAAACAGAAACTCTACATGACAGAACAAACGCTGGATGCAAGAAATCCAAATTATAAGGAAAATGTATATGATACAGTTACAAATATAAAATGTTACCTGTAGTATAGTTGCAACTAGTTTTGGAATGTTTAACTATCTAATGCAATTTTATTAATATTTAGCATTTAAATAATATATAAAATATATATATACATATACAGTGGGGTTTCCCCCCCCCTCTCTCTTTGTGGGTCATGGGGCCTGGACTTTGGGCCAGGGTGCTGTCCCTGAGCTCTTCAGCTCAAGGCTACCACCCTACCCCTTGAGCCTCAGCCCCACTTCCTGTTTTCTAACGATTAATTGGAGATAAGAGTCTCATGGTCTTCAGTGCCCAGGCTGGCTTTGAACTATGATCCTCATATCTCAGCCTCCTGAATGTCCAGGATTACAGGCGTGAGCCACTGTGCCCAGCTTGGTTTTTTTCTTAACTGAGGTTTTTACATTCCTATGCTTCCATTACTTAAAGTCTGAAAATATTCAGGAATGGGAAATTCCAGGAATAAATAATTCACGTGGTAAAATACGTGCTCATGCACTTTTTTCCTCTGTCCTGCTCAGAACATGAATCATCTCCTGGTCAGTGTATCCACATTGTATAATGGTACCCCACTCTTAGTAACCTGACTTAATAGCTGTTGTTTGCATACCCACTGTTGTGATCTATTGTAGGGCTTGTGTTCAAGTACGCTTTAGATGGTAGCTTCATACTGTGTCAGAGTACTGGCATCACTACTTCTCCTCATTTTACCAGCCATCATCATAAGAAGGGTGAGTACAGCATAATCAGCTATCTTGAGAAAGAGTCCACATTCCTACAACTTCTATGACAGAGAATTGTATTAATAGTTCTGTACTATAACACAGTTTTAATAGTTATATTGATAAGCTAAGATATCATAGATATGGATATCTAGGGAAATAATACATAGTGTTTGCTACCATTTGTAGATTCAGGTATTCAGCTTGAAGACATGAAATACATCACTGAAAATAAGGAAAGATATTGTGCATGATACTCTTTTCCTTCTTCTTTTTTTTAACCGGTCCTGGGGCTTGAATTCAGGGCCTGGCCCTGTCCCTGAGCCTCTCTGTGCTAGTACTATACCACTTGAAGCAGAGCACCATTTCCGGCTTTTTCAGTGTATGTAGTACATGCATGGCAGGCAAGCAGTCTACCAGTAGGTCACACTCCTGACCAATGATACTTTTCTAATGCATATTTTCTTAATGTTTCAACATATATCTTCTGATATATAGCACATAGATACACGCTAATCTATAACCTGTATATATACTGTGTCTGTGCATACATTACACACAAATGTTATATTTTAAGTGCGCATTATGCCTAATATCTTAAGCTGCAATAAAACCAACCCTGGAAGACAATGCATCAAAATACCAACAATATATTAGCTCTGTGTTATAGGGTGATAGAAGTGGAAGAAATCTTAGATATGACCCCAAATATGCCTTCTTCTTCCTTGTGTTTAACAGAATTCTGAGTGATTGCATACACATGTCAGGAGAAGCTCTTTTCCGTACTGTCCTTTGTAACTAGGTATAAGATCACGTGATGCAGTTCAATGGGATCACAGCAAGTTTTACATGGAATTTCCAGGTCCTACCTTCCCCTTCCATCTCCCCACCCCGCACTCCAGGCACTTCCTTCTGCTCACATCTGATTACAGTCAGGTCCTTATGGAAAGCTGCCTTTGACTATGAAAGTCAGAGAAATTCTAGGAATGACTGAATAATGTGACAGAAGATCCCAGATTCCCTGCATCATCTCATGAAGGAGAGCTGCTTACAAGTTGTTTTTATTTTATTTTATTTTTTTGGCCAGTCCTGGGCTTAGGCTCAGGGCCTGAGCACTGTCCTTGGGCTTTCTTAAGGCTAGAGCTCTACCACTTGAGCCACAGCACCACTTCCAGCTTTTTTCTAAGTATGTGGTACGAAGGAATTGAATCCAGGCCTTCGTGCACCCCCGGCAAGCACTCTACCACTAGGCCAAACTCCCGGTCTGCTTACCAGTTCTTGATCACCCATTTCTGCATTAAAAGTAAGTTCTAACTTCCTTCTGCCACTATAAAAGCAGACCTCTGTTATGTGCATCTTATTTAGCCAACAACTAAGTGAGAAGTGCCATTCTCGTCATTCCTTTACAACTTTCAATATTTTTTGTATTTTTTGTAATTATCATGAGTACTTTGATGATCAGAAAAACACAGTTTTGTTTACTAATGTTAAAGATAAACCAAACCAAGAACAAAGTTCAAGCAATATTTGTCTTCTTTCCACATATCAGAATAAAAACAAAATCTACTGTTTAGAAACAGTTACTGTGTCATACACCAGGGTATAAATCTCACCCACACAAACTGAGTTTTTATGAATCCCTAATCACACCTCACTTTATTTCAAGTCTTTTGAAAAATAACTTTAACAAGTAAAATTTGTTCTAACTCCAAGAATGTTTTAAAATCTGCTTGAAATACATTCTAAAGAATCAAATTTCAGCCAGGCACCGATGGCTCACACCTATAATCCTAGCTACTCAGGAAGCTGAGCTCTGAGGATCATGGCTCAAAGCCAGCTGGACAGGAAACTCCATGAGATTCTTACCTCCAATTAACCACTAAAAAGCTGGAAGAAGAGCTGTGGCTCAAGTGGTAGAGTACTAGCTTTGAGCACAAAAACTCAGGCCCATGCCCTGAGTTCAAGCTCCAGGACCAACATACATATATACACCCCCCCCCCTACACACACAAGAAAGAATAAAATTTAAGATAATACACTATAATCATCTATTTAAGAGGATTCCCAATGAGGCTTGGTGGTATATAACGGCAATTACGGCATTCAGAAGGCGGAGACAAAATTCCAGGCCAACCTGAGCTATAGATTGTGATATAGTTTTGTAGGTACTTCCCTATTTTTAATTAAGGAATCTCAATTGTTCTTCATATAGAATCATAATGGAGAAGGCCCACAAAATTCCACTTGCTCGTGCCCAGTTGGATGTCAACCAGCCAAGTGCTAAGCATGCGCCTTGGCTTTGTTTTCCTCTGGACCCTTGACAGCAGCTTTGGCAGCCCTCCCACTACTTGGCGGATCTCTGTGGTAACCCTGCACCTATACTATAAGACCATTGTCACACTCAGCCAATAAAATATAGAAAGGATACCGGGTCTGCTAAGGAACTGGATGAGAAACAATGGCCTCATTAAGACCAGCCTCTAACTACATTAGGGTCATTTCAATCTGTGATAATGTTAGGCTAGCTGCGCTTGGTGCCTTTTAGAAGATCATCAGAGTCCTGTGCACAGCCAAACAAGGCGCCTCCTTCACCTTAGAGATGCAGCTGTAATTATATATAAGCTAAAAGAAACTATTTTTGACCTTTTTCACAAGGGACTAGCAATTGGTTCTTTTCTCCCCAATGAACCACAATACCAAAGACTAACATGGCGAGCCTAGACTCAGTAACAAAGAAGAATGCCAGAGCTTCTCCACTTCAGGAGACAGTGCCAGTGTATTCTCAAGAAACCCCTGAACTCTCTCCTGCAACAGGCAAATAGGAGCCAGTAGTTGAAGCTTTGAGTCTGCAGTTTCTCCCTCTTCCTCTCATCAGGAACATAAGGGAGCCAACTCAACCGGCCTAATTACCATGGTAACGACATGCAGTGTGATTATGAGTGTATTTTTTTTGTTTGTTTTAAGTGACTCACAGATTGTTCCCCCAGAAGCCCCAGACATACAGTCTCTGGCTGGTTTATAAAATCCACGGGAAGTTTTCTTGTAATTTTTTGTTACTCCTATTAACATCTGTATGATGGCAAGCAAGTCATTAGATTAAATATGTTCTTAGGCATGAAAAAAGTAAAAGAAAAAAATCACTCGGTTTCTTAAGCATATTTTAAGATTAATCAATTTAAACCTCAGGTTTATAATGAAATTAAGTGGCATCTGTACACTGGAGATAATTAATCTGTTCCTAACTTAAATAATTAAGGTATTTCATAATGTAGTTTTAGAGATCCAAATGAAATAATGAGGTAAAATATAATGGTAGTAAAAAAATATACAAAATAAAATAACCTAAATCTGGTAGTTTCCAGCCCCATGTGAAGTGTTACAAAAGAACAAATGAAAACCTTCATGCAAAATCTTTTAAAATCAGTATCCAAAATAAAGCAATTCCAGACATTTGGAAGCAACATGAATGAACTACTTCCTTTTATCTATTCAATAAATACTACTTAAGATCCTCTATGAACCCAGTCCCATTGTTGATAATCGGGACATACAACAGGGCTTCTCGACTGGAAAATGCTTTGCTTCACAAGGGGTTATGTGGGTGGAGTTGTGATTACCTAAGGATCCTTACCTGTTGACCATGGGGGATAGAATTTGGGGACCCAACCTTGACATTATAAGACTCCCTCAAGGAAAGATATGCTAGTATATTTAGTATGTTGATGTTCTCTGTGTGAAATTGAAATTGTTCATTTTCCACCCCCTCATGGCTGGTGCTTTCTACCATTTGATCCACACCTCCAATTCTGACATTTTGCTGATTAATGGAAGATCAGAGTTTTGGGGATCTGTTTTCCCAGGCTACCTTTGAACCTTGATTCTCAGATTTTGCCTCCTGAGTAGATAATATAGGGTAAGCCATAGATGTTCAGCAACAAATCTTATTTTAAATAAAATGTAAATTATTCATATCAAAAAAACATATTCAACTTAAATCCCTTGATATTAACATGCAATACAACATTGCACACACACGCATGCACATAACATCTCCAAGCAGCTACCATTTTATGTTCATTTAATATATATATATCTTTTTCTATAGAGTTCTAAAAGGAAAAAACGACTATCAACCAAGATAGTTAAGATTATACTGTGATAAAAAAAATAATCCAGTTTAAGAAAGCAAAGCCTTCCCCACTAATATTCCACATTCTTTCTAGCTCAGCAGAAAGATCTGCTTTATGTTGTCTTTAAGACACTCATGCCATATCACTGTCAACTGCCAAGAAATGTGCTTCCTACCAGTGACATATACCTGAAATGTGCCCATATGCTGACACGTGGCCATGAAAAGTGACAGGCATGGGACCTATTGTGAACTGAAAAAAAAGACTAGAGATAAATACAAATGCATATACATTCACATATATACACCTATACATACAGTTCAGCCTACAGGTTTCTGTACAAACAGTACAAATCAAAGACCAACATACCACTCAAGTTGAAGTATCTGTTTTGATAAAGTCTGTTTCGAGGAAAGAAGCTTGCTTAGTTGATTTCAGACTCAGTGGTCTGAGAACTTGGGATTAACTTACATTTCTAACAATCACTTCTGTTAGAAATTGGTAAGACATCCTTAAGTAAAATAAGATACTCTACTTCAGACTTGCAACAATTATTGTTGTACATCTTGAAAATAATAGCCCATATATTTTGGAAGTTACTATAATTCAAATAACTTTCCAAGTAAACACTTTATATAAGAAAGTAATTTCTTTTGGATAACTTTGTGAAGTATCATCATTATTATTTCTCAGGTTGTATAGATGGGGAAAGCGAGGCATAGGAAATTTAAGCAACTTCTAAGAGAATGATTCCAGACTAACATGCGTGCTAGCCAAGAACTTGGCTCTCCTTAGACCTACACTACTACATCAGAATTATTTTAAAACGTATGATAAAAAAAACAGACACATTTGAATATTTTTTGCTAATAATTCCCACTTTCTCTTACATTCATTTTTCTTAAAAAAATCTTGGAGCCATTCAATACCAACTTTTTTTTTCTAAAGGAAAGAGAAAACAACAGCAACAACAAAAACCTGCTAGTGTGGCTGGGTACTGGTGGCTCATCCCTGTAATCTTAGCTACCCAGGAGGCTAAGATGTGAGATTCCAAGTTGCTCAGGCAGGAAAATCAGTAAGACTTTCATCTCCAATTAGCTAGCAAATGCTGAAAGTAGAGGTGTGGCTCAAGTAGTAGAGTACTAGTCTTGAGCAGAAAAGGCTAAGTAAGAATGTAAGTCCCTGACTCAAGCCCCTATAATATTGGCACAAAACAAATTAAAAAACCAATTAGTGAGACTGCCTAACACTCATCTGCAGCAATATTCCTCAGATATAGCCAATGATCATGAGGTTTATTTGTTTTAAAAGAACTAAGAATCAATTTATTTTTCCAAGGAAAGCCTCAAAAAGGACAGCAATGCTTTTTTTTTTTACATCTTTTTCTTATATGGTTCTATGCAGATTAGAAACATATCCTTCTTATACAGAGCTTTGTTGGCAGAATCTAAAAATTAACTTGACTTTCCTGCCTAAGAATGCAACCCTAAGAGTAGGAGATATTCTGTCATGTATTGTAGGAAAAAAAAGCATTCTTACTATTAATGTGAATCTGTTAGGAGGAAAATGTACGGAAACACGCCTTCCATAGAAGTAGTCAAAACACTGAAGTACAGCAATTCCCCTGAAATCCTTCCTTTACTATTGCTACTTCTCACAGCCTCAAAACATACTAACTCAGACAGGAAAAGCTACAAGAAAAAGCAAGTGGACTGATCCCATATCTTGGCTATGATAAACCATGCTTCAGTGAACACAGTTGTGCTGGTAGCTTTAGTGTCTATGGTCAATTGGATAAATGCACAGGAGTGGGATTGCTGGGTTTAGTCTTTTGAGTGATCTCCATGAATGATTTCCAGAGTGGCTGAACAAGTTTACAACTCCACCAACAGTGTAGTTGTGTTCTTTTTTATTGGCCCCATCCCAGCCAGCATCTGTTGCTTTTAGTTTTCTTGACAATGGCCATTCCAACTGGAGTGAGGTGGAATCTCAGTGTTGTCTTGATTTGCATTTCTGTTATGGCCAGAGATGTTGACCATCTCTTCACGTGTCTATAGGCCATTCTTATGTCCTCTTTTGAGCTGTCTCTCTTTAAGTCTTTTGGCCATTTATTAATTGGGTTGTTATTTCTTTGAGGGTTTGATTGGGGAGTAAATTCTTAGCTCTATGAATATTTTAGATACGAGGCCCTTGTCTGACATATTGCTAGTAAAGATCTTCTCGCATCTCGCAGGCTTTCTATTTATTTTGCTAGGCTTCCTATAGCTCTTGCCATGCAGAAACTCCTCAGTTTGATGCAATTCCATTTAGCCAGTCTTTCTTTCATTTGTTGTGATTCTGGAACTTAAGAAGTTCCAACCCATGCGTAGGGGCTCCAGTGTTTTCCCTGTCCCTTCCTGTAATATTTGCATGGTATTTGATGTCTTTGACTCATCTGAAATTGAATCTTGTTCAGGGTGATATATGAGTATCTAGCTTCAGTCTTCTGTACATGTATAGCCAATTTGCCAGCAACATTTGTTTTAAAGGCTGTCTTTCTTCCATTCTGTATTTTTGGCTCCCTTATTAAATATTAGGCAGCAATTCAAATGCCCCTCCGTGGATAAATAGATCAAGAAAATGTGGGAAATATACACAATGAAATTTTATCAGAAAATTGCACCATTAATAAGAAAATGGAAAGACTTGGAGGGGAAACTATATTAAGCAAAGTAAGCCAAACCCAAAGAAACATAGTTTGTGTGATTTCCTTCATTTGATGTAATTAGATTGTGCCTATAGCTTGGCGCTAGTGGCTCACACCTATCATCCTAGCTACTCAGGAGGCTGAGATCTGAGGATCAGAGTTAAAAGTCAGTCCAGGCATGGAAGTCAGTGAGACTCTTATCTCCAATTAGCCACCAGAAAACCAGAAGTGATGCTGTGGCTCAAGTGAAAGAGCACGAGCCTTGAGCTGAAGAGCTCAGGGACAGAGCCTAGGCCCAGAGTTCCAGCCCCTACACAACTTGTGCAGGGTAGGGGCTGGAGTGGGAAAAAACTGGGAGAAAAGTACAGAAGAGATGATGCTTTTCACAATGTAATGTACTCATTACCTGACATGTAACTGTAACCTTTCTGTACATCACCTTTACAATAAAAATTTAAAAGGAAAAGAAAGAAAAAGCAAGTGGTGACCTATTATCTAACTATCTCATTGCCAAAAATCTCCAGCTCAGCCCAGAGTAAATTTTAGAGTGGTTTTTAAATGACCATTGACAAAGATTCAATGTAATTATATGTTTCTTTTTTTCAATATAGGACTGGTTACGTAATGTAAATGCCATCCTATCTATTGCTTTTCTAGTGCCCAATGTATTTCTTTCTAGAAGATTCTATGTGAATTACTTTGTCTCACTTCAGCCCTCTCTATTCTCTTCTAGGATTCCTTCTATATCCTGCAGATCATCATTACAGCATGAATGTGCGTGTGTCTGTGTGTGCATGTTTGCATTCTATGTACATGTAACTGTATGCACAGGTTTTTCTCCAAGGGACATGCATGGAAAGTCTTCATTCCAAAGCTGTGTGAATCTTGGTAAGTCATTGAATCTCTCTGAATTTTGGTATCTTCACTTATAAAGCAGGAATAATAATAGTGGCTGATTCTGTTGATTGCCTATCTAAAAAATCTATTAAGCCTTTTTTATCCTGGCAGAAAGAAATAGATTGTTTTGCTGGGGTTTAGGAATTATGTTCTCCAGAAACCTTGGCCTTGGCAAAATCTTAAATTACCCAATCACAGTGATATTGTCTTTGTGGTCACAAATTCATAAAGCATGCCAGGTGGGACAGGAATTCTGTTGGGGACAGCTCTTCTGCAAATTTAATGAGAAGAATTCAGCCCCTTTGTTACACGTCTATCTTTAATTTTGAAGTAGCTGTGGGAGGAAGGAAAGAATTTAGCTTGCTAAGGACAGGTACCAGCTACTAAGCCACTAACTTGCATTGCCCAACTTACAGGTTGAGAGATAATTTTCACATGGTTCAAGCCATTTGGAACTTATTTCCTTTTTTGCCTCCAGCTAAACGTATATTGTCCTCATTTTGTAGGATTATTATAAAAATTAGTTGAAAGCACTAAGGATATAGAAAGATTCTAGCACCAACAAACACTTAGCAAACACCCCTGGTCAACTCAGTTCCAGTAACTTTCTACTCTTCATCCATTCTGACATGAGTATGGGCTGTGTGGTTCAGGTGAGGTTTTCCCTATTTCCTCAAAACAGAATTAAGGGTAGAAATCACTGCTATCCCTTTTTTTGTTCATCTTAGAGACATATCTCTGGTTATTTTAAACAATAAAGATCAGGTTTAATTCAGACAATAAGCCCCATGGTTACAGAACAGGAAAAAAAAGAGATCTAATGAGATGGAATAGTCTTCCTGACTGTGAAGTTAATTTGATCTAAATAAAATCATCCACCCAATCTTTGTCGCTCAGAACAGTACGAGGTTTGAACTCATCCTCACCTTTGCTAGGTTGGAAATCTACCACTTGTGCCATACTTCCATGCTAGTTAGCATTTTTGCTGGCTAATTAGAGATAGATTCTGCAAGACTTTTCTTCCTGGGCTGGCTTTCAAATCAAGATCCTGTAGATCTCAACCTCCTGAGTAACTAGGATTAAGAGGTGAACCAGCAACTCTACCATTCTGTTTCTATCCTAAGCCATCATAAAACCCATTGCTGTGGGGTGCAGTGGCTCACGCCTGAAATCCTAGCTACTCAGGAGGCTGAGATCTGAGGATTGAGGTTCAAAGCCAGCCCAGGCACTAAAGAACGTGAGACTCTTATTTCAAATTAATCACTAGGAAATGGGAGGCGGGGCTGTGGCTCAAGGGGTAGGGCAGTAGCCTTGAGCTGAAGAGTTCAGGGACAGCTGGGTTCAAGCCCCATGACCCACAACAAAACAAAATAAACAACAACAACAACAACAAAAACATTGCTACAGATTTGATTTTGATAAAGGTTCTAATCTTGACTGCCTTTGATTTAGTTAGTTTGGGGGTGAAGCTGGGACATATATATATATATAAAGATACATATATTTCAAATATCCCTTGTGATTTCTAATGGGTATTTAGATCTCAAAAGCTATCGGCTCACATGGTTTTTTGATTTTGTTTTTGTTTTTATTTTGGACTTGAGAGTTAAACTCTAGTCTGGGTACTATCTCTGAGTTACTTTTGCTTTACTACTTGAGCTACTGTACCACTTCCAGCTTTTTCTGTGATTTAGTTGGAGATAAGAGCTCATAGATTGTCCAGGTTGGCTTTGAACCATAATCTTCAGATCACAGACTCTTGAGTAGCTAGGATTAAAGGCATGAACCATTGGTGTCTGGCTGGTTTACATGTTTTCTTGAATCTGTCTCAAAACTAAAATGATAAGTTCCAAGAAAACAAAGACCTGGCTTGTTTGATCCCATGTTGTCACCTGGTGAATGAGTCACTCAAAAAAGTTCATTAAATCAATGAATAACATAGAAACTGCACTGTATGCTGTAAGGGGGTGGGGGAGATGGCTGATGTCCTCAAAGAGCTTGCCATCAGTCATAACAAAATCAAAACAAAAACAAACATGGAGAATAGGCTAAATGCTGAATATTACGGTGAAAGAACTAAGATTTTAGAGATTATTTCTTACTGGAAAAGGGGAAGGAAGAAAGCAAGGAAGACTTCATGGAAGAAGTCATATCTGGACTGAGCCTTCCAAAACAGAGGGAACCTGACTCATCAAAGAAGCAAAATGGTGGGACGCAGTGTAGAAGGGGAAGTAGGGCAGCTATTCTAGAGGGGAGGAAAGAACACAAAAAGGCAAGTTAGTCCTGCAGAGGTTAGGGGAGCTTTAGCTAGGTACTGACAATCACCAGCTCTGTGGACATACAGAATGCCTCACTTAAGAGGAACCAGTCTTCGCCAAATATCTCGATGACTGGCATTTTGATCTTGGATGCTCCAAACTCCAGAATTTTAAGAAACAATCTGTTGTTTAGAAATCACTGCATCCATTTGTTTGTGCAATCTCCATAGACCAGTGAAGACAGAACAATTCTGAAGGGATGAGAAATGAGACAAAGGACACTCCCAACAGAGAAGGTGATGGAGCATAAGGATTCGGGTTGTATGGTTGTCACTGGAAATGCATGGGGAAGAGGAAAAGCAAAGCACTCAAAAAATAAGGCAAAGGGTTTTCAATGGATGGCCCTGTGACATGACACTGAATCCAGGAGAGTACCGATTAATGCAGTTCCCAGACCTTCTGCCTTACCTCTGCATGCTAGGGACATGGGAGGCAATGTGGGGAATGCAAACCCAATAACCATCCAGGATGGGGTGCAAGGACCAGAAGTTAGGGTAGTAGGCTGATATTTCAGTCTTTCCCTTAGGAGCTCCACTGTCTACAGTACTTGTCAAGAAATGAAAGGGCTTATTCTGTGTTACCTCCAACTTGAGCATACAGTGATACCACTGCTAGGAAATGACCTAGTACCAAAATATGCTAATTGTTTTGGCAATGTTTTTCAAAATGAAGACCTCTGTGTTGGTTTGAACGTTCAGTCCCATGGGACACTACTTGCTTTCTTTCACACAATAAGTTCATAGGAGTCACGAATGTCTCAGATACTCTCCAGTAATGTGGAACCTTTCTTCCACGGTATCATCTCTTCACACTTGAACAAATTTGAACACATAAACCCCACACTTGCATACTGTATTGAATTTAAGTATCACTCTTTTTTTTGCGCGAAGTAATTTAGGCTTATAATTTAAAGCGTGACAAAGTATAAAGATTTTTCTCTATCCATTTGGAGAGAAAAAAACTGCAATTTCTCCTAATGCATTGATTAATCAGCAGTGCAACACTAAATTCTAAGCCTAGTTCATTATTCATCCGGGGGTGGGGACCATAATTGCATATATTTATTGAGGATAATATGAATGGTTCAATACATATAAATGTTGCATAATGATTAATTACTATCTAATTAACATGGCTCTTGCGGTAGGGGCAGAGTCTTTAAACAACTGTATAACTTTCCTCTTCTGTCTACATCTGGTAAAGGGAGGAGCTTGGATTCTAGAAATTGTAGAATGAGCAGGTTTACTAATTCAATGCAATTAGGATCAATAGCTATAATATACCCCATTCATCTCCACACACACAGCATATTACGAAATGCTAACAAACCCGTAAGACCAACGTCTGCACCCACAGCACTAAGTTTAGTTAGTGTTAGCATTCAAGAGTCCTCCCCAGTCTTCCACCCAGCTCTCCTTCATACCACACAGATCCAGCCCCTGTGATTTTAGGATTAGGAGTAGACATCTGTAGTGGAAAATGAAATGAAAAGGGTTTTAAATTTGAAAAGGGAAATTGTATTCTGATCACCTTTTATTAGCAGGAACTCGTGTCAGACATTCATTGGTTAACCCACGAGAGCCCTCGGTACAGGTAAACGTCCCCATCATGTAAACTGGGGACAAATTTGGTACCTCACTTCCTCCTCTCTTGTCTGATTCTGCTACTTGTGGGATTTTTTTTCCCCAGTCCAAGTAATGTCACATAGAGGAGACCAGAAGCATCAGTCTCTGTGCTGATGGACTGGTGTGCTGGCCAGGTCTGTGATCTGACCCAAAGAGTTACAGGGGCTACTATCCTTACTTTCTTCTTTTGATTTTAAAAGATACTTTTTTTGGGGGGGTCAGTGGTGAGGCTTGAACTTACAGCCTGGGCGCTAGCCCTCTAGCCACAGTACCACTTCTGGTTTTCTGTTGGTTAATTGAAGCTATCTCTGTGTGGGCTGGCTTTGAACTGCAATCTTCAGATCTTAGCCTCTTAGGATTACAGGTATGAGCCATCAGCACCCGGCTTTGAAGTTACTTTTTTTTTTTTTTGCTAGTCCTGGAGCTTGAATTCAGGCCTTGGGCACAGTCCTTGGTCACTTTTTGCTCAAGGCTAGTGTTCTGCCCCTTGAACCACAGTACCACTTCCGGCTTTTTCATTGTATGTGGTACCGAGGAATCGAACCCAGGGCTCATGCATGCCACGAGAGCACTCTACCACTAACTATGCTTCCCTGAAGTTAGTTTTGAGAATAACATTAAATTTGGGAGGGGATAAGGCTTGTATGTAGGAGATGAAAGGCAAACATCGCAATCATAATCTAATGGCACTCTGTTGAGAGATTCTACCGTTTAAAAAGTCTCTTTGAAAAAAATGATCCAATTAAAAATTGGCAAAGGACTAGTGAGTAGCTTTTTCTCCAAAGAAGATATACCAATAAGCACAGCAAAAGAAGCTCCACATCTCTCCTTATTAGGAAAATGCAAATCTGAGGAGATGGGATTCCAGGGACCATCCAGAGTGGCACAACCACGGACAGGAAAATGCAAATCAAAAGCACAATGGGATACCATTTCCTACCCACCAGGATAGCTATTATCAAAAACAAACAAAACCCAGAAAATAACAAATGTCAGTGGGAAAACTGGAACCCTTGTGCACTGCTAGTGGCCTTGTAAAATGGTGTAGCTGCTAGCTGTGGGAACCTGCGTGGTCCTTTAAAAAAAAATTAGGTCAGGCCTGTAACCCTAGCTACTCAGGGGGCTGAGATCTGAGGATCCCAGTTCCAGGTCAGCCTGGGCACTACATACTGTGAGTCTCGTGTCTCCAGTTTACTACCAGGAAACCTGAAGTGGTGCTGAGCTGAAGAGCTCAGGGACAGAGCCCAGGCCCAGAGTTCAAGCCTCATAACCGACAAAAAAAAAATCAAACAAAAACACACACAGAAGAGCACAGAGGCTCAAACCTGTAATCCCAGCTAGCTACTCAAGAGGATGAGATATGAGGGTTGCAGTTTAAAGCCAGTCCAGGCAGGAAGGTCTGTGAGATTCTTATTTCCAACTAACCAAAAGGCTAGAGGCGGAAGTGTGGCTCAGATGGTAGAGTATTAGCCTTGAGCACAAAAGCTCAGGGACAGTAGTGAAGCCCTGAGTTTAAGCCCCAAGACTAGTACACACACACACAAAATTAAAATTAAACAAACAGAAGCAAAAACGTAAGATTGCTGTGTTCCAGCAATTCTGGATATCCCAAATGCAGGTGCTCTTAGCAGTTATCTGTATATCTGTATTTACAGCATTATTATTTATAGCCAAAGCAGAGGTCCAAGTATACACTGAAGGATAAATGAATAAACATATGGAACATATGGTATTGGCATATAATGTAACATTATTCTGCTTTAGGAAAGAGAAATTCTGACACATGCTATATGGGTGAGCCTTGAGGACATTTTGCCAATCAGGGAAAATGTTGTATAGTTCTATTTATGTGAGAAACGTAGTCAAATTCATAGAGACAGTGGGTGTTGGTGAGAATGAGCTTTTATTTTTATTTTTTTTTGGCAGTCTTGGGCCTTGAACTCAGGGCCTAGACACTGTCCTTGGGCTTTCTCAAGTCTAGAGCTTTACCACTTGAGCCACAGCTCCATTTATTTCTATGTATGTGGTACCGAGGAATTGAACCCGGGTCTTTGTGCGTGCTGGGCAAGCACTCTACCACTAGGCTAACTTCCTGGACTGAGCATTTTTTTTTTTTTTTTTTAGGTACAGAGTTTCTGTTTCACAAGGCTAAGTTCTATGGATAAGTGGACATTACAAAACCATATCTAATATCATTTAAAATATGTAAATAGGTGTGTTTAAAAATAGGTAAAATGGACCAGGCACCAATGGCTCACAGCTATAATCCTAACTACGCAGGAGGCTGAGATCTGGGGATTGAGGTTCAAAGCCAGCCCAGGCATAAAAGTCCATGAGACTTTCATCTCCAATTAACCACTGGGAAACTGGAAGTGGCACTGTGGCTCTGGGGGTAGGACGGTAACCTTGAACTGAAGAGCTCAGGGACATCGCCCAGTCGCAGAGTTCAAGTCCCATGACAGACCAAAAAAAAAAAAAAAGTAAAATGGGGAATTTCATGTTATGAGTACTTTTTGTAATAAAAATCTCCTTTACTCTTGAAGGCAGCAGGGGCAAGGATGAAGAATCAGCCAACTTTTCCTTATGCCACTAAGAAAGAAAGAAAAAAATGACACTGAAGTGTTTCCTATTCACCAGACACTCACATCCACATACAAAAGCAAGAGCCAAGCAAAGCCAAGACCCTGATCCTAGCTGCCCCTCTCTGCTTTGCATGAGCAAATGAAGCTCCGTACGGTAATGCACCAGGGGAAGCAGTAGGACTGGGTGCAATATTCAGGCAATCTACCTGCCTCTGAAACCTGTGTCCTTTCACTCAAGATAGCCTTTCCATCTACTCTCAGAAGTCATTTTTGAACAGGCTTTTAGACTAAAAAGTTGGGTCTGCCTTCTAAGTAGATTAAAAAAGTCAGTCAACCAAACACATTCAGTATGTGCTTACCATATGAGGCCCAGAGCTGGCCATAAAATAATGGAGTCATGTTTCCATTCAGTCATCGGCCATATGGCAGGAGGAGGGAGTACAGAGTTGAGGGTGGGGGGGCAAAAACATACAATTAAATTTTCAATGTTGATCGCTTCCATCAAAAGCCTCTGAATACCCTGAGCAAAAGCATAATGTCGTTCAATATTCCATATGGTCAAAAGGAGTGCGTACAGTTTATTTTGCAGCATAGAAGTAAAATTCATTTTTCCCTAAACATTCTACCATTGTTATTGAACTGCTGTTATTCATGTTCTGCTTCGAGCCAGACTTTAACAATTAAGGAAATGCTTTGTGCTATACAGAAAACAGGCACCTCTTTTTGTTGCTTTCAAAAAAAAATAGCAGGAGCCCCTTTTGATTCTACAAAGCTTATGCTCCAAGGTTTCATTTTCTTACTCTGAAGGAAAATACACACACACACACACACACACACACACACACACACACACACACACACACTTTCTCTACATACCCAAACAAAGCAGGGTGTTGGCATTAGCTACTGCCTGAGATGGATCAATATCAAAGCCCTGTCCTCATTATTCAGCCCAGATCCATAACTTCTTACTTCATTTAGTGGCATATAGCTTGATTCCAGGACTCTCAGATCTACTCCAGGTCTCCTAGCTAGGAAGATTAGCTTTACATATTTTCCGTTAGGATGGAAACTGTGGTGTCATGACATGACTTGTTTTGCCCACCGCTTTGATGAGATTCACTGAATCCTTTAGATGAGCACCATGCTTTCAATGCCAGTAATACTTTGTCTCTGTGACAGAGTGCAGGTTTCCTCTAATCAGCAGTAGCCTCAGAACAGACAGGTTTTTCTTTAATATCAATAAAAGCTTCTGTCTCAAAAAAAAATGTGCTGCCAGCTCACAAATTCAGAAAAACAAAATCAACTTCATTAAAATGGCAATAATAACAATAACAAACCCTTAAATAAACAGCTTTGCCACTCTTCATATGATAATGGTGATCCTTATCTGGGACACATGTACATTCTTAATTGGTATTATATTTGGTTGTGAAAAACATGTATTTTAAGAATGTATGAATGGTTTAATATGCCATTTTTATCATTCTAGATTCATTAAAAACAATTCATTCTTTTTTCAAAAAAAATCTAGCATCTTTCATTATAAAATTCCAAGAAAACCCCCTTTTCAATGACTGCTTAACCATACTTTGTGTGGAACATACAAAGCCTGATTTAAAAAAAATAATTTACAAAATAATCATGACACACACTACTATGTTAAACTGCATCTCCTACATATCCTGCCAGAGAAATCTTACACTCTCATTTCTCGTCTCTGAGACCTATTTACCACACTTTTAGGTACCATTCACAAATATGAACAAGTCCCAGGCTCTCATTAATGGCACCTATTGCTAGGGAAAATTAATGAATAAAGACAATACTTGGATCATTTAACTTCAGTCAATGGTAGGTACAGGTGAGGGAACAACAATGTCCACTTTTGTATTGTATCTCTGCCTGAAATTCCCATCCACACTGACCTAGAGATGAATAAAGTCCCTAAAATAAAACAGGAAACCCACGCATACAGTAGTCAGGGACTCTGGACAAGTTTCTGTCCCTAACCCCCTCCACACTCCTTTGAAGGAGAATGCAACTATAAGATAAGACCTAATGGCAAAAGGTAGCTGATTTTGCACAGAGCCGAGGAGGAGAAAGACAGGGGCATTGGTTTCTTAATGGTAAATACTGCCTCCTTACATATGCAATACCAGCCTTTGTTGGCAATATCTTAGCACAAAAGGATTTGCCACCACCACCACCCCCCTCAAAAGCCAAATCACAGCCATCATGTGGCAAAGCAGAAAGCCCAGTGCAAAGCCCTTCCCATTTCTTGACATTTACACCCCTACACAAGGGGCTGCAATGCCCAGACCACAGCTTCAAGCCCCATTCAATTCCCTCTGGCTTTTCCTTGCAACTATGCAAACACCCATTCTTGCATTCGCTGTGCCTTCCTGGCCAGTCACTAAAGCTAAGCACTGAGATTTTTATTTGTATTTGTATTTTGGGAAGGGAATGTGTCACGAATTTGTCCATCAATCTTCCAACCCCTTTGAAAAAGAACCCTTCCTACTTGCTTCCCCCAATCCTGAAACAATGTCCCCTGCTGTCCACCCCTCACCTCCAAATTTGCCTTCACAATTTCAGGCAAGGGTGATTTTGGTTATTGTTTTGATTTTTCTTTCTTTCTGTGAAAAAGAAGCAATCTGGAAAATGTGTCCCTTACCTTGGCGGATCAGAGGCTTGTTCAGGAACGTTTCCCCCGTGTCCCTGGAGCTGGTGTGTGCAGTAGCCTGGCGCCGCCTGCCCAGCCCAGCCCAGCCCAGCCCAGCCCAGCCCACAGTAGTAGGAGTTGCTCCGGGAGGAAGCAATGAGGCAGAAGCAGCAGCAGCAGCAGCAGCAGCAGAGCAGCAGCAGCGGTGGCAGTGGCGTGCGTGCTATGTGTAGCAGCGGCCGCAGCCCAGGGACTAGTCTCCACCCAGCTTTGTCTTCATGGTTCTAGCTACAGGAAGCAGCCCATCTCCCACTTCCTCCTCCTCTTGGTAGCTGCTAGCAGCTTTCTTCAATTCCTTCTCGTCCCCGCTGAGGGTTTGACTCTAGTGGGTTTGCCTGCTTCTGGGGGCCGGAGGGTCATCTGACAAAAGCCCTCCACGCCTTTGTTCCCAGGGCCTCCAGTTGCCTTCTCAGTCACCTGCCAACCTCGCACACTGTCTCAGTGGGCCTCCTTCCTGACACTCAGGCTGCTTTACTGTCTTATTCTGAACTTGGCTGCTTGGCTGTTTTAGTTGGGTCTGTAGCCCCTGTGGCCAAGCTGTGGCCCCTGCAATCCAGCACCAGCCTCCCCTGCTCCTCCTGACTGATGCTAATTTCTAGCCTTATTGGGACCTGGCGCTTGCAGCTTCTTGCTGCAGCTCTTGGCTCTGTGACCAACTTTGCAGGCACTTCCTTTCTCCAAAGACCCACTAACCACTGAAGCTTTGCTTAACCCAGATGCTTGAAAAAGAATGGTCATGGAAGCATCTTTCTGGGGCACAGAATGGGAGCCAAGTCCTGTACTGCTGCCATAAGCCTAAAGAAGATCTATTCCTCAGAGTCTCATAGATGGGAGGAAGAGGTAGTGCTGAATGCGGTGGATATCCAAACCAGATTCACCCCCCACCCCAAAGTAGAGCCCTCTAGCCTCTTCATTCATTCATCCATTCATTCAGTGTTGGTACTGGATCTTGAACCTAAAGACAGGGTTTTCTGCAGCATTTTTGCTCAAGGTTGAGCATACTACTACTTAAGCCATATCTCCAATTCCAGCTTAATTGGTGATAAGTGTCCCCTGAATAGCTCGGATTGCAGATTTGAGCTACCAGCATCTGACTCTACTTTCCTGCATTGTAGAAGATGGGGTAGTGCCATGCAGGAAGGAAGAGAGCACAAGGTGGTCGGCCTCCCCGAGTTTTTATTCTGACTGTATGAACCTGGAAAAATTATGTAACTTTTGCATGCCTCAATTTCCTCATCTGCAAAGCAGAGATGATTATAGTCATAACTCCACAGTGGAAACCTGAGGACTAAATAAAACCGGACACAAGATCTAATAATAGTTCCGGGAACATAGGAAGTATTCAACACATATTATTCAACCCAGGATTATTTTTAGAGGGTGAAGCTCAAAGATGACGCGTGACTTGGGTAGCCAGTGGCCAGACCAAGACCAGAGCTTGCTTTGCTCCACAGTTTTATGTTCACAGCTAAACCCTGATGGCTCCGGGTAACCATAACAACTTATTCAATTTGTAGAGTCTTTCTTCTCTAGTTCCAACATGGTGCTTTGAAAAAGCTACAGAGGATACAGGGAAGAGCATCCTTGTCCTGGAGACCGTGTGACACTAAGATCTCTGCTCAGAATCAGTGCCTGGGCTCTCAGCTTTCCCAGGCACAGTTCCGTCCCAACTCTGCTTTTCAAACCTGTTTTGCTTTAATTGTCCAGCATGTCAATGGCCAGGGAATGTTAGAAACCTAGAACTATAACATGATAATTCACCAAATGATCTTTCGCCACACAGCTTGGGGATCATAGTTCATTACCGAGAACTGCTAGCTATAGAATTTAATTTCTATAAAATGTTCTAAGACAGTCCCTGAATAGCATTGGTTTTTATATGATGGTCCATGAACAGACTGGTCTTATTTTTGTTCCTGGAAATCATTCTTCAAAAAGGACTCTCTGATGTCAGTTTTCTAAGACCTGAAAATTGCAAAATGGATTGTTTTAAGATAAAAACAAAAGAACTACCTTAGCAAGAGGTCTGGGCAGATATCCAATACAATATGAGTTCAAATCAATTCAAGGATTATGCCCAGCTATACCTGTAATCCTATAACTCAGAAGGCAGAGGCAAGAGGTTCACAAATTCAGCTGTCTACACTCCAGCCCTGCTACGAGCTGCATCTGCATGTTCTACCTCCTTAGAGAGTTTCCGATGGAGCTTGCTCTTTTCTCCTCCTACTCACCTGGACACACGTTGGCCACGCCCTTGTCCCTTATTCCCTTTTGTGTGTTTATCCTTCAGGACTCAGACTTTCTCAGAAGCTTCTCTTGATCATGTAAGCAGAGGCAGTTTCTTCCTTTGTGAGCATGTAAGGAATTGCTTCGGAATCCATTTCATCACCAACAAAAATAACAGGAATTGGATATATGTCCATTTCACCCCTTATGAAACGAATAAAACATGGCCTTAAAATTAGGGCCATGTTTTATTCATTTTTGAGTTTGTTTAACTAACATAACCGTTAGTTCATAGATGAACACACATTATAATGGTGTGATTGGCAGATATTCTTTTTTTCCTCTCTTTTTATTGTAATTAATAGAAGGATTACATTATATTCACCAGATAGAAGGTGCATTATGTCACAACCATTGATACCCCTTCCCATGTCCCCATTTTCCTCCCCCCACTCTCTTCCCTCACCTTGTTTTTTCCCCCTTCCCTATCTTATTTCAAATAAACAAATAAACATGTATATAATATACCAGATAACAAGGTAAGATACTGTAACAATATGAGAATAACCAAGGGATAACAGGAGATGAGAAATAACTACATTAAGAACAACAATCACACATTATAAAGCTCTTGTTTCCATATCCTGGAGGCCTGGCAGAAATTCTTAATCTGCTTTTGTATGCTTTTCGGTGCCTAGAGTACATACCTGGGGGTGGTCAGATGATAGAGAAGGAGACCTAAAATGAGAAGTTGTTCATGGGATGAAGAATAAGCCCTGTATTTACTTTTTTCAAATTGTCTGCAGAAAACCATGCTATGGGCGCATCAAATTTTGGATATCTATTATGAAGAGTTCTGGGGCAATTTCTGGTTCCATTTCTGCAATTAATTGCCTAAAGAGGAAGAGCCTAGAAAGAAATAACTTTTTGTGTGTTCTGGTATTGGGGCTTACACTCGGGCCTGGGCACTGTTCTTTAGCGTTTCACTCAAGTCTGGGGATCTACCACCTGAGTCACAGCTCTGCATACCACTTTTTGGTGGTCAATTGGAAATAAGAGCCTCCTGAGTACCCACGATTGCATGCACAAGCCACGAATGCCCAACTACAAAAAGTAACTTTTAAAGAAATTTAGAAAAGCACTTGAAAGCAGGAGAGAAAACTATTCTTTTAGTCGCATCTCAGGAGGAAATTTACAGAGGCCAATTTATAAGCCAGAAACATTTCACACATCCCTTCTGCACTTTCTAATCTTTGCCTCTGCACAGCTGCCCCTGAGCTTCTCAGATGCCAAATCCCCAAACTCTTCCTCTAATCGCTTCACAGTACTGTTCTCCTCTCCTGCTAAGCCCAGCTAGTTCTTTGCTATTTTGACTGACTTGCTTTCTCTGGCCAAGTTCTCTCTACTTTTTCTTCCATGTCTCAATTCTGATTTCTTTCTCCCTTTTTCACTGTCATCTCAGAAAGAAGCCACAAACCATGTCAGCAAAGCTATTCCACGCATGCATGTAAGAGTGGTCAGGAGGGAACAGGAAAAGAGGAAGAAGATGAGTTCACACACCACTGCCAAAACTTGTCTACTAATAGATTTGGATGATACATTTAATGACTTGTATAATGTTTGTGCCTTAGTAACAAAGAAGAAATAATTGAACTGTTGCCTTAGCACAAAAATATCAGACTTCCATGCATTTCTTGGATCAGCTAGACACAATGAAATCTGTCTAAAGAGTTCTCCCAAAAGGCATCATTGCGCTGTGATTTGTGTGTTTGTGGGACTATTTGCTTTCCTGACATGTGACTCTAGTCCAGACGCGAGAAACTGAGAAGACTGAATTATATTTGTTTTAAAAAGAATGTCGCCAGTAGGACAGACCCCATCTTTCTTGAGAGAAAGTAGCTGGTTTCACTATCAGACAATGTTAGCCTCTGTTTCATGGCCCAGCCAAAAGTTGGTAGGACAAGGGGCTGAGATGTGAAGCTGGCTCTCCTTTCAGAATCACTGTGAATACCATGTATGTGTTCTCCTTGTTCTCCAGGCTAATTAGGAGACTCAGAGGAATAGTCAGAAGCCCCCAGATTCTTCCCTGTAGGGCTTGATTGTCATGCATAGATGAACATGTGTTTGCGTTGCATCTAAATAGAAAAATCCCCAAACTCCTTCTTTAATCTCTTCATAATACTGTTCTTCTCTCCTGCTAAGTCCAGCTAGCAGGGGTGAAGGAATTCAAGAAACTTGCTTTCTTACTTGGAAAAAAATTATATTAAGTGAAATAAGCCAGAACTAGAGAAACACAGGCTCTATGGCTTCCCTCATTTGTAATAATTAGTATATGTCTAGGAATTTTCTAATAGAGGATCACAATAGCTCAATAGCTATGTTCATCTGATGATGCTAAGCAAAATGAACCCCAAGACATGGAAACAAGAGGTTTTTCTTTCTGGTTGTTGTTTTTAATGTACTATGTACATTAAATAGTACATTTGATGTACTATTTCTTTTTTTTCATCTCATTTTCTTTTTTCCTCCATGGCTTACCCCCCTGTTGTCACTTATCTGATTTTGCTACCTGGTGTATTGTATATACGTGTATTTGAATTAGGGAAGGGAAAGGAGAACAGTAAAATGGTGAGACAGAGGACAAAGGCTGAACCAATGACATAGCAACAGCGATATTCACAAGACAATATGTTGGAAATGAACTTTACGACTTGGGGAGGGGGTTGGGAGAAGGAAAGTGGGAGAAGAATATGGGAGGAGATAACAATATTCAACCAGAAATGTACTCCCCACCTTACATATGTACATCATCCTGACAAAATTTTTAAAAAAGAAAACTTGCTTTCCTGAGAAACTTTCTTTCTGATAAAATAAACACTGAATTGTTGGGGGAGAGGACAGGATAAGTAAGGTGACTGAGGGTGGATGGAGTAAGCTGTTTTGGAAGAAAGCTAACCATGAAGCAGGGTCTTGCTGAAGAAGACTCTAGACGTGAAGGGACGCAGGGAGGAAGGAAGTAGGATACATAGGATACATGTGGTCAGGGATAAAGAACAAGAGCTAGGTAAGAAATAGCCCTGGAGACCTGGATGAGAAGCCAAGTTTTTATGCATGGAAACAGTTGGCCTGGGCTTATGTATGAGCAAGGCCAAGATGTTGCCTAATGTCCTGGGTCTGAGGCTCTGGTCTTCTCGTAAGTCTTCCCTCCCACAGCAGAAGCTGGAGTTGGGGTAATGCTGGAGTCATATGGAAATGTTTAAAGCAAATGTAGTGCAAGAACAGAAACAGAAACAAGGAATTCTGCGAAATAAAATGTGTCCCCGCTAGAAAGTCTCTAAAGATCAGTTTTGGAAGTTCAGGGACAACAGGAAATGAGTGACAAGATGGAGGAGCCCGAGTCAGCAACCAAGTGTGACAGAGGTTTGGGAACAATGGGCGCTAGCAAAGCCCCAGACAAACAACTCTTTCAAGAGAATGTCAGAATTTAAAGAATACAAATCTGGGTGGCTAAGATACAAGTAAATCATTCTGAAGTATCTTTTTTAAAAAAGAAAGGTATGCAATAATAACCCCAATCATTTGCCAGCAAAGCAGAAAGGTGACACTTGGTTTTTCCATGACAACTGCAGCAGGGTGATCTATTTTGACAGAAAATAGGTTGGCAAAAAGAGGAAAGGGAATTAAAGGATACATTGAAGCCATTTTGTCTTGTGTCTTTGTTGACTTCACTGCTATAAAGGGATATACAGTTTACAGGATCACTACATGCCCAGTAAGGTTAGCTGAACTTGTGCAACAAAAAAGTCCTGGGTAATGTTTTTGAAAATATAAAAAAAATATTATATAAAATTAGGTCAAGTTCTAGGGAAAGGAGTAAACAACCACCCAGGCTGCTTAAAATAGTACCCAAAAATGTTTTCCAAAAATCAGAAGTGAGAAGAGAATATGGTGAGGAGATATGGCATTGATTATGAAAAAGGAAACACCCTTTGATTATGAAAAAGGAAACACCCTGAAATCACCAATCAAGTAATGATATTAAGAGAAATATGTATGACACCTGTCAGAACATGTGACACATATATGACGCACATGTGATAAAAATCTCATGCACCAAACACATATGATTCATGCAATATGATACATGACATGCCACATATACATGATATATGATTCATATGCACATATGAACAAAATCATGCAATTTTTTTTTTAGGAAATTAAATATAGTTGGGATGCATCATGTTAAATAAACCAGTCTCAGAAAGACAAGTAACACACATTCTCTTTCTTATGCAGAATCTAGACCTCAAACAAAACAAAATGAAACTAAGGACATGAATGTAAAGGGGGACCATCTGAAGGAGGAGTCCAGGGAGGGGTGTTAGGTAGTGGATATGAGTGAAGTATATTATATGCCAATGTAAAAGTGGAATAATGAAACATATTAAAACTGTAGCAAAAAGAGAATGAGGAATAAGAAAGAATAATAGAGGGAATAAATAGGATCAAAGTATGGAGACATCAAAATGAATTCGTGTACATTTTAAAATTAAAAATAAATAAAATCCATAGTTAAAGCAAAAGGTCTTAGAAGCACTAATTTAAAATAAGGAATGTGTTGGATGAAATTTTTAGAAAAGTTACAACAGTTACATGGAAAGATACATTTCAGGAATGAATTATGATATAAAAGTATATTTCACAAGTACAGTGCCTCACTTCTGTAATTTTAGCTAAGCAGGATGGAAGATCACTGTTCAAGGCAAAAAAAGTTTGTGAGATTCCATTTTGGTTGATAAAAGTTGGATGTCGGTGGTATATGACTGTCAACCCAGTAATATAGATAGATAAAAGGGAGTATCATTGTTCAGGCCAACCTGAGCATACACATGAAACATTATCCAAAACAAACAAAAAACTAAAGCCTGGTGCTGGTTGTTCATACCTGTAATCTTAGTTACTCCAGAGGCTGAGACCTGAGGATCACAGTTCTAGGCCAGCCTCGGCAGAAAAGTCCCTGTTTGACTCTTAACTCCAATTAACCACTCAAAAACCAGAAGTAGAGCTGTATTCAGAGCGCTAGCCTTGAGTGAAAGAGCTCAGGGATGGTGTTTATGCCCCGAGTTAAGGCCCCATGAAGACAAAATTGAAACAAAACAAAACAATGCAAAAACTAAAGCAAAAGGAGCTGAAGGATTGGCTTAAATGGTAAAATACTTGCCGAACAAACACAAGGCCTTGAAGTCAACCCTCAATATTAACATACATATTAATATACATATATATTATACACATGTATATTTATGAACCTGGAAAAGAAAAACACAAAAAATAAATTTGTTCTTAAAAGATATGAAGTCCCAATATATGTAGGTAGCTCTTATAAAGGGAAATGTTGTCAACTGATTGTTCTTCTTGCCAGTCTGAAATTTTGGAAGCTACATTTTCAATAATGCAAAACATTTGATATAATTTTCCATAAAGTGTTGCTAAACTGACTGCAGTCACTTTAGGATGAAATAATTCAACATTGCTTATGTTATATAACTAGTCAGGGAAATTTCAACAGAGAACAATTGGGTGGTCTATAATAGATTGGGAGTCGCAAGAAAAATTTGAGAACGGGTATCAATGTTCAAGAAGTAATGTACCCACTACCTGACAAATGTAACTGTAACCCTTCTATATGCTACCCTAACAATAAAATACAAAAACAGTTTTTTTAATTATTGAAAAAATTATCTAAGCTGGGTACCAGTGGGTCTTGTTTATAATCCTAGCTACTCAAAAGGCTGAGACTTGAGGATCTCAGTTTGAAACCACTCCAGACAGAAAAGTCTATGAGACAATAATCTCTAGAAAGTCAGAAATGAAGATAGGCTCAAACTGAAAATACTGTGTGCTAAGGACATGCTCTGAGTTCAAGCCCCTACTGAACACACACACACACACACACACACACACACACGCACACACGCAAATCACTTTTGTATTGTCCATTCTTAATACAAATATTTCAATATTTGTGTGTTCTACATGAAGAAATTTCTTCTGCCATGATCTTCTGACCATCAGCAACCACAGGTTAGCATATGCTTTGTCTCACAAGTACTACAAGGAAAAAAGAATTTGTTATCACAGGTACACTTTGCAGATTTCCCAGGGTGGGAGTTCAGGGGAGGGGGATAAAAGAGATAATTCAGAGAGAAGGGTCTGTTTATCATCTTTAATGAAAGCTGGGCACTGGTGGATCACGCCTGTAATCCCAGCTACTCAGGAGGCTGAGGATTGTGGTTCAAAGCCAGCCTAGGCAGGAATGCTGCTGAGACTTATCTCCAATTAACCACCAGAACACTGGCAGTGGCATTACGGCTCAAAGTTGTAGGCACTAGCCTTGAATAAAAGGCTCATGAACAGTGTCCAGGGCCCAAGTTCAAGCCCTGTGACTGACCAAAACAAAAACAAAAACCAACTCTAATGAGAGAAGTCAAATGAGAGCAATATTAACCACAGTTAGATTAATGTACTTTTGTTTTAGGATATAGAAATAAGAAAACTTGCTTTTAGAGAAGTTTTTGTTTTGTCTTGCTTATTTTTGTTTTTTGAAATGCCAGTGGTTGAACCTAAATGCAAATGGTAGACAATCACTTTCACACTTATTAGGGGGGAAAAATCCAAGCAACAACAACAACAACAAAAACCTGGCTTTAAGCAGGGCATGGTGGCTCAGGCCTGTAATCCTAGCTAATCAGGAGGTTGAGATCTGAGGATCATGGTTCAAAGCCAGCATGGACACTAAAGTCCATGAGACTCTTACCTCCAATTAATCACTAGAAAACCGTAAAAGGCGCTGTGGCTCCAGGGGTAGGGTGGTAGCCTTGAGCTGAAGAACTCAAGAACAGCACCCAGGCCCATATTTCAAGCCACACCACCGCAAAACAAAACAAATCCCTGGCTTTAATATTTAGGAAATAACTCCTCAAAACCTAAAAAGCCCAAACAAAACTTCAAATGAAAATAAGTGAGAATAAAAGATGGGAAAGGGGGGGCCAAGGGGCAATAATGTTGCCTGGAAAGTAACAAAAGGTGAAATCTAATTTACTGAATAGTATTATTCTTTTGATAGCTGAAAAATGATGGAAATATTACAAGAATTGGGCATTTTAAAACATTTCCTTTTTCTCTACAATTGGGGGTAATTTATATATTCAAATATGTACTATATAAATAAGTTTTAGGCGCTTACTAGGTGCCTGCAGGAAACAAAATACAATAAATCTCTTATTTTGTGGAGTTTTTATGTTTGTAGAGGAATGGAAACTAAAATATTTAACAGATAAATATGTATCATATAAATTAAATTCTATGAAGAAAAGTTAAGACAGAGCAAAGGATAGCAAATTGGCAGGCATGTTTTAAGTAGGATGGTCATGGAAAGGCACTGTTATGTTGCAATTTTTTCCCTTGGATCTGTCTTTTCCTTCATACTTGTCAATTTCTATTTTATGGTCTTAGCTTTGTACTATGCCTGCTATATTTTCAAAATGTGCTCTCTCTCTCTCTCTCTCTCTCTCTCTCTCTCTCTCTCTCTCTCTCTCTCCATTCTTATTTTGGGCTCTCAGTTATTGATATCGTTTTGTCTCCTCTTTTTACACTGACTTAGAAGTTATCTGTGTGATGACCAAGGTAACAGTAGGTGGCTTTCAAGGCTAGGTTCCCCAAAGCAGTGCTGTCCAACCTGGTTTCTTGGGGTAGTCCATGTGCTGTAATGTGAAGACATTCAAGTGGCTCTGTGGAGACAACACGGGGAAAGGACCAACAGCCAGCAGCAACAAGTAAGCCATCTGGCAATGGATCCTCCCACCAAAGCACTGTCTTCAAATTAATAATAACTTTTGACGGCAATCTCAAGCAAGATAGGTCCAGAGGAAAAAAAACCAAAATGTGCTGCCTCCCAATACTTACTGCGTCAAGCTACCATGATCAGGGGGAATTCATTATGTAACTAAGTGACCTCATCCTTAGTCCTGATTCTTTTCGCCTCTGGTTTCCATCTGTGCTTGGTCAATGGGTGGAAAAGTGAAGTCAGTGTGTTCCTTAGCATTGTGTCCTGGTCTTGGTTTCCTTCCACAAAGCCCACAGCTCCTCCAGAGAGCTCCACTGGTTCTTCAGGGCAGCAGCTTTCTGCACTTTTATGGTATTAACCCCTTCAAACCAAGGTATGGCATCAGACCTTGCTAATGATCTTCTGAACCCTGAATGGCCCTTGGTAAGTAGTCACTTTATTCTCCTAAAACCTAATTTGCCTTCTATTTCCAGGATGATACAAAAGTCCTCCTGTAGAAGAAATTTGGACAGTGTGTAGGGGAAGCTTCTTATCTCCAAGGGAGAATATTCATAGGTGCAAAATGCTTGAGATTCACAGGTATGATCAAGGAAAAGAGAAGAGGTCAACACCGAGGATGGCAGTAACGCCTGAGAATGCATAAGTACTCAAGGGCTACAATCAAGTAGACCTTTGTGGGTCATGGCGATATGGTGAATGTGATGTGTAGCCCTGAATGGGGAATAATCTAGAACAAGGATATGGTCTGATTTTCCTGGTGAGACCAGAATGTAGGTAGACATGTTGGAAACAGGAAGAACAATTGGGAAGCATTTTTCGAACTTAGAAAGATGGTGGTGGCTTGCTTTAGGATGACAGCAAAGTGATTGATTCAAGACATATTTTAAAATGTAGGCTGAGTTGAATGTACTGAAAGGAGAGTAGAAAGGAGAAAGGCTCACTGTGAATGAGGAATGGTAGAGCAAGTACTGAGAGGAAAACCCCAGGGTGGAGAAGGGCAGGTTGCAGGGGAGGTGGGGAGAGGGGAGATTAGGAATGTGCTAAAATCTGAGGGTTTTGGTTCTAAGCCAACCTGAGCAAAAATGTTCACGAGACTCTTCTGTCCAATGGGAAAAAAAACCCGAAAGTGGAGCTGTGGTTCAAGGGGCAGAACAAAGAAAGCTCAGAGATAGCAACCAGACCTTGAGTTCAAAGCCCCAAGAATATGTCCATCTCAGCTATCAAAGAGAAAAGGAGTAATCTACCGTCTTAAATAAAGGAAGTTGAGGGGGGAAAAGGAGAAAGGAAAAATAGAGAAAATATCCAACAAAAATGAAATCTACATTCATACAATCACATTCGTATCTCCTGGCCAGTTAAAGTATTGCCATTAGAAGAATTTAAAATCAAGTAGTGCTTTCTCAACTTTAATGGGAAGTGGGATCAACTCTAGGTCAGTTGCCTTTTTATGGTTTGGATTAAGCAACTTCAGGAACTAAAACTGTGTTGGGGAGAATGTGGTGGTGGGGAGTGAGAGGGCCAGTGCGGGCCCCTTTTGTATGTTACAAAACACAATCAGTTTATAGGTAAACGATTTTGCTCCCTCTAGTATTTTAATAACTGGGTCTGTAAAAGATATTTTCACTAGTTAGCATCACATAAGTAGCTTCTGGATTTAAAAGCTGACAATCGTTAGCTCCCAGAAGATGTGATAGGAAACAAGACTCAGCACAGACACTTCCGCTTTTCAGGGGACAGCACCCAGTGCCTTGCTTCCGCAGCCAGGATCTTCTAACCATGAAAGTAAAGCAGTGCCCCACCGAGCTCTCCCGCAGCCAGCTTCCTTTGCAGACATAAAGCTTGCTTCAAGATTTGGTAACTCAGGTTAGTCTTCTCTCCCTGCAGACACTGGCAAGCTGGAAAAAGAACCCCCTTTTACCTCTCTGTGTAGAATTTGCCATATTTACAGTGGTCCACAGAGGGCTTGATGAGGCCAGTGCTCAGGCCTATCTCAAATTTGACATCAACAGGCACTGATTTTGTTGTTGTTCACTTCGTTGTGTTTTTGTTTTTAATGTTTTATTTGCTCTTGATGCTTTTAGAATGACCTCTGTCTAAAAATTCTGGTAGTCTTCCAAGAAGGGACACAACCTACTGAGATAAATGGGCTTCTCCTCCCTTCCCCCTCTGGTTACCATGGCAACCCCGAATGACTGATTTCTGGTTGCCATGTAACTGCAGTGGGATCCCAGCCGCTGCACAGCACACAAAGGCGTCAGCAAGGAGAGCAAGAAAACAAAACAGAATTTCAAAAAAACATATAATATTTAAAAAGACAGCTTCATTGCCAGCTTTCTTCTCTCCCCCAAAAGAGGTGGAAAGGAACCAACTGTAATTAAAAATAGTGTTCTTCCTGAGGTGGAAGTGAGGGCTCTCCCACGCCGGAGGAAGACTGGGAACAAGGGGAAATCCCCAGGGCTCGGCCTGGTGACAGGAAGACATTCTCAGGTGACTAGAACCCTTTAGCAATCAGTTGGAGGCCCACACAGAGGAAATCTGAAATATTTAGCTGGAAGGGAAGAATTAAGTTTCAAAACAAAAAGTAGGCCTCACAGACATTCTTTTTCTCTTTTAGAATGCTTTGCTTGAATGGATTTAAATTTTTGCAATTCAGTTTTCAAATGATCTCAGTGTTCCAATGGCCGACGTTGAGATTTTATTTCTAACCAATGACATTGGAGAATCAACAACAAAATGCTGGTATATTTTTTTAAGTCTTCTTTTTTCAAAAATTCATTTGTAATGGCCTAATAAAGCTATGCACTAAAAACTGACTAACTCAGATATCTCTGATTCTCATAACCTTACTTATTATCTGTAATGGGTAATATCTGTGATGTTTACTTGCATGTAAAAATGTAAAACATACTTTATGTTAGCATAAAGGTAACATTGTTGATAACTCACCACCTTGACTTGAGCCACATGGATTAAAATGAATGGTTTTTCTTTTCCAAAAACATCTTTCTTACTTTTGATGCTTTATATGTTCTAAAACCCCACTTAGTCATTACTTTCACAGATATACTGAAACAACACACACACACACACACACACACACACACACACACACACACACACACACACACGTAGTTATGAGGTCTTTGTATTAATTTTATCAGCTGCATATTACAGTCATTTTAACTCTCTTGTCTTGTCTTGTCAAAGAGGATGGACTCAGGCTACCACTGCCCTTCCTTTCTATTCTTCCTACCATTCTGCTCCATCTTATCCTAAAACCAGCATGTCACAAACTAGATCAATCTGTATTCCACAAGGTAAAAAGTTGGCATGGGGGATTCTGAGTTTAAATAATCTTATACAAATCTTAGTTCCAGAATGTCAACCAAATATGTTAACTATATGACTTGACAGAACTTTTTTTAGGTTATTCTTTACCTTTTCATTTGTTAGTCGTAGGGTTTGAAGTTAGGGCTTTCAGCTTGCTAGGCTGCTCTACTGCTGAGCTATGCCTCTAGGCCTGTTCTGTGTCTGCCCAAGCTTTCTTTGCTATCCACTTATTTTAGGCTTTCCATTGCAACTAGGATAACAAGAGCATACCAAGTACACCCAGTTCCAATGGAGAAGAAATCTTATTAGCTTTCTGTCTGAGTTGGCCTTGAAACAAAATCCTTCCTATCTCAGTCTCCCAAGTAGGTATGGTTACAAGCATGAGCGACCGATCAGTGGTCTCATTTATTTGGGAGGTGGAAGGAAATTATACTAGGGACCAACACAGCATCTAACAGGCGAAAGGCAAGCATTTTATCATTCAACTACATTCTCACCGATGGGGCCTTTTCTTGGATATTCTGTTGTCTGTAAGGATTTTAAGAGAACTTCTGGAGAATATGGTATTTTTCAAACATTTTTGACCATAGATACATAAATTCTAATTTATGATTAAAATTACATATTTTTTATAAGTTCCATAAGGTACCCTAAGTAAATCCCTAGATGCACAGATTCCCAAGGGAGCTGGGGCTCAAAAGGAATCTATAATAAATAAGGGATGTTTCACAATATTTTAAGTACATGAACATTTACTTTCAGGATTTTGTTATAGTTCTATTTGATCTGATTGAGGAAATTTTCTAATAGAATCTTCAGCTTGTTTCAGCGAAAACTGTGATAGAGAGCAAAGAGGAATGAGGGTATCACAGATGTGGTGGATTCTCCTCCGAAGGAACAATCCGTTTCTGCTCAGGTAACATTCTTAGAACCAAATCCTCTCCAACAGAAATTTTAGGGTATCCATATGAGCACATGACTCTTCAGGGGAAGATCTCGCCCATTCCAGATACAGAAAGCAGCAGAATTGCAAGCAGCTTCCCCACTCTAATGAAGCCAATGAAGAAAATGAAATAAGGAGCCTTCTTCTCCCACTCCTAATTCACACGAGGGCACCCTAAGGAAGAAGATGATAGGATCTAAGAATGAGTCTGCCCCTTACCTATCCTGCCCTGGGGAGAGGGAAAGAGGCTGGAACCAAACTTGCAGTGGGTAACAGGACTAGATAATCTGAACAAATGCCAGTGACCAAAGAGCTAGGGCACAGAATGAAATATTGTTCCAGGATCCCTACCGCCCATAGGGGAAGGACTGGAAACTCAGTTGGCAGCAGGCACATTGGAGATAAAATTAGTCCCTGTGTTTACCTCAACACTTTGGATGTCTTCAGTCAAATGGGGCCCAGCAGCTGGGACAGCCATGTAAACATGGAGGAGGAACACAGAGAAGAGAAATGAGGACACACAAGGAGGAGATAAATTTACTTTGCCTGGTTGCCAGGGGAGTCTGCAACAGGGATAGAGATTGAGATGGAAGCCAAGGGTGGAGAGAGAGAAAGGGGAGTGTGCCGCTGGGGTGACAGGCAGTTCAGAGACATGAGGAGGAGATGGCCGATTCTGTGAGCCTGGGAGGACTTGGCATAGTGGAAGCAAAAGGCTGGGCTGTGTTGGATGGGTGAGGTGGGCTGGGGTCAGTTGGAAGTGCCTTCCACGATGATCCTTCAAGCAATGTGGAGAAATGATGAGTTGGGGAACAGTTTAACCAGGGAACTCACATAGCCAGGTGTCTAGTGGAAAGGCCTTTCTGTGACAATGTGGTTAGGCACCAAGAGGGAGCAGGGGGAAGGTGAGGTAGGAGGAAGCAGAAACACACTCCAGATTCAGGGTTCCCAGGCACTTGATGATCACGGTCACATGTTTCAGAGTGTCCAGCCGGAAGAAACAAGAACAGCAAGAAAGTGGAAGTCAGAATTGCTCTCAAAGGCAATGTTTTCATGTCTATTCAACAATCATTTCCTCCTTTTGTCCTTGAAGACCTTCCCAATGACTTATGGTAAGGAACGCATTGATTCAAAGCATTTGAAACAGTTCAGCTAATTATAACATAATTGAGTTGTTGGTCTCTTCCGCTTTACAACAACAGTGGTGGGTCTTTTTGCTGCAGTCTCTCAGACTGTAGCCTTTATGACAACCAGATTAGAGGCAGAGGTCTCCAGAGGGAGAGACATGCTTTGTTCTTCAGTTCTGGTACATGGTTGCCCTCTGTGAAAATGGGGCAACATAAGCCAAGTAACCATTGAGTTGTATAATGTTGGACTCTGAGCAGATCTGCCACCACTTGGAGAGGAATGTCAGAAAAAGTCACTCTTACTCTGAGACAAAGGGTGCCTCCAGCCCCTTAGCACTTCTGCGTTTGTGTGTGCAAAGCCCTCTGGCTGCTGCAAATGAAATTCCTCCTGCCAATCACAGGTTCAATAACTGGTGGGCCCAGGGTGGACAGTTTCCAAAGAGGCAGAAGGGAAAACACAATGAAATGTTCCACTGATGATCTGGCCATTTGCAATCTCCCTCTACAAAAATAACATTAAAATTGGATTTTAGAAAATCTATTTCAAGACACCCACTTTAAATGAAAAGATTCTAATTGTACTTTCTTTCGTGAATCCCTGTGTCTAGACTAGATATTATCAGCACGATTGTCTCATATCTGAATAAGCTATGGATGTCTTGGCTCTGAATAAGAGGCCGTTTGAGAGCTCTCAATTTATTATGGTTTAGATCAGGAAAGAAGAGCAAATAAGCATGACGTCATGGTTATCGTCTAGGTTAGACAAAAATAAAGCCTTTGAACAAAGGGGAAATGACGTATATTGGATCCACAACTCTATTAAGCAGAATGGTTAGGGATTCTGGGTATTTTCCTCAGTGGTACTTTCTGCACTACTGCTTGTGAACAGCCAAAATATCATTCCTAAACATATTAGTATATTTTCATGTGTGGTCTCTTTTACACTGTGTTCCTCTTTGCTAGCGAAGTTTGCACTGTCTAGAGGCTTTCATTAAAGTCCAAGTTGTTTCTGTACAGCTCCAGAGAACAGTATTCCCTTGAATCTTGTCCTTACCTCTCTATGCTAGAATTCCTGTCCATTTTTCATAATTATCTACTGATCACCATAGAGCATTTTTCTTATGTGCCTTTCTAATCCATTCCATTCTCATATCTTGATGTTTTATTTTATTTGTTTCTTAATAGTTCTGTTGAGGTGAAGCATGAGGCTGGATAGTTGGCAGTTTGGAGATTAGAGCTGCACAGGGGTGACCAGTGTTTGATGTCTGTAGTCTCAGCTACTCGGGAGGTGGAAGCAGGAAGACCTTGAATGTGAAGCTAGCCCAAGAAAAATTAGCCTCTATTTTGCAAAAGAAAATACAAACCAAGGGGTTAGAACCTGGCTCAAGTGATAGAGTCCTTTGCCTAGCATGTGTGAGGCCCTCGCTTCTGTCCCTATTACTGAAATTCAAATGCAGTTAAAAGATAAAGCAGCCTACCTGGGTTTAGATTGAGATTTTGCCGCATACTGGTTGAGTAGCCTCAGTGCTTGATGTCCTTGTTTGTAAAATGAGGGTAATAACACTACCTCTCCCCAGAGGATTACTGTGTGGAATATATGAAACATGGATAGACTTTCTTCCTAGGTAGTCTAAACATGGGATTCCCAGACCTGGTTGAATATGAAGAATACTCTGTAGGGATAGTGTATAGTACAGATTCCTGGACATACTTTCAGAGATTGCCATCATCTAGACAGGGACTGGCTCCTTCGAGTGACAGTTGGGAACTACTACCTATAGCTTGCAGAAGGTAGAGATGTCTCTGTCCCCTCCCATGCTGCATAGCTTTCCTCCCTCTTATTCTCACAATGGAAAGTCTCCAGTTTTATAGATGTCTGCCTACCAAGTGTAGATCTCTATATAGAACTATCCCAACTTGTTAAACTCACTCATCATAGTATTTTGTTAAAGCCGAGTTTCCCATTTTGCATTTGAGCCCATTCCTCAGGACTTATCTTTGTTCTCTATTTGGGGGGGGGGGGGAAATAATGACCAGATCCACAAGCTTCCATGGAATTTGTTTACTGGGTTGGGAAGCAAAAGTGATATTTCAGGCACTATAGGTGTGCATACTGCATTGTGATTTTAAGGTTTGAATACTGCAAGGAAGAAGAAGTTTCAGGGATTTGCTCATGAATGTAACTGTCTTTTAATATGTTTTTTAGTATAGGCAATGTAACTCAACAAAGTCACTTACAATTAATGTCTTCAAGCTTGAGGTACTTAAGCTTGGTTGCTCGTCTAGGGTTGAGAGCAGACCTGTGAAGGTAGCTTCCTTCTTTCTTTTATCCTCTCATTGGATCTAAAACCATTGTCTGTTTATCCCAGAAAAATTCTTGGTTATCTGACATACAAGAAACAAGTTAGAGAAGAAAACTTAAAATGTAGAGCGTTTTAGGAGATGGGAGAACCAGTGCAAGGTAACATTTGTACAGGGGAGAAGTGTTTCAAGAGTTGAGGCAACTTTGTGAATTTCACCCAGAGAGGAGAGCTGAGATTCAGCTCAATAAAGAAGGGGAAGGAAATGGGCTCAAGAAGCCACTTGTGATTCTTCAATTTTGTGTAGGATATTCCATAGCTGTCACGTAGAATGTGCCTGATGGAAAGGCACATCAGATGTAGCATAGAAACATAAAGGAAGAAACATCTATAGAGACATATAAGGGAGAAAGTTGTGGAAGGAAAGCAGAAAACTCCGTGTTGTGCTCTTGGAATGAAGGTGCAGGCCTCTAAGGCCCCAGTTCCTGCAGTGACACACAGCTCTTCACGAAGCTGCCTGGGAGCTCTCATGATTTCACAGCACAGGGAAACGTCATGCCTACAGGCATTTTCATAGCTTCTCAAGTCCTTGAAGCTGTCTACTGTGAGTGACCATTTCTAGTGTTCCCTGCAATATAGGTAAGCAATGCCATCTCTCCAAGAGCATCTGCAGCAGGCTGAAGATTCAGAACTGCTGAAGAGCTGCTTCTAGAATTGCAGGAAATGGCTAGAGTTAGAAGTAAAAGAATGTGGTTGCACATATAGTTCAGCTTTCTTTATATATACACATGGGCTTTTTTATGATCAAGCGAAGACTTTATGGCACATCACTGTCTTTTCCATTTTTAGGAAGATTAGGTACAATTTCCATAAAAAAATTACCCCTTAGAAAGTATACCAGTGTGAGATTTGATACATATATTCAATTGCAGAGTATAGCCACCATTACAATTAAGGTATGTAACAGTGACGTTGCATACCCCCAATTCTCTCCCGTTCCTTTGCAGAGCTAACTTCTCTCCCACATGGGCTACTTTACAATCACCTATTCTTAGCTGCCATTTTTCCTTGTCCAGAAGGTCAAATGAAAAGCATCATACACAGCCTCTTGAGCCTGGCTCTGTAGTACCCATGGTGTTTCATCCAGGTGTTACCTATACCTGGGGGTCCTTGGTTGCTGAACATCTAACTTTTCTGGTGCTAAGTGTATTTTGCATGTATTGGTGTAGGAGAAAGGGGTACAGCTTGGGATGGTCAAAGAGGGCATAGAAGAACCCAAAGTAAACAGTGTTTGAGAAAAGAATTTTAATATATGTGTATATTTTTGCAACTTAATTGTCTTCTTCCTGCCAAAAAATCACATTCATCTATCAAAAACCTTCTGTAGTAAAGAGAAGCCAGAGCAAAGTTAAAGTCTGGTCAGTGATGGACAGAAGTCTTCCTTAGAGTTTTAAACTGTATAATTTTGTGCAGTAGGACCAAAAATAACTATAGCTTTGGAAGTACAGCTGCAGACCAGCTAAAATTTAAATTCAGCCTGTCTCCAGAAAAAAATGTACTGCAAAATTTCTGTGAATTTGTGAATTTGTCTTGACCAAAGCAAATGATTTTGTAGGTGATCTTCATGACTCTCTGTAAAACACTGCAAAGCCAGCTCAGGACACCTCAACAAACAAACAAACAACAAATCTAGGAGTATGTCTGGGTACAACAGCTCATGCTTATAATCATCCCGGCTACTTCTAGAGGTGATCCTGGTTCAGGAAGATCATGATTCAAGATCCGCAAAGGTAAAAAGATTTGAAAGACTCCATCTCAACAACAGCAAAAAAAGATGAGTGTAATGGTATATGCCTGCCATACCAGCTCTGAGGGAAATCGTAATTGGAAGATCGTGGTACAGAGTGCCTGGGCAAAAAATAGAACATCCAAAATCTCAATAAAATTACCAAAGCAAAAAAGTGGTGGAGTTCCTGTCGAGAGAGTCCAAAACCCTGACTTCAAACCCCAGTACTGCCATTACACACAACAGCCATAACACAAAACAATACTTCCTCCTCAGAGGTGTACCACCCATTCTATTCACAGACATCCACCAACTATCTTCCTGATATGAGCCATTCTGAAGTTAGATCTCTGTATATTCACTATAGCTTGATGTATCAGCATTTCTGATCAGATATATTTAAGTGTGTGTGTGGTTCTCTTCATAGTATGAATAAAGTTCCTAATGTTTTCTTTGTACATAGTGGAAAATTTAAAGAACCTTTTAAATATTGCTAAACAGAATTTGAGTGATCAGCAGTTGTGACCCCAAATGAGCATTTAGGAATGGATGAGAAACGTGTCATTGCAGCTCTCTAATACATTATGTTCTTCTATTGAAGTAACACCCCATCTTGGCAGCATGAGATTCATCCACTAAAGGCAGAGCTAATATTTGGAGTAAGACATTTAGTCACAATGCTTTATGGAACTATTACATGATTTCCTTTGTTTAGAATTGTTTTTCTACCAAACTTAAGTGTAGAGGAGTGCATGTTCACTCTGCAAACTGATTAAAATTAAGAATGTAGGTGAAGATGTGAAACAGCTAGAATTCTCTCACTTTTCCGATGAGGATATAAATGAGTATAATCTCGAAAAAAAATCTACATATCCTTTATAACCCAACAATTAAGTATATTTTAAAATACGTTTTTCATGTATTATATATAGTGTAAAATTAAAATCAACTTAAATGTTCTCATTAAGAGAATAAGTTAATGCCCCTTTGTAAAATGAAACACTGGGCACAGGTGGCTGACACTTGTAATCCTAGCTACTCAGATGTTTGAGACCTGAGGATCACAGTTCAAAGCCAGCCTAGGAAGGAAAGTCTGTGAGACTTTTATCTCCAATTAATCACCCAAAAGCCAGAAGTAGAGCTGTGTCTCAAGAGGTAGAGTGCTAGCATTGAGCAAAAAATTGCAAGGACAACTTTCATTCCCTGAGTTCATGCTTCAGGTCTTGAAAAAAAAAATTCTGCTGTAGATGTATGCCTTAGATTGAGTTATGAGAAAGATGCCAGATACACGAGGACACAGACCCAAGCAAAAGAAATGTATGGCAACTGACGTCAGAAAAGTGGTGACTTGAAGTTAGTGGTGATGGTGGCTTTTGTGTGGGAAAGGGCATGAGACAACTTCTGGTAACAGACACTTTGTATATCCTTATCTGAGCCATGGTAATATCCCATTGGCCCAAAGTACATGCACATGTTTTTAAAATGTCACTGGACCATATCTTTGAAGTTTATGCCCATTGCTGTATGAATGCTGTATCTGTTTACATTTTTGTTTTTGTTGTTAACATACACAGTGTAATGAGAGGAGCCACCACTTTCTAATTCAGATTGAATTTGAAATATCTATTTCAATTTTCTCATTTATGAGTAGAGAATTAATAAATGCTACATTTTGTTCTAAGGAGCTAGTTGAAATAGTCATTCAACATTTGAACATTTCTGACGTCTCAGTGTTGAGCAAGACTATGTGTAGGCCAGAAGGGGAGAATTAGCTAATTCTCCATGAATAGATTTTTTATGACTTGCTATTTACTATTAATTAGCATTTTATAGCTTGAAAATGTAAAAGATAATTTGGCTATGTGCCTGTGGCTCAGGCCTATAATCCTAGATACTCAGGAAGCTGAGATCTGAAGATCATGGTTTGAAGCGAGCCCAGGTAGAAAAGTCCTCATGAGACTCTTATCTCCAATTGACCACTCAAAAATCAGAAGTCAAGCTCTCATCTAAAGTGGTAAAGCACTAGTCTTGAGCAAAAGAATTCAGAGACAGCACTCAGGCTTGATTTTCACAACAAACAAGAAAAATTAAATAAAAAATAGTAGACGACTTTGCAATTGGTTCTTGTGAGAGTTATTCAGAGGGGCTGAAAATAAGATTTGGGTTGAAAAACAATCACCAAGGTTACAGTTACTGCCCTGTAAAACAGGAAATTACTTTGTGTCCCAACTATGAATATTATTGAAACTTTCACTATTGCTCAGCCTCTGTGAACACTTCAATCTTTCTAATTCTTTCTGAAGCATCCTGCTTATTCCTTTATTAACGAGTAAGAAAACTTTTGACCTCATCTGGGAGCCAGTGAATCATTTCTATATTTCTAGCTTCTCAGGGGCCTATGATCTGGAGGACTGTGGTTCAGAACCAATCAGGACAGAAAAGTCTGAAAGATTCCATCTCCAGTGGATGTAGGTATGGTTCAAGTGTTAGGACACCAGCTATGAAGTCATGAGATCCTGAGTTCAAGCTGGTTTTCTTTTTTCTTTTTCGACAAGAGTCTCATTGTATAACCCAGGGTAGCCTTAATCTTATGAGTCTCTTGCATCACACCTCCAATGTGCTAGCATTACAGGCATGTATCACTGTGCCCAGTTTTCACTTATGTTCACACAAATCATGCTTTCAACTTTATACCTAACAATATTTAGTAGAGGGATTTAATTATTTTTCTTCTTTCTATGTCTAGGTATTGGTAACAATACAAAATGAGGTATTTTTTTTGACATCCAATTTTCTGATGAAGCTTTGCTTTATTTAATCAGTATTAGCTAAGAACACTTAAAAATATAAGGCTGAAAATGTCTGTGTGTATTAAAACAAGTTTTTCATTGCAGGTTGACATTGAAGCTTCTCTTTAGGGGAAGTTGTAGGCTCTGGATCTCTCCGCAGTTGTGAATGGGGAAGGCTGAACTGGGGAAGGAAGTCTGAAATTGTTCTCTGACTATCTCGATAGCTTTGAGTTGCTGAACTATTTCTACAGGTTAAGTGAGCTAAATATTTTTTTCTCCTTCTCTAACTGAAAGAAAGGGAGTAGAAAGGTAGGTTTAGAAGCTTAAAGAAAAATGACAAGGCTTATATGCTTAGTCTTTTACTCTACTGCCTATTTCTGATGCCTTGTGCTATGTATCTGATTCTCAGCTTGTTGTCTCTCAGCTTCCTTCCTTATCTCACCTGAGCCTGCGGTAATTAATGAGGATAAGAACAGCCCAGAAGCTTTCTCTTGTATCCTCTTCTGCTAAGGCCTCAGAGAGAGCCTTCAAAAACTGAGTTCATCTAATTACATGCAAAGAAAATCATTTAGAATATATACAATTTTTATTGTTTTCTCTTTCATTTTGAAATACCTTATTTAATGAGTCACCTCACTTGGAAAATGACCTTTATGTTTATATATGATAGTTTTGTTTCAACTGTTCAATGATAAATCCAGAAAATGTTGCTGTGAGAACATGGCAGAAACAAATAGAATGCCTAAAGTGAAGACGGGGTGTGTGTGAGGGGGAGAGACAGCAAAGTCTATGTCTAGAATATTTGCTTCCTAAGTATGAGTACCTCAGGTCACACGCTTCCTGCGTGCATTAGGCCCTGGGATGGTTTCCGGGAAGTCGCTCAGGTAACAGTTTTCTTCTTGCCCATGAAAGGCCTCTCTTTGGAAGCCTTTGCATTGAGCGGGCAAAGTCCTTACCCAGCAGCAAGGGACACTGTCATCCACACAGCTTGCTGCACAGGATTTGTCACCCTCTGGAGGGAGTCACATTAGCATCTCGCCAGCCTTTCATCTGCCACTGTCACCCAGCACTGTCTCTTGTCTCCCAGCTGGCTGACAAGCTTTATTTTCAGTCACCAGGAAAGGCCTCCCCTATAAATTAACAGAAAGGCAAGGACTCCTGCTGCTAATTCTTGCTTTCTCTTCTCCTGTCAGCCCCTCAGAGGCCCCTTTCCTCGCCTCTAAAAACACCAGTGGGTTATTTAGTCAACGTGCTGTTTTTGTTATTTAAGAAGGTCAACACTCCACAAATTCTTCCCCCCTCACCCCCGGCCTGTTTTTGTTGCTGTTTGTCCTGTCAAGAAATTGTCCAAGGGGTAGAGACCATGTTTACCAACTCAACCAGTTTTGTAAAATGTTGGCTATCCCAACGATGAGTCATAAAAGCACAATAGATCCCATATTCCCATTATACCAATATTGCTGTAAAATAAAAAAGGGGGGGAATGGTAGGGACACTCTCCCACAACCATGTGAGAGTCACCAGCTCATTGGTCACAGAAAAGATGCTGCAGTGAGCTGGCTATGGTAACCAGTAAATGTAGTCTATAGAATGGTGTTCATAATACTTTTCCAAAGCCAATATTACCATTTTTTGATAGCCCTCAAATATCACACTTGAAAAGAAAATCCTTCCTGGAATTCTACAAATACTGGTTTCATTCCTTGACTAATAACTTGTTCCTCGTGTTTTAGAAAAAAATCCTGAGGTTGGCTTTGAACTTCTGAACTCTTGTGACCTTCTTGTCTCAACCTTCCTTGTCACTGGAGAGTGATCCAAGGACACATTCACCCTTAAGCGTCACCTCTACTTTACTGTAAAGTCATATCAGGAGGTTCCTAAGCAGTTGCTGGTGGAATGTATTATATCTGTATCTGCCACCTGGCAGACAGAATCTTGAGAAGAATATATCTAACAACAGGAATGGAGGAACTGAGATAGTGAAAGTAGAGACTTCTCTTGAGGGTCTTCTTGCTACACATAGTGAATAATCCTCACTAACAACTGTGAAAGGGTTGTTATTGTGGACCCTCAACCCCCAAGACCTGTGCCCAGAGTATTTGGGGAGTGACACAGTAGGATGAATATTAAAATCCTTAGTGATGACTAGACAGTCAGGCCTGTCCATCAGAACGTGCTGCAGAGGAAGAGAAAAGCCTCCGATGTGTGTAGTCCCAGCTCTGGGGAGAATCCTGAATGATTCTTGGAGAAGGAAATGAGGCCCCCAAATCATGTACATTCAGAAATGCATTTCAGCAGCCTCACAATTCAGTTTTGCACGAACCTAAGTAATTTTAATTAGATTATAAACTAAGCTACATCTCATGGCCATTAGAATGCCTGCTTCAGACTTAGGTAGAATGTGTCCAGAATCCTCAGTGTAGTCATGAGTTATGACAGAAATCATGATTTACACTCTTCAGGCCAAGAGGGGTGGGGAAAAAGAACAACAAAAAACCAACTTGTTTTCTTCTTGTTTTTATTATCTCCTTGGTATAGTCCTCCCTCCCTTCCTCCTCCTCTTCCTCCTCCTCCTCCTCCTCTTCCTCTTCCTCCTCTTCCTCCTCTTCCTCCTCCTCCTGGTCCTCCTCCTCCTTCCCATCCTCCTCCTCCTCTTCTTCCTCTTCCTCCTCCTCCTCTTCCTCCTCCTCCACCTCTTCTTCCTAGTCTTCCTCCTCCTCCTGATCCTCCTCCTCCTTCCCATCTTCCTCCTCCTCTTTCTCCTCCTCTTCCTCCTCCTCCTCCTCATCTCCTTATCAGTTGGCTAAGATAAGTGTTTTTTTTTTTTTTAAAGTTTTAGAGATTCTTCTGGTCCTAATTTTCCTTTATGCTCACAAGCATCCCAGGAATTGATAAAGCAGGCAGCTTTGCCTGCTGGCTCTGAGGAGTGTGGCCTGTGTGGAAGATGGAATCCGCCCCTGCAGGTTCAGCTTCCACTGAACCTGTCTCCATGGTTGCTCCATCCAACACCACTCAGCCTTGCTGGAGATCCTGGCTTGCAGGCACAGTGACTCTGCTCCCTATCACCATGGCACCAGATAACTCCTGTGGAGGGAGTTGGTCAGACAGATTGATCAGTGCCTTTCGAACAGTCACTCCAAGACCACTGGCTCAACGTCAAATGGGACTTCCTCTTCCCAGCCTTCAACATCAGACTCTCGCCTCTGTCATGCTGTCCATCTTCCTCAACTTTCTGCTTCGTTTTGATCCCTTCCATTCTGCTATCCTTCCCTCCTGACACACTGCTCGAGTATTTACCCATGTATGTGGGCAGCCATCGGACACACTAACTATCTTTACTTTCTTGCCCCTTTTGATCCTCAAAACTGAGCTAGTGAGAGTCTGCCCGTGTATGACATCACAGTACACTAGGCCTCACCGTTTGCTTGCTACCTCTTTACTTGGAGGGGTCTCCAGGAACAGGACCTGGATCGTTTTCTTTTCACCTAGTTCAGTGATTATCAAACTTTCACAGGCAGCAGGATCATCTGGAAGACTTGGTTAAACAGCCAGCTGAAACCTACAGCAGAATTTCCAGTTCAGTGGGTGTAGGTGGAGCTCAAGAATTTGCATTTCTAGTTTGCATTATTTATTACCATGTCAGGCAAATGGATCATGTTGATACTTGCTAGTTTGCAGAGTCCACCTTGAGAATCACGGTCCAATTGCCCCTGTGTCAGTTCTTTTATCTCTGAAATGAGTAAGTAGCTTTTGATAAGAGTAATGGCAGATGAGTCACAGAAACATACTCAGTACACAACATACTGTTTTGCACCACACACACACACACACACACACACACTCACACACACACACACACTCACTCACACACCTGCATGAATGCAGTCTCACCTTGCATCCCTCACACTGTGGCTCACTCTACATGTGTCTATTGAACTCCTAACAAATCTGTTGCTTCCTCTAGTCTCCAACTCTTCACTGATAATTCCCCAACTTCTACAGCCTTTGGATGATATGTTTTCTTTTCTTCACTCAGGTAACAAGTCCGCCCCAAGTGCGACCCTTTCTTCCTTGCCCTCCCCTTCATTGCAGAGGATGAGTGCTCACACTTCAGGTCAGCTCAGTGCCTCCAGCCTGGCATCCATACCATGCTGTCTGCATCTCTGCAGGTCCCAATTTGCCAGTGATCATGTTCTGCCCACCCTCTCCCCTCCCCCTCCCCCTGTGCCACTCATTCAGCCTCCTTAGACTCCTCTCTCCTCTTTCTTACTCCCTCTCATCCGCACTCCTAGCATCCTTTGTCAGATCTTGCTGCCTCCTGATGGCCAATTCAGGAGGAGTAAATACTTCCAGATGTCTCTTGGATTTGCTATTCAGAATTGAAGTTATTTTTTTAATCCATCTGTCTTATCATGTGAAAAATGGACTTTACTTGCACTATCAATCCATTTCTTTTTATTTCTAGAGCCCAACTTGCTCAGCATGCTAAGCATGGAGCACAAAACACTGACTTAAGTATGCTTCCCTCCTGACATGCTTGTCCCGTTCAAGCAAAGCGGCTTTCACGTACAATGAAAAAGCAGCCCATCCAGCAATCCTTTGGGAAATTGCTTTCCTGGGGACTTGAGGGTCTCCTATTCACACAGTGAAAACTCTGGCAGAGGAAGGAAGGAAGAGAGAGAGAGAGAGAGAGAGAGAGAGAGAGAGAGAGAGAGAGAGAGAGAGAGAGAGAGAGAGAGAGAGAGACAGACAGACAGAGAGACAGAGAGACAGAGAGAGAGAACCCTCACACAAAAGAAAATGGTAAAAACACAAACAGGAAGTACAGGACAGGAAGGGAATTGACCAGGCAGCGGAAGCGTATCTGTTTTGTTTAGGATGAAGTTCTGTTTGGAAGAATATTTGGCACTGGGGCTAAGGCTCAAGTATCCTATTGCGTCGCTTGTGCTAGGTGATGGATAGTGGATCTCTTTCAATGTAGTTTTGGAAACTTTCATATCAGTTTATAATGGAGAATTTTTATTTTAGAAAATGCAAAGTAGATTGGGAGGGATCCTGGAGAAAACTTTCCTTTCCTTCATAAAAATACTTAATACAATGTTAAATATGTTTTAGATTGGGCATATTTAATATTAAAATTTCAGTTATAAAATGCTATTATTCCATCAAAAGCATGATGCCTAAGACAAATGACTGATAAATTATCAAATATAAAATCTTTTCTGCTTTCAAAGATATCCTTAAAAAAAGAAGACATGGAATATTGTCTAAAATGATTATAAATAAAATACCTAATAAAAGATTTACGTCCATTCTAAGTACTTTAAAAACTGACAGATCAAGAATAAGAAAAGTTCTATGATGAGATATATACTCTACAGACATAATGTTATTTAGATCAATATGTATTTATGACATACAAACTCTCAGCTTAATTTTAATTATATTCTAAAATCTGTGTGCCAGTGATTATATAGAGATTCCCTTCTTGAATTCTTGTTTGTTAAACATGATATTTGAAATAAAATCTTTTTAAAAAGGAATAAGAAAAGTTAGGAATGATTCTTGTACCAAAGGAAAAAAAACAGAAAAGGAAATTAGAACATGACAAGTTTTTTGATGGCATCCCTCATTAGTGTAACAAATTAAAGCCACGTGAAATAGCATTACATATGCATTAGAATGACAGACAATACCAGGAGCTGGAAAGGATATGGAGAAATTGGAAGCTTCATGCACCACTGACAGGAAAGTAACACTACTTTAGAAAACAGCTTAGAAGTCTCTTAAGGAGTTAAATATAAGCTGGGCCCAGTGATTCACACCTATTCACAGGAAGTGAAATTTGAGGATCTAGGTATGATGCTAGCCTTGGGAAAAAATCAGAGAATCTCTGGTTTCCAACTAAACATCAAAAAAGACAGAGGTAGAGAGGTGGCTCAAGTAGTAGACCACCATCTGTGAGAGAAAAAGCCAAATGAGCGTTTGAGGCCCTGAGTTCGAGCCCTAGTACTAGCAAACACAAAAAGTTAAACGTAGCCATGACTTTTCACGGGAGCATTATTCACAATTCCCTAAACTTTCCACCTATCTGCTATCTGAAGGACAGAAGAACAAAACGTGCTAACTGCATGCAATGGAATAACATTCATTGCTCAAACAAAAGAACTACCAACCCAAACCGACACAGACAAACTGCTGAAACATTTCACTAAGACAGAGCAGCCAGATGCAAAAGCCTACATTATTGCATAGATGAGTGCTTTCATGGGATGCCTTTGGAACACACAACTAATTTTAGACAGAAAGATATCAATATTGCTTAGGGTTGGAGGTGGGAGCCATGATCTTCAAATCATCTTGAGAAAGCTCTGTGGATGAGGGGAAGTTCTCTACAGCTATATCACTTTAGGCCTCATTAAATCTCTGTGAAACAAAAGGCAACAACTCATAGTTCTTCAAATTACCAGTGGACCACATTTCTACTTTTTTATTTATATTTTTTATTGTTAGGGTAATGTATAGAGGGTTACGGTTATATTCACCAGATAGTAGGTGCATTACTTCTCACACATTGACACCCCTTCTCATGTTTTTGTCTCCATCTCTCTCCCCTCACCCCCTCCCAATCATCTTGCTTTCCCCCTTCCCTTTCCTATTTCGAATAAACAAATAAATGTATATACAATATACTTGGTAACAAAGTCAGATTATTATTATTTGTTTTAATTGCTAGAAATGAGTGACCAAATTCTGGAACTTTGAGCCTCAGGATCAAAGTTAGAGAAGCTTCTGGTGGTTTCTAGTAGGTCATGAAGATACTTGATCCTTTATCTGACTTGGTTGACAGGGACATTCATCTGGAAAAGCTTCCAGTTCTGTGTTTCTACTTCTCCTTCCAAAGAGGAGGAAAGACAGAGGCCTGGGCAGTCAAAGTCAAGATCCTCATCTTTGATACAGTAGCTAAGTTATTTTTGCCTGTGCTGGTTGTTTTTGCCTTCATCATGTATTAGCGATGGATGCAGAGTGTCTTGTTCATCCTGCAGGACCATCTAACAGAACAAGATACATCGTTGCGTTTGCTTGGCTACGGTGGTGCTGAAAGCTGTATAGCACCAACTCCATCTTTCATATGCCCTGCATGTTTTACCATGAGCAAGACAACAAGCTGTGCTTGTGAGCATGACAGTGAGGGTACAGTTCTTGTGCTTGGCCATTTGGTAACTGAGGACTCCAAGGAGAGGCAGGAGGTAGAGATGGAACAGTGTGCTTGCCTCTGCAAACTATTGTTAGTGAAACCCTAGCTCAGAAACAGGCAGGACGTGGCGATGCTCACCTCTAATTCCAGATGTGGGAGGAATTAGTACGGGGCAAAACCCATGGGAACCTATCTGGTAATAAACTAAAGGTAGAAGGGCTGGAAGTGTGACTTAATTGGTAGAGCTAGGAGCCAAGCTCTGAGTTCAAACCCAGAAAGCAACAACAACAATAACAGAGAGTACTAGAAATAATAAACAAGAAAAAATATTGAAAAATAGATTTCAAACTTCAGAATGTAACAGAGCAGCCCTATACCACAGTCACGATGTGAGTGTCTTCCAGCTTGAGCCCGCTGTCTCTTTTTTTTTAATTTAGAGAAAAATGAGTAATTTGCATATAGTCCATGTCTTGGTAATATAAAGATCTGTTGTATTTATTTAGTGATTTTTTGGGTCGATTTTATAAGCTTTCAACCATAACATTGTTTTATTTCCAAGTAAATAAAGTAAAGCCAAGCCAAATGCGTGTTTGTGTATCGCGAAAGCATGTTTGAATATACAATTGCAACTCTGTCTTTCTCTCTCTCTCCCCTTTTTTGTGCATGCCCAGGTTCTGCAAGGTCAAGCTGATATCAGAAATAAAGTTATTCTGCTATGATGGCTGAAAAGGCACAAGTAGGCATAGTGGCTTGCCTGAGCCTACCAAGCCAGTCCTGAGCTCCTTGGCAAGCCGTGCTGAGCTCTGTATGTGGCTTCCTAGATTGTAACCCAGATATGCTGAGAAGGGGGATGACTGTATGTCACTCTCAGCCCCTCTCAGTCCATAACCAGACCAAGTGGATCTGTACAGCCATTTCTTTCCTATGAGAAAGTTAGCCCCGACAGAATAAACATCATTAAAGGAACTCTGTCTTTGCAAAGAAATCTGGATTCACTCAGATTATACTGCATTTCTGTAGCCTTTAAAATAACCTCAAGGTGTGGACATAAATGTCACTGTTTTGGTGGCCAGGAGCATAGCCTAGTGGTGGAGTGGCTTGCCTCGCAAGCACAAAGCCCTGGGTTCCATTCCTTGGAACCATATACATAGAAAAAGGTAGAAGTGGCACTGCAGCTCAAGTGGCAGAGTGCTAACCTTGAGAAAAAGTGTTCAAGGACAGTACCCAGGCTCTGAATTCAAGCCCCAAGACTGCCAAAAAAAAAAAAAAGTCACTGTTTCAGCATCATGGCTACTGTGCTAGCCACTCAGGAGCTGAGATCTGGGGGTCACTATTTAAAGCCAATCCTGGGCAGAAGAGTCCCCATGAGATACTTGTCTCCAAGAAACTACTCAAAAAAGCTGGACGTGGCACTGTGGCTCAAATGGGATAATGTTATCCCAAGAACCAGCAAAAATAAATAAACTAAATAGGGCCAGGAGTTTGGTCTAGTGTTAAAAGTGCTTACCTACCATGCAGGAAAACCTGAGGTCAATTCCTTGGTACCACATACATAGAAAAAAGCCAGAAGTGGTGCTGTGGCTCAAGTGGTAGAGCTCTCGCCTTGAGAAAGCTCAAGGACAGTGCTCAGGCCCTGAGCTCAAGCCTCATGACTGGGGTCAAGGACTGACTCTGGGTATGAAGTAACAGAAAGGCTCTGAAATGCTGCCATCTCATGGTATCTGTTGATCTCCGTAGATATGGCTTGGCACGGTCATATCTAAGTGTTGCTGGATTAAGTGCTTTTTAGGTGTGATTTCTAGGCCTGAGAGGTCCAAAACCACATCCTTGCTTCAGCTACTTGGTGCCACCACAGTGATTACTACTTGTTTTTTATTAAAGAATTTATTAACATTGATTTTTACATCATATTTCAAATGACAAGTTTAACAAACAAGTGTTCAAGAAAAGAATCTCTAGATACAATCACTGGCACACAGATTTTAGAACATAATAAAATTAAGCTGTGAGTTTGTATGTCATAGAAACATATTAATTTGTGAAAGAAAACATTATGTCTATAGAGTCATAAGTTTTTATGTCTATATAGTTGTTTATATTTCCATTACCATGTCCATAGCATTGGGTATGCCAATATTGAGTCCTCGCTCTTGTACTCTTTGGATCTAATAGCCACATAGTAAGGATACCAGTGATTACTACTTTTGGAAATGGAATTCATTCCCTGCCTTGATGCCTTACACACTCAACCCACGCCGCTCCTGGCTCGGGGAACCAGGCCCTTCACTTGTGATCTCAGATACATGAGGAGGTTGTTTCATTAATTCGGAACATTACCCTGACTTCCTTGTAGCAATCTTGCCTTGAATATTATTCAATGAGTAAGCTAACAAATAAACAAAAATGTGATACTAACAAATCCAATGCAATGCAAACTGTAATGTTTTCAAAAGGGTACTTACCCAACCGTTTACCTCTTGAGAGGAAAAAAAAATGTAATATCTATTTCACGTGCCATATCACATTAAATTTGAGTAGATCAAAGTATTAAATATGAAAGCACATCCAAACATAAAAATACTAGGAAAATATAGTTAAATGTGTGAGTGAGTTATAGTCATAGAAGTTTGTTTTAAGGTTAAAAATAAATAATACAAAACATAAAAGAAAACACTGGAATGATTATATACTCAGTAAAAACTATAGATGAGAAAAATCAGAAAATTGCGGGAAATATCAATAAAAGTCAATATTTTGGGGGCCGGGAATTTGGCCTAGTGGTAGAGTGCTTGCCTAGCATGCACTACGATCCAGGTTCAATTCCTCGGTACCACATACATAGGAAAAAAAAGCCAGAAATGGTGCTGTGGCTCAAATGTTAAAGCTCTAGCCTTGAGAAAGCCCAAGGACAGCACCCAGGCCCTGAGTTCAAGGCCCAGGAGTGGCAAAAAAAGTCAATATTCTTTTTTTTTCTTTTTTTTATTGTAATTAATAAAAGGGTTACATTATATTCACCAGATAGCAGGTACATTTGTTAACAATCATTGCTACCCCTTCTCATGTTTTTGTCCCCATTTCCCTCCCAGACTCTCCCTTCATCTTGTTTTTCCCCCTTCCCTATTCTATTTCAAATAAACAAATATACAATACAATATTCTTATTTATTAATAGATAGATAAATCAATATGCAAACCAACATGTAAATCCACATTGTATATATAGAGAGAAATATATACAATTTCTTTATCCCATTGCCAGACATATCAATTGTGGATGTCTCCATAAGGGTGACTGAAACAGGAAAGAGGATGTGTGAGGAATTAAGATGACACTCATGAAGGTTGGTGTCCTTTAAAAAAGAGCAATTCCATTTCGAGGCAAGATGCTGTCTCCAATTTTGGCTGCGTTGAATCCAAGCATGACAGTGGCATATCCTGGAGGAGACATCAAAAGTGTGCAGAGTTTGGAAGAGAAATCCAGACTAGAGACCCAGTGGAGATTTTAAACTGTGGGCTTGGATGAAAGACCCAGGGTGGAGGAAGAAAGGAAAAAATGGAGCCCAGAACAGCACAGAGCACAGAGGAAAATAGACATTGAAGAAGAGGCATTTAAAAAATCCCTATGGAACAAAAACTAGAAGAGAAGGAGGCTTCAAGGCTATGGGAGCTGCAGTTTATAGTGCTGGGAATGGGGGCAGAGTGTGAGACCCAAAATGCCCTTCTGGGACCAGAACTGTAAAATCCCTTTGATGGGAAAGCAAGGCAGGAAAGGAAGGTGAGAAATGGGGAAGAAGCTAGGACTGGAGCAGATGGTGAGGCATGTAGGGCCTGCATATGTATTTCTTCATCGTTTACCAAGAGGAAACTCATCCCATGCCAGATGTTAGGACACTGATGTAAGAATGGAAATCCACGCTCTCTGCTCTTCCTGCCTAAACAATGTCACAGAATTCACAGAAACTTCTAGAAACTTCTCTCAGAAGGAACTCATGGTGGCAGCATGTGAATATGGCTAGTGGATGGCTGCCAGCAACAGATGCCTGGCTGTCTGAGACTTGAGTTGGGAGCCCACCCAAGCCCTGATAATGCCATCACCAAAGAAATCCTTGTCCTCTCTCTCCAAGTATGCCTCAACTGTTCTGCCATAGGCCCATTAAATGCTGTCTATTCCAGACAATACCGCCATCCAAGAGCCTTCATCCAGTCCAGTTAATGCTCTTCTCAATGCAAAAGTGGAACTGGCTTCAAGGGCGAGTAGACACACACATCTGTTCCCTTCAGGTGTGCATGCCATGATTTCTGGAAGCTTCCTTGGAGCTAAAGCGAGCTTAGTAATGAGCAGGATCATGACAAAGTGGTCAGAGATGAACCACTCTGCTAATCCCTTCAGGGCAAAGCCAGCAGGACCATAGCATAGGAAAGAGACAACTGGATTGTTATCCAGATGTTCAGTGGAAAAGAATGCAGCAGTATTCACCATAGCCAAAGTATGGAATCAACCCAGTTTGCCCTCATGGATGGATGGATCAAGCAAATGTAGTATACATGCACAATGGTATTTTACTCATACATTAGAAAGAATGCTATTGGGCCATTTGTAAAGAAATGGGAAGACCTGGAAAACAATCATGTTAAGTGATATAAGTTGAGCCTAGAGAGACAAAAGTTGCTTGTTTACCCTCTTATGTGGAAGCTACATTTAGCTTATAAACTTATAAACAAGTACATCAGATGTTATGCAGCTGTATATAAATATATAAACAAAAATATGGTCATTTCAAAGGAGAACTGAAATAGTGTTATTCCTTAGAAAGGCAAGGTCAAAGCTTAACAAAATAAACACCAGGAAACTGCTACTTGAAAGGGTAGGGTGGGGTCAAAGGGAGAGAACAAAACAAAACAAACTGAGTAGCTTAAACCTGGCTGTTCCTTCACCAAGATTTCATGATAGCAGTAGTCCTTTGTTAACCAGTGGAACCTCCGCAGTTGAGCTCCCGAGGGCTGTAAAAGCTGAAGATAAGGCCAAATATGATGCTCTTTTTGACAGCTTAAGCCCTGTGGATGGATTTTTGTCTGGTGATAAAGTGAAACCAGTGTTGCTCAACTCTAAGTTACCTGTGGAAATCCTTGGAAAGGTTTGGGAGTTAAGTGATATTGACCATGATGGAAAACTTGACAGAGATGAATTTGCAGTTGCCATGTTTTTGATATACTACGCCCTGGAGAAAGAACCTGTGCCAATGTCCTTGCCTGCAGCCTTGATGCCACCTTCTAAGAGGAAAACAGGGGTTGTATCTTCTGCAGAAAAAGCTAAATCTGATGAGATCTTCCTGAAAACTGATAAAGATATGGATGGATTTGTGTCTGGAATGGAGGTCCGTGAAATAGTCCTGAAAACAGGTTTGCCTTCTACTTTACTAGCCCACATATGGTCATTATGTGACACAAAGGACTGTGGGAAGCTTTCAAAAGATCAGTTTGCCTTGGCTTTTCACTTAATCAAAAGTTAATAAAGGGCATTGAGCCTCCTCACACACTTACTCCTGAGATGATTCCACCATCAGACAGGACCAGCTTACAAAAGAACATCATAGGCTCAAGTCCTGTTGCAGATTTTTCTGCTATTAAGGAGAAACAATGAAATAGTTGACCTGCAGAGGGAAAAGAATAATGTGGAGCAGGATCTTAAGGAAAAAGAAGATACTATTAAACAGAGGACAAGTGAGGGTTCAGGATCTTCAAGATGAAGTTCAGAGGGAAAATGTTAACCTGCAGAAATTACAGGCCCAGAAACAGCAAGTACAGGAACTCTTTGAAGAACTAGATGAACAGAAAGCCCAGCTGGAAGACCAACTCAAGGAAGGCAGAAAGAAATGTGCAGAGGAGGCCCAGCTGATCTCTTCTCTGAAAGCTGAAATAACTAGTCAAGAATCACAGATCTCTACTTATGAAGAGGAACTGGCCAAAACTAGAGAAGAGCTGAGCCGCCGGCAACAAGAGACAGCAGAATTAGAGGAGAGTGTGGAGTCAGGGAAGGCTCGGCCGGAACCTCTTCAGCAGCACCTGCATGATTCACAGCAGGAAATCAGCTCAGCGAGAAGTAGGCCTGAACTACCACCTTCTGATGTGACTGATGAAAATGAAGTACTGACTGTTAATGAGAAAGTTGGTCCTGAATATGACAATGAGGGACGTCCAAAAGAGGAAGATCCGTTTAATGTAGAATCAAGTTCACTGACAGAACCAGCTGCAGATACAAACTTGGATTTTTTCCAATCTGATCCTTTTGTTGGAAGTGATCCTTTTAAAGATGATCCTTTTGGGAAGATTGATCCATTTGGTGGTGATCCTGTCAAAGGTTCAGGTCCATTTCATCTGACTGCTTCTTCAAACAATCTGCTACTGATCCTTTTGCCACTTCAAGTACTGACCCTTTTAGTGCACTCAGCAATAACAGTAATACATCTGGGGAAACACTGAAGAACAATGATCCCTTTGCACCTGGTGGAACGGTTGTTATTGCAGCAACTGATTCAGTCACAGCCCCTTTGCTTCTGTTTTTGGAAACGAGTCCTTTGGAGAAGGATTTGCCGACTTCAGCACATTATCAAAGGTGAACAATGAAGATCCTTTTAATTCAGCCACATCAAGCTCTGTCGGCCGAGAGAGCATTTCACAAAATATGTTTGAGGAAACATCAGTCAAGTGTGAAGATGTACCCCCAGCACTGCCACCAAAGATTGGAACTCCTACAAGACCCTGCCCACCACCGCCTGGAAAAAGACCCATCAACAAATTGGAATCTTCTGATCCCTTTAAACTGAAGGATCCATTTCAGCCTTTCCAAGGCAATGATAGCCCCAAAGAAAAAGATCCTGGTATGTATTCTGACCCATTCACTTCTACTGCTACCACTACCATTAAAGAAGCTGACCCAAGCAATTTTGCTAACTTCAGTGCTTATCCCTCTGAAGAAAATATGATTGAATGGGCCAAGAGGGAAAGTCGGGCTTGCCCGACTCAATCAACAAGAGCAAGAAGACTTAGAACTGCCTATTGCACTCAGCAAGTCTGAGATATCAGAAGCATGAATTCTCTTGTCTTTTGTCAACAACACACTTCTCTTCTTCCTGGAATACCGAAGCTATTTACCATGTGTATCAAAACTACCTATGAGCATGGGAAAACAAGGGTTTTGAGAATCCTGTAAATGTGACAAAAGTCTACTTTTTTCTTCTCTCTTTCATATCTGTCTTTTATTTTACTTCTCCAAAAGCAGTAACCTAATCGGCTTCACCTAGGCCCTGTTCTGGTGTGCATTTATTGTGAGCTTTTGACTGCCTGTGCTACTTTTACTCATAAAGCTAGAGCACCCAAGCTTCTACTTTCTGGAATATAGAGAAATAGTCTCACCCTATGCTACCCTTGTTCTATAGTTATTCTGACAGTAACCAGAAGATATCTTAATGTTTTCAGTATTTTTCCTGGATGTCAATGGTTGGAGGGGGAGGGAAAGAAGATCCTATTTCTTTTATGATTGTTGCAAATTGGCAAATGTGCATTTTTTTAAATTTCCTTATAGTAAAAATGCTATTTAATTGTTTTTTTAGAGATAAGAAATACAAAATATTTTGTATAGTTTAACTCCAGTATTGGAAAAGGGTTGCATTAGGTTGAACCATTATACCTTGAGAATCCCATTTTCCCTAAATGAAAATATTAAAGCCACATATATGAAATATATTTTGAAAAACAATACTCTCTGGACTTAAAAGAATTTTAGATCAACTGATACCTCTCTATATGTGTGCTAATTAATAAAATAAATTTCTTACAAGAACAATTTATAAGGAAATACTCATTTTACCTGTCAGATGGTAGAGAAAATGTGTCATTTAAAATATACCATCAGTATGTAAGAAATCTTAGCATGCAGCCCTTATTCCTGTACTGTAGTACTGTTCTGTAGCTCATGACAGGTTTGTTCTTGAACTTCACACAAGAAACTCTTGCAAGCTGGAACTGGAAGGTACTTCACTTTTTCATATATAGTTTTTGTTTTGTTTTGTTTTCTTTAATGAAGGTTCAGCTACTTGAAAAAACTTCCACTGAATATAAATGGAAAAAGTGGCATGTATTGCATCTTTTTGTATTTTGTGTACTTTGTGGTTTAGTTTATCTACTCTCTTCATGTTTTTCACCTATAAAATTGGCAAGCTAACCAAAAAATTTATTTTTTTAATTGGGAGATTTTAAAACAGAAAAAGACCTCTGCTTGTATTAAAAGCTCAGTTTCTGTAAAAATGACCTAGCAGACAAGCTGAATTTGAAATAGACTGAAGGAGGCTGCAAATTATAACCTTTTTTTAACCTACATTCCTGACTTAGTGTATTGAATAGCAAGACAAAGAAAAATGCACCTGAAAACCTTTTGATATGTATTAATCAGAGTAACTTATTACCCGGCCTATAAATAAATTCCAAAATATCTAATTCAAAAAAAAATAACAAAAGAATGCCAGTGAGGAACTTACCTGATGCCTCTACTTCTTCTTCGTTTTTTGTTGTTGTTGTTTTTTTTGGGGGGGGGTTGTTTTTTTGTTTGTTTGTTTTTTTGGTGGGTCATAGGGCTTTAACCCAGCCTGGGCACTGTCCCTGAGCTCTTCAGCTCAAGGCTACCACCCTACACTTGAGCCAAGCCCCACTTCCAATTTTCTACAGGTTAATTGGAGATAAGAGTCTCAGGTCTTTTTGTGCCTGGGCTGACTTTGAACCTTCTTCTTCAGATCTCAGCCTCCTGAGTAGCTAGGATTACAGGAGTGAGCCACCACACCCAGCTTGCTTCTACTTCTTATACTATGATGGTGTTAATTTGTTTCCTTATAGAAAACTAACATTAGATAATCACATACTAAACTTAAAAATACTCTCATTTTCTCTCAGGATGCTTTGGGGGTAAGTAATAAAAATTCCAAGTATATTAATACTGTGTCTCTGAGTCACTGTGTCCCAAGAAGAGTACTTTGACACAAACCTGGTTCACCTAGCAAGCCCAGTGTTTGAACATGTGAAGGGCACACAAGGTTATACGTTCAGTGAATGAGGGAAGGAGGCCAATCAGGTGGTAGTGTTTCTATCTCTTCCTCATCCTGTCTCTGTCACGTCCACATTTTTCTTTTATTCTTGTGGAAGTAAGTGCTCATTGATGACTATGACAGAACTCCACAGCTAGTCCCAGGAGAGTTGGTATAATTTGTCTGGAGTTAGTATATTATTCCAGAAGCATTCTGTACACTATCTCATCAACCCTGTCCCCAAGCCCAGGACATTTTTGAAGGACCCTTCCTGAAATAAATTTTGGGGGATCCAGAACTAAAATGTTCATTGTTGGCTTGTCACTGAGTCAGTATTCTCTTCCAGGATGACAGATCTCCAAACATAAGATAGAGCCATGCACTCACTTACTTATGACATCCTAATCCAGAGAGCATGTTTCCAAACAATGCCATCAAATGCCCCTCTCCCCTTTGAGGCTGCCTGGGAGATATGCCTTCTCAGTGTCCTTAATTCTTATGTGGAATATCATTTTCCACTTCTTAGAAAGCACTGTTACTATGAAACATGCTACACTTCTGACTTTCAACTCCAAAACTATTATCACAGGCAACATGAATGTCTAGGACCTTCCAGGCTCTGCACTGGTCCTCAAGGGTCTTCCTTTGTTGAAAGAATTGATGGATGCATTGCCCGGATGCCTATGGTGGGAATAGACAGAGGTGAATTTTTTTTTGCCAGTATAGGGGTTATATCTGACAACACTGCACTCTCTCGGTTTGCTTGTTCATTCAGCTGGCACTATACCACTTGAATCTTGCTTCCAGCTCAGCTTTAGCTTGCTGTTTTGCCAGTCTTGGGGCTTGAACTCAGGGCCTAGACACTATCCTTGGGTTTTCTCAAGGCTAGTGCTGTACCTCTTAAGCCACAGTACCATTTCCCACTTTTTCTGTATATGTGGTAACAAGGAATTGAACCCAGGGATTTGTACATGCTAGGCAAGAACTCTACCAATAGGCAACACTCCCAGCCTATTTTAGAGATGGAACCTCATATTCTTTTCTTCTTGGGCTGCCTTCAAATCAATATCCTTCTGATCTCAGTCTCCTGTACAGCAAGGGTGACAGAAGTGAGCTCCCAGTACCTAAGTGCAATTCTTTGCCAATATGAAAAGTTTCCTCATTGACTATATCTTAGATAGTTTAGATCACACATTAGTAAGGAATCATGGTGATAGTAAGAAACTGAATGCTGAAATTTGGAAGGGTTTACAACCTCAAGTGTGTAGTATGTAGTATCCTACATAAATTTCAGTTTTGTTTTATAGAGAGAGAGAAAGAGCAAGAGAGAGAGAGAGCATGGTGACAGGTGTGACAGAGATGACATTCTATGTTATTCTCACAATGACATTCTATAGCATAGGCAACATTGTTGTGATTCTTGTTCTGAAGGTTCAGGACGGTGGGCCTCAGGGCTTAAGTGGTTTGCTATAGTCACACAGACAGAAGGGACCGGTGCATGTGTTTGATCATCAGTGATCAGATCTGGAAGGGGACATGGGAGTAGGGAGGTTTTACAATTTAGTGGATGCTAAAATGGTTTCAAAGCTGTAAGAAATCTCATTAGGAACTACTAACATCCAGCCTCAGACTTTCGCTTTCCTGTGGCAAATTTTCAACTCTTTCCTACAACAACTACCTCTGTTGTCTTAATTCAAGTCAGAACGTGGATGAGGCTTGTATGTGTACAAAGAAGAATGGAAGATAGAAAAGCTTATATTTAGCTATTGTACTGAATCATCCCAGTACACATGGCTACTCCAGTTTAATAGATTTGCTCCATAGAGCAATATGTTCTGAACTCTGCTCTTTTTCTCTCTTCCAGAATACCCCCTTGCCTCATCACGAACCTAAATCCTATTCTTCCATTAATGTTATTTCAAATCCTACTCATCATTCTACCCTGCAGATTAAGTTATTAATTCTAATAAGTTAGCAATTACCAAGCCCTTACTGAATGCCAACCCCTGTAATAAACACTTCACAGCTCAATTGTCATACCAATATTCTGTATTCTTATAAAATAAGCACCTTACAGAGTGGTGAAATAGCATTTCCATGGCCACATATATGGAAAGGAAGAATTAGAAGGGCAATCTCTATTTGTTGGTTAATTGTATTTAAAAAAAATAGTTCCACCTATGGAACACTTACAACAAAACTCATGGTGCTTTGTTATCAGTGGATGTCTTTTAAAAAACCAAAGGGCCAGGCTGGGGGTTTAGCCTAGTGGTAGAGTGCTTGCCTAGCAGGCACCAAGACCTGGGTTCAATTCCTCAGTACCACATACATACAAAAAGCCAGAAGTGGTGCTGAGGCTCAAGAGTTAGAGCTCTATCCTTGAGAAAGACCAAGGACAGTGCTCAGGCTGTGAGCTTAAGCCCACGACTGGCCAAAAAAAAAAAACCCAAAGCAAAAATGTCCCACTCCCTGCCAGCAACTGACATATGATAAATGTGGAATAAAATCTTTATGGAAGTTTCTGTCTTCAAGAGATGAATCCATTCCAAAGCATTATTATTTGCTATTCAACTTCTTGGAGATTTAGGCTGCAGCTTCGTAGCTGTGGACTGGCTTTAATTGAAATAGATGCATATTATGCTCTGAGAAAGATTAAAATACTTTAAGACATAGTGTCAATAATACAACCATTACAATGATTAATTCAAAGAGTGCTTTATTCACATGGAGAGAAGCTCATGATATTGATAAAAGCAGGGCACAGTACCAAATATGGAGTATCTACCCATAATTTAAATTTAAACGATTCATTTATAAATACATGCTTAAAACTCTGGAAGTAAGTGCATGAATGCTTCTGTGGTTAGATGATAGACAATGATGTGGTTTCAATTTTTTGTCTTTGTATTTCCTTTGTCTGGCAGCTTTTTCTATGACAAACATGCATTGCTTTTATAATCAGAATCCTAGACAGCATTTTCTATTAGCAGGAACTAAGGCTCTTTCTGAATAGCAGAGTCTCTCTCTGGGCGGGAAGAGTTCAAGGTGAATCTTGACATCTCATTCCAGAGTAAGGAAATGCTCCAGAACTAATGCTACCATGTTAAAAGGTGACAGGCTTCAGCTCAAAGAGCTTCCACTGGCTAAATGTGGAATCATTAGAGCATTAAAAAGAATGAGGCACGCTCCCTGCACCCTACCCTCTCGGCTCACCGGGCACCTCCACCCACCGTGCCCACCGTGGCCACGCTGAAGCAATCAAAAGGAAGACTGTGACTGGTGGACAGCCAAGGCTTTGACGAGTACCTGAAGGAAACAGGAGTGGGACTAGCTCTCCAAAATATGAGTGCCATGGGCGGATCCAACTGCATCATCTCTTGCGATGGCAACAAGGTCAACATCAAAACTGAGAGCACTCTGAAGACCACACAGTTTTCTTGCGGCCAGGGACAGCAGTTTGAAGAAACTGCAGCTGATGGAAGGAAAACACAGACGGTCTGTAACTTCACCGACGGTGCTTTGGTTCAGCATCAGACATGGGATGGGAAGGAAAGCACAATAACAAGAAAACTGAAAGATGGAAAGTTGGTGGTGGAATGTGTCATGAACCCTGTCACCTGTACTCAGGTGATCCGAGAAAGTAGAATAAAAATTCCATTAGCATTTTGGACAGGAATTAGCTGCAAGAATGCAAAAGCTCAATTCAATGAGTAAATCTCCATAAAACTACTTTTTTCCCCACTACTGTGTTCATTAATCTATATCACAAACATTTTAAATGCAACAGTTTCAAAGTAAAAAAAAGAATGGGTCTAACTAATGGAAATGTATTAAATAATAGAGAGAAAGAAAGAAAGAGAGAGAGAAAGGGGGAAGAAAAGAAGGAAGGAAGGAAGGAAGAAAGGAAGGAAGGAAGGAAGGAAGGAAGGAAAGAAGGAAGGAAGGAAAGAAGGAAGGAAGGAAGGAAAAAAACATGCTGGATATTGTAAATGTGGTGAGAGTTGGAAATATTCCATTTACAATCCTGTCATACTTCACTAAGGCAATAATAATCAGGAGATGCCAAAACAAGCAAGTGGTGCCAGACACTAGTGGCTCATAACTGTAACCCTAGCTATTCAGCTGTCTGAGATCTGGAGGATATAGATTTGAAGCAGTCTGAGCAGAAAAATGTGTGACACTCCATTCCCAATTAACAAGCAAAAAGCCAGTCTGGATATGACTTCAGTGAGAGAGTGTCAGTTAAGCAAGCGAGTCAAATAAATGTGAGGCCCTGGGTTCAGATCTCAGTGATGACAAAATGGAGGGGGGGGACTGAAATAAAAGAAACCTATGAGGTCAAAAGCTGCTGGCTGACTAGGTGATTCCATTGTACATCACACTTCTTTATTGAAAACAACATATTTTTCTGATCAAGAGCTCACCTTAGCCAAATATCCAAAAATAAAATAAAATAGCCTCTTAAGAATGAGATTCACTTGATATTGGAAGAACATGTTACAGAGTGGAATGGGTTTGTTCTAGGGTCACAGGCCTTGGGATAAGTCAGAGTAAACAGCACAGCTTGTTTCTTACTTCTAGACCTTGTACAAATCCATTGTAAATATGTACCAGTGATATTTCTAAAAGTAAAGCCAATCTGTCATTTATCAGATGCTGCGTGAACGTAATTTTTTGAGAATAGAGTTGACTTAGCCAAGGCCTGTACTTTCTCAAAGTGTAGCCTTGAAGGAATGCTGTTGCTGATGGTGATGGTGATGGTGGTGATGGGGGTGGTGGTGGTGGAGTGTGTGTGTGTGTGTGTGTTTGTGTGTTGATGGTGGTAATGATAGTGATGGTGAGGGGTAAGGGGTAGGGATAATGGCAGTGAGATGATGGGTGTGGTGATGACAGTGATGATGGAGAATCTGAACAGATGTTCAAGAAAGAAAGTAAGAAGATGCATAAGTATTCACAAGTTTTTACATAGAAGAGATGTTTGAGGTACAGAAGATTTTTGTTTTGTTTTGTTTTGGATACCCAGTGCTCTGCCACTCAGCCATGTCCTCACTGCTGGAAGAATTCAGCGCAGAGAGTTAAGTGACTGATTTCTTTGTGGTTCATTAATGATTTTTGTGTCTTCCTCAAGAAAGCATTCCTACATTTTTCTTGTTTTATTTATTTTTATTTTTAATTGTATTTTATTCTCGGGGTAACATATGGAGGGGTTACAGTTACATCCATCGGGTAGTAGATGCATTACTTCTGAACCTTGACACCCCATCTCATGTTTTTATCCCCTTTTCCCTCCCACACCTCCTCCCATTCATCTTGTTTTCCCCACTTCCCTTCCCTATTTCAAATAAACAAGTAAACATATATACTATATACCAGGTTGCCGGGGCCAACCGGCAGCAAACCAGGGTTCGCAGATTGGGGTTCCTGAAATAGGGGACAAGGACTAGGAAGAAAAAGAAGAGAGACAGACACACCGGGTCCGGGATGTCCGCAGTCCAGGCAAAGACTGCCGAGACTGCCGCGTTTATTTTCCCCTCCCCCTTCTTCCCTCCTCCTCTCCCAGGGAACCTCCAGGTGTTACATTCATATGGTAATTCTCAGGTCATTTACATAGAATAGGGCCAGAAAGCAATAAGACAATATAGCCATCGTCTGATGCAAGTCAAGGTACAGTTTGATTCCACTCTGGCTCCCAACATGTCCCCGTTTTTTATTTTAAAAGAAACACAAGTGCAATTTTTACTCTTTTCTATACCCCTAATTTATCCTGTCACATTTTCCAAAAATGACTTTGGTCCCTTGGTCCAACGGGGATTTGATGGGCGGAGATTCAACTTCCATGACTTCTTCAAGCTGACTCAGGGGCGCCGTCTCCACGCTTGACCAGGGACCTTAAGAAGCCCAGCCTGTTTTATCAAGGGGTTGCAAGGATTAGACACCAGGAACAACAATCTACTCCAAACTAGAAATCATACTTGACATTCAACAACTGCACAAACCATCCTTGGCCACAACAGCGCAGCCTACCTAGCACCCATTTGCAAAGGCTTTTTCTTGATTGTCTGGGGAACTAAATTTCTGCAACCTTAACAATGCTTCAGTTGTCAGATCTAAACAGATTAATAGAGACACAAGCCTCAGATCCACAAACTTTTCCTGAATTTGTGGCTGGTGTCAAAAATAAAAAAATTCGCTCAATTAGGACTTTAAACTACCCACTATCACAGAAGATTGACAAGTTCCTGCCCAGTTATGAAAGGCACGGGCATTAGTAAGGCATGCTTACAAACTATTCTATGACCTCCCGGCTCTGATTAATTTGAATGGCCAAGCACAAGTGACTCTAAGATCTGACACCATCTCTGCCATCCAAGCAGAGGCTTTCCTGTCCCAGTAGTGTCTCTCCACACAGGGATAAACATCCCATTGGCATTTCACTTTGTTGGTTGCTGGATTTGAACTCAGGGTCTGGGCGCTGTCTCTCAGCTCTCCAGCTCAAGGCTAGCACCCTGCCACTGTGAGTCCCGAGCTTGGTGCTTGAGTGCTTCCCCCCAGCTTTTCAGCTCAGAGCTAGCACTCTGCCACTTCGAGCTCCAAAGCAACTCTGTCCCAGCATCCTGCTGGCAGATTAGACACCACAGTCTCACAGGGACTTTGCTTTGCCCGGGCAGGCTCAAAACTGTGGCTTTCAGATCAATGAGTCCTACAAAAGGCCACTTTACTCCAATTAGAAGCAACAAGGTGGTCAATTCAGAAATAGTCTCTAAGCATGATCTTACCTGGAACTTGGTGAGGGCCAAACTTACATCTGAATGAGGATCTGCTGTCCTTCTCCATGGGCCTTCTGGAGATTGCTATAAAATAACTTACAAGAGTAAGCTGAAATAGCAATTAAGCAACCATTTTGGTAGTCCTAATTTTCCTTGTTTCTTTTTTTGAAACAAAGCTTTAGGACAACTTTACTTTTAAATTTTGTTCAGAAATCATTTCTAATTTTCTTTAAAACTTTTACACTTTTTAACTTAAACTCTTAACACTTTGGTCTTTATTTGCATTTGAAAAACCTTTAAGGCTAAAGGAATTCCCTTTGCCTCCAGGCCCTCTAAGGCTCAAGGCACTCCTCTTGCCTTTTAGAAAAAAGGGCTCTTTTGCAGTTTAGATTACTGTCTAGAACTCCAACAACAGTTTAAACTCAAATAACAGTTTTTCCCTAATTCAAGAACTATAGACATCAGTGCACCAAAAGTCTAAGTCTGGACTTAGTTTCCTCTCCTTTTTTAAAATACACCCAATAGCATGGAGATAAACCTTTAAGCATTCCTTTAAAATACTAATCACATTATCCACATTTTACCATCAGATTTCTAGTGTCAGTTTGCAAGAAAGGACAGGCAAAATTTCTGACGTTAATGAACAATTTTACATTTAAATTTCTAATACATGTTTCCAAACTTTAACTTAAAGTAATAAATCCCAAATTCCCTAACACCTCTGTGCTGAACAGGATACAATGTTTACAATGTAAACAGCTGTATGTATTGCAATACCAGATTTTTTAAAATGCAGATTTCAGGATCTTTAGAAAAATACTTTTTACCAGTTTTTCTTTAAAACAATGCAATAATACTTTTAAGACATAGGAAACATTCAAGCATAATAATTTTCTTGAAGTTTAGACTTAGATTTACCCAATTGCCTTTGTTTCAAATGAGTTCAACCATTGTTTTATACAGCATGCTGACAATTTAACCTTGAACATGTTCACTCACTCATTCACACACATTCATACTCAAAGATCATAAAGTGCGCAAAATTAATATTGGCTGTTCGTTTTCCAGAAGTTTGTGTCAAGAGAGTTTTGCCAATTTTACTCTTACAGGTGAGAACCAGGTTCAAAACAAAACTTTTTGCAAGGCAACTTAGCTGGAATTTATTTTTCCAGGGCTTGTCACAACTGCAGACATGGGGGAGCGGCCATGCTAGGCCCAGAAATGTTCAAATAAATAACAAGGATGTGTGCTTGAGTACGCACAGAAAAACCATAAGGATCCATACTTAGAAATGGTACCAATTTTAAAGACAAAACTGGACAAGAAAAAATATGTAACATGAACAAGACATTGAAACGGAGACTTTTAAATAATCAGACATTGACATATAACAAGAAAATTGGACTCAATCAGATACACTTAACACAAAAAACATGAGCTCAAATGAATGTTTTCACCAAACAGTTATTTTTAGATTTAGACATGTCTTGCTGGTGGGACTCTCAGGTATGCCTTGTTATCGATAAGAAACTCAGAAGGGGAGGGGGGTCAAGGCGTCCCTTGACCACCCAGGCCTCTGTTTTAGGCCCACAGTGCACCTTTTCAAACAAACAAACAAAAATAAAATAAAATAAAATAAAATAAAATAAAACGCAGACATACAAGGGGGTCGGCCGACTTCTACTTACCTCTGGAGGCCTTTGCTTTTCACCTGGGCATCTTTTACAAAAAAGGTTATTAAGAAGAGGGCTGGTAAAGACAAAATAATGTCACATATTAAATTGTGTAGAGTCAATAAATATGTTAAAAGGTCCCTACATAATAGTAAAAGGAGGAGAAACACAGCTCATATGAATGTGTGGAACAAGTGGATCAGTAGCAGTCCCGATTGACATGCACAAATAACTCAGGTCCTTCCCACGTCGCAGGATGCACCACTGGAGGGTTGGGGGTGTAGGCCCAGTGAATCGCTGCTTGGATGGCCACTGTCACTCTCCACGATCCGAACGCAGCGTTCAGGCAGCCAGCGGGCGTCATTTTCTCCTTGTGAAAAAACACATACATGCCCTCGACCCCAGGTTAGAACAGGATCGGGTCCATGCCAAGCACCAGTTAGGGGATCCTTCCATTTTACTAAGGCAAAAGGACGCTGCGCTCTTCTTTCCCAGAATCGCTGAGCAGCAGATAAATTATTTGAATCCAAATTCAAAAAATTTAAAACAAATAAAGCATGATTAAGTATATTCACAGGGGTAGCGGGATATGACTCTCCTTTCTGTATTTTAGCAATTTGATGTTTTAATAATCCATTAGCTCTCTCCACGATGCCTTGACCTTGAGGATTGTAAGGAATGCCTGTAATATGAGTGATATTATAGGAATGGCAGAAGGATTGAAATGCTCGGCTTGCATAGCCAGGGCCATTATCTGTTTTTATTTGCGAGGGAATCCCCATCTCAGCAAAGCATCGAATGCAGTGAGAGATACAATGTTTAGTGGCTTCCCCAGCAAGGGGGGTGGCCAAGATAAAATTAGAATAAGTATCTACAGTAACATGAACATATTTTAATCGGCCAAATGATGGAACATGTGTGACATCCATCTGCCAAATGTGATTAGAAAGCAGTCCTCGTGGATTTATGCCTAAATGGGGGGCTGCTGAAAAAGGGACACAGTTGGAGCAAGTCTTAACTATTTGTCGTGCTGCTTCTCTAGATAATTTAAACTGTCGGCGCAAGGCTCGACTGTTTTGATGATGGATGGCATGTGACTGCTTAGCAAGTTCAACCTGAGTTAAGTAAACTCTGGTGGCGGAGTCAGTAACTGCATTGCCCTCACTTAAAGGGCCAGGAAGATTAGTGTGAGCTCGAACAAAGCCAAAAAAACAGGGGTGGTTGCGAGAACAAAGCAAAGTTTGTACTTGGCGAAATTGGGTCTGAATATTGGAGTTAGTAGTTCCAATAAAGGGAACAGTTTCTATGACTTGAAGAGCACAATTACATATTGACTGTCTGAGTATAAGTTAAAGGGCTCGTCTTGTAACAGGACGAGTGCTTGTAAAACAGCCTCTAATTCCACCTCTTGGGCGGAGGAAAAACCCGTAACCCAAGATTGAGTTTTCCCATTAATGGTCAAAGCAGCCTTTCCATTAGAGAATCCATCTGTAAATACCAAAGCAGCAGAAGATAAAGGCGAGGCCTGTACTATGGAAGGAAATAGAAACTTATGACACGCAGCAAATTGGAGAAGTTTGTTAGACGGGTAGTGATGCAAAATTTTCCCCGTATAATTGGCCCAAGCAATGGCCCAAGAATCGCAATGGGCGAATAGCCAATCTTGTTGTTGTAGATTATATGGGACACAGATAAAATGAGGTTCCTGACCTAAATATTTACGGGAATCCACTCGGCACATATGTATCAAATTAGCTACCAATTCGTAGTAGGGGGTCAGCACTTTGCCAGGTGTTGATGGTAGATAAAGCCATAAAAGTGGGCCATCCTGCCACAATACAGCAGTTGGGGAGTGAGAAGTAGCTAAAATATAAACTCCCCATGATTTAGAATAGTCACAATAGGTCACTTGTTGCTGGGAAATTGCCTTTTCTACAATTTGGATGGCCCTCCTGGCGTCAGGATTTAATTCACGCAAGGATGTAGGGTTGGTATCTCCTTTTAAGAGATCAAAAAGGGGTTTTAACTCTCCTGTAGAGAGCTTTAGATAAGGCCGAAGCCAATTTATATCTCCTAAGAATTGCTGAAAATCATGAAGAGTTCTTAAGTGTGAAGTTTTTAATTGTATTTTTTGGCTTTTAAAATAGTGTGGGCCTAATATATGGCCTAGATATGTAAAAGGGGGGTGTTCCTGAACCTTTTCAGCTGCTATTATAAGGCCAAAGAGGCTCAGATCTTGCTTTAGTTGTCCAAAGGCTTGTCATACGACGATAGGGTCAGAACAAGCCAACAAGATGTCATCCATATAATGAACAATATAAACAGAAGAAAATTTTTCACGAGTGGAAGAAATGGCTCTAGCTACAAAACTTTGACATAAAGTTGGGCTATTTGCCATGCCCTGTGGGAGCACAAGCCAGTGATATCGCTTCATGGGTTCTTTAAAATTAACAGAGGGGACGCTGAAGGCAAAGCGCTTACAGTCTTGAGGCGCCAGGGGTATAGTATAGAAACAATCCTTCAAATCTATAATAATCTTATAAGTATCCTTTGGGATTGCCATGGGTGAAGGCAAGCCAGGCTGTAGGGCCCCCATCAGTTCCATTGTCGCGTTAACCTTTCTCAAATCCTGTAACAGCCTCCATTTACCTGACTTTTTCTTTATAACAAAAATTGGAGAATTCCATGGAGAGTTAGAAGGGGCCACATGTCCCAAGTCCAGCTGTTCCTGTACCAGCTGCTGAACTGCAATGATCTTTTCTAGAGAAAGAGGCCACTGTTCAACCCATACCGGTTGTTCAGAGAGCCAATTTATGGGATCAGCATGAGGGGGAGGGCAAATGACAGCTCCCGTCAAGGGATACCCTAATCCTTGTCTCCTAGGGTGAGACTGGGGTTGGAGTGGCTCTAGCTCCCCCTGTGTTGCTCGGCCTAGTCCCCTAAAGGGGAGGAGGCCTTGATCAAGTAACTGCTTAGTGACCGCAGCACTAGGACTAAACATATACACTCCCATTTTTTCCATGATATCACGACCCCATAAATTAATTGGCAGATGATCCAAGACAAATGGCTGAAAATGACCAGAGTGCCCTTCCTCATCTCTCCAAACAAGGATCGCACTGCTCTGCTGTGGGTCAGTTGCTTGCCCAACCCCCTGTAGGGAAGTCATAGGGGTTGTCAGGGGCCATTGAGCTGGCCAATGTTTTTTAGATATCACAGACACATCTGCTCCAGTGTCTAATATTCCTTTAAAGGGCTTTTCTTGTATAAATATAGTCATCTCAGGCCTCTCTTGTTTTATGCTTTGTACCCAATAGATATCAGAAGATCTAAATCCTCTCTGTCCACATGGGGAATTAGCAGTCTCCCCGGGAGGTAAAGGCACAAGTATTAATTGTGCTAATTTTTGACCGGCTGGGATCTATACCACGTGTTTCGGGGCAGAGGCCATAACTTTGATTTCTCCAGTAAAATCCTGGTCAATTTTGCTAGGTGTAATCTGTATCCCTTTAAGGGCTGAGCTACTTCGCCCTAACAGCAATCCAGCCACTCCCGGGGGAAGGGGGCCGAAGACCCCCGTGGGGAGAGCTTGTGTCCCCATCTCTGGGGTCAATACTGAGCAGGTGGAGGAACAGAGGTCCAATCCTGCACTTCCTGGGGTGGCACGGAGGAGGCCGGAGACTGATCTTGGGGGTTGTTAGAAGATGCACTTGTGGCCGAGAAGAGGGAGGGACTGCCCCATAGTTTTGCGGGGCCAGGGGCTGGCCCCTTCTCCAGTTTCCCAAATACGGGCGGCCATTGCGATTTGTTGCTGACTTGCAATCTTTAGCCCAGTGCTTCCCTTTACCACAGTGTGGACATGTGCCAGGTGATTTTTCTCTCTTTTGCCTGGCCTGGCGTGGGCATTGCGTCATCCAATGTCCTAATTGTCCACAAGAAAAGCATCGCCCTGGGGGTCTAGCATCCCGAGAATGCCGCTGACCTCTATATTTTAGAGACTCAGTAACAGTCTTTCCTTGAGGAGCGGCGGCTAAAGTAAGGCCTTGTACATGGGAGGGTCCAATATCAGCACACAGTGAAATAAAGTCCGTGATTCCTCCCTTATTCCTATGGGGTCTGATAGCCGCCTGACAGGCGGCGTTGGCATTTTCATAGGCTATGTGTCTAACTATACTCTTCCTTGCATTCTCATCTTGTACTAGGCAGTCTGCAGTCTCCATTAATCAAGACAAAAATTCTAGATAAGGTTCATTCGGTCCCTGTTTAACTTCTACTAGATTTTTTGTACGATTGGAATTGCGTAACTTTTTCCAAGCCTCTCTCGCTGCAGCATTTATTTGTAAATAGGCCTCCTTTGCATAACCCAATTGATCTTCGGTGTTTTTATAGGTTCCCTCTCCTAACAACTGATCAACAGTGTAAGGCAGGTTCTTAGACCTATTTGTTTCAATTTTAGCCCGACACTGTGCAGTGAACTCTGTCTCCCATAATAAGTACTCTCCTGCACTAAGGCATGCTCTGGCAAGCCGCTTCCAGTCATTTGGGCATGCAATACCAGCACACGCGGCCTCCAATATTACTTGAGTAAAAGGGGCAGTTGGCCCATATTGGGAGCAGGCATTTTTTAAATCCTGTAATAGTTTAACAGGAACAGGTTGATGGTATACTTGTTCATCATGATCAACTAAACTAGGGAAGCATCGAGGCCCTGAAATACCTTCCCTTTCTCTAGCAGCCTGAGTCAGGTTTAATTGCGATGCACTGTGCCTGGTTGTAGTGCCTGTTAAAAGGGACTTGTTGCTAGGGCCTTTAGGCTTGCCTAAAGGTTGAAAAAGGGATTGAGGCCGTAAGGCTGCAGCCGGAGGCGGTGGGTGTGAGGGGTAAGGTTTAGAATCAGACACCATAGTGGCCTGAGGGTCATATTTCTTTCCTACTTCTGGGGGGGCTCTCTGCTCTGTCCCCATTTTCGATAGAAGATGTAGCATTTCTTCTAACTTCTTCTCTATCGTAGCCACCCGGCCCTCCAATGACTCATCATAACTTTCCTCCTTGGTATTCAGACCTGAATTCTGATACTCAATATCTACTGGTTGTTGTTCCCTTTGCAAGATCTCACTTAGACTCTCTTGGGCTGCGGCATATGGCTCAGCCTCAGGTTCTTCAGAAGGGTCCTTTAACTCATAAAGTTCCCTTAATTCAAGATTAAGTTCAGCATTTTCATGTAGAGGATCTATGTATTCACTTACTAAATTCCATACAGTAGCAGCCTCTATTGGGGTCTTTTCGGGGCCATATACATCATAATAATCTTGAATTCTTTTTCCTATCCGCTGCCAGGCTTTTTGGAATTCCTCCTCTATAGACCTCGGGCATGCCTCCTTGACAAACTGTAGGAAGCTCTGAAGCACCCCTTTTTCCACCCGCGTTCCGTGGGCTTCAAATAGGCCTGTTAAGATCGGTAGAAATAACCCATGGCTATTAGCTTGACCCATAATTTTTACTCCTGACTATACACTCTCTTAATAGTCCTACGATGTGTTACTCACCACAGGGAGGGGTCCTTCACCTTCGTCCCAGATTTTCAGGGTCCCTGTTCGGGCGCCAGATGCCGGGGCCAACCGGCAGCAAACCAGGGTTCGCAGATTGGGGTTCCTGAAATAGGGGACAAGGACTAGGAAGAAAAAGAAGAGAGACAGACACACCGGGTCCGGGATGTCCGCAGTCCAGGCAAAGACTGCCGAGACTGCCGCGTTTATTTTCCACTCCCCCTTCTTCCCTCCTCCTCTCCCAGGGAACCTCCAGGTGTTACATTCATATGGTAATTCTCAGGTCATTTACATAGAATAGGGCCAGAAAGCAATAAGACAATATAGCCATCGTCTGATGCAAGTCAAGGTACAGTTTGATTCCACTCTGGCTCCCAACACCAGGTAACAAAGTGAGATACAGTAACCACGTGAGATTAACCATAAGGGGAAAAAAAAGAAAATAAACAACTTCACATAGTACATTAAGAACAACAAATTACAAAGATAAACCTTTTGTTTCCACAGCATTCCTATATTTTTCTCCTCAACATTCTTGTCACTGCTTTCTTATTACTTTAAAGATGGGCATGTTGTAAAAGTAAAAGATTTTACTTGAAAATAAGACAATTACACTTAAACTTTCTTCTATAGTTTTCTAATTTCTAGAGCCCAAGTTCCAGTCATTTTTCCTCAAAGTGGATGTATATTGATTATTTCTTTCTTCAGGTCTCTCCTTCCCCCAGCAAGTTTGAAGTAGCCATTATGTTTTGTGGGATCATAGTTCTCTTGCAGGAAAGCACTGATTATCAAAAGCCATGATTCATTGAAATAACTGCTTAAGTGTAACTTAGAGAACTGTGGGGCTATTTCACCCTTGGCCATTACTTGAAGTGTAACCCAGTTGATCAGTGTCATCTGGGAGTAAGAAATGCAGGATTTCACACTCCACTCCAGGCATACACTGAATCGGTGTGCATTTTAATTAAGGACAGTGGGTAATGTCTAGGTTCATTATGTTTTAGAGGCACAGTCTGAAGTTTACAGAGCAGTAAAGCAAGCAAGAGAGAAATCTCAAGCATTTTACCACTTCCCAATATACATGGCACTCAAACTTCCCTTCACGTTAGTATTTCTAGAAACTCTGAAACTACTGAGTCCTACCCCCTGATCTTCTGATGTGACCAGCCTGCTATGTAATGGTCAGTCAATACATTTTTGAAAAGCCATACAGGTTATTCTTCCCAGAGGAACATAACCAGAGGGTAGGGGAGAATAGATGTAAAGCTAGATTCCCCATATTTCAACCTCAAGCTCTGAACCACTCCCTACCCATCCTCCTATGCCTCTTTGACAATATAAGTGTTCCTAGCTGGGAAAAACAAAGAGTTGTTAGAGGCTATCATTAGTCCAATAAATAAATAAACAAACAAACAACCCTGTTTTAAACACTGAATGCTTGATTTTGTATTCACTCGCTTATTGTTTGGTAATTTTCGCTAGCATCTTTTTGGCTCAGCAATCAGGACTGTCTCTCCTTTTCTTTCTCACATCTGCTCTGCATGTTCACATACAGAACTGCCGTGTGCCATTTCCCTCCCTCAGCCTCCCCAAACCTACCAGGAAAAGTCTGAACTCCTCGGAGAGGCATGAAGGCCTATCTTTATGCTGGCCTCACCTCTCCTGCTCTTTCCCTAATACAGCCATGTGCTACAGTCACACACATCTTGCTTCACTGAGCTCCCAGGGCAAGAAGGAACTTCAAGGCCAAGTAATTCCATAACCATCTGTATCCATTATCCACTGCTGTGTAATAAGCTACTTCCAAGCTTAGAGAGAGTCACTCTTTCTCACGATCCTCTGCAGGATGGAACGAGGGCTCTCATATTTTAATCTGGAGTTACTTTCACCATTCCAGTTGACTGCAGCTGGACTAGATATGAAGTCCGCTGAGGCCTCTCGCACATGTTAGGGTCTACATGCTGTCATTCAGAGAGCCTTCGTACTCTTCCCTGTGGCTTTGCAATCTGTGAAGTGCTGCCTCTTCTCCACAAGGCCCATCCCACCATGAGATGTCTCCCAGCCCATGGCTTCTCCACGTGGCCTGAAGGGTAATGTGGATTTTCTTACACTTGGCATCCAAAAGACTAAATAAAGGCCAGGCGCTGGTGGCTCACACCTGTAATCCAAACTTCTCAGGAGGCTGAGATCTGAGGATTTTAGTTCAAGGCCAGCCTGGGCAGGAACATCCATGAGACTCTTATCTCCAATTAACTGCCAGAAAATCAGAAGTGGAGCTGTAGTTCAAAGTGGGAGAATGGTAGCCTTGAACAGAGGAGCTCAAGGACAGTGCCCAGGCTCTGAGTTCAAGCCCCATGGCAAAAACAAAACAAGCACACACAAAAATAAAACCTGAAATTCAGTATACAACTCAAATGCCACTCCTGCCATATTTAATTGGCCAAATAAAGGCCAAGCCATCTCTTGAAGGGGGATATGGGAAAAGGAAAAAAAAAAAGCCTGTGATCATCTCTTTCTTCTATATAAATCCTTTCTCTAGCGTTTCCATATCTACCTGATATTCCCCCCTCCCTGGTATCAATATATTATGATGTTTAAGGAGTGAGCTCCAGGTTTGAATTCCAACTCATACTCGCCCTTGTATGACCTTGAGCATGTTACTAAATGCTAATTCTACTTCATAGGGCTGTCGTGAGAACTAAAGTCATTCATGGCAAGCTCTGGAATAATGCCTGGCTTCCATTACATGTGTCATACCTACTGTTTATTAGTATTTGTGAATCTAGTTTTTAGTTGGTGAAGAGAACAAAGGAGTCAGGGGGGCAAGTTCTGAGACTGAAGTTTAGGCAAACACAGAACAGCTTGACTTAATCCTTCATATGAAGGAAGAGCGTCTAAATGTTTTGTTGGCTTCTGAAAGTGCCCTAAGACAGAACCTCTTTTGCTGGAAAGCTGGAGTCCCATGTTCTAATACCAAAGCTTATAATAATCTAATCAGCCAACACCATTAGCAATGCTTAGCTTCATCCTTTCTGGCCTCAGATGCCCAATACTAAAATAGCTTATTTAGTCAGTGGAAACTAAAGAAGCCAATTGCTTCAGGTTGGTCTGTAAGATTCTGGGTCCTGACCATTCCAATCTTGGCATCCAGCACCCAGAGCCTCGAGCAAAGCGATCTAAAGCTGTACTCCGGACACCAGAGCCAGCAGCTCCTTGCCACATGTGACCCAGCCCAGAGCACAGCCCACATAGTGTGGTGACCGAGCTGAGAGCAGGCCTCTCTTGGTACCATCCATCACATCCTGTGGCTTGGGACTTTTATTTTCCCAGTTGCATTTGTCTTGTTTCATGAACAGGTTAATCATTGCTCTTACTAAGAAAAGAAGAAAAATAATGCTTTAAAACCACTCAGAGACTAAGAGTAATCATACTAATGCATTTGCTCAGATAATTACTTTGGGCCAAGATTGCCATTAGTCTGCCATAATTCATCTGAAAGTTACGTAATAAGCCTTCCTGATATTGTTTATTATTTGTTCTGCAGCACAAAGCATGCCTAACTACAGTCTGAGTGATGAAAGTGCTCTGTAGAGCTTATGCTTAACATTTGGAAATGAATTTATTTTGTGTCTTCAGTTCAAATAATGTTTTCGGCATACTGAGCCCACATATAGCACTGTGTGAGGCACCAGGAGATGCAAGAAAAGAGAACAGGTTGTTCACAGAATCCACTGTCTTTGGAAGTCACTTAAAAACCATCATATCCCAACTTGGAAAAGATGTTTACCAATAATACATCTGACAGGTGCTTAGTATCTACAGGGAACTCAAGAAACTAATCCCCCCCAAACCCAACAAACCATTCACTAAATGGACAAGGGAACAAAAGAGAGACTTATCAGAAGAAGAGACTAAAATGGCGGAAAAGCATATGAGAAAATGTTCATCATCTATGGTCATAAAGGAAATGCAAATAAAAACAACCCTGAGATACCACCTTACCCCAACAAGAATGGCCAAGATTTTGAACTCAGATAGTGACAGTTGCTGGCGGGGTTGTGGAGAAAAAGGAACCCTACTACACTGCTGGTGGGATTGTAAACTAGTTCAGCCACTCTGGAAAGCAGTGTGGAGGTTTCTTAAAGAACTGAAATTTGACCTTCCCTACGATCCCACCATACCACTTCTGGGCATCTATCCTGAACATCGTGACCCAAGATATGATAAGGACACCTGCTCAGCTATGTTTATCTTTGCACTATTCACAAAAGCCAGGCGATGGAAACAATCCAGATGCCCTACTGCAGATGAATGGATACAGAAAATGTGGTATGTATATACAATGGAATTCTTTTTTTTTTTTTTTTTTTTTGCCAGTCCTGGGCTTGAGCTCAGGGCCTGAGCACTGTCCTTGGACTTTCTAAAGGCTAGAGCTCTACTACTTGAGCCTCAACACCACTTCTGGCTTTTTTCTATATGTGGTACCGAGGATTTGAACCCGGGTCTTCATGCATGCTAGGTAAGCACTTTAACCACTAGGCCAAACTCCCGGCCCTATACAATGGAATTCTACATAGCCAACAGACAAGATAAAATTATGGCATTTGCAGGGAAATGGATGAATTTAGAGGGAATCATGTTGCGGGAGACAAGTCAAGACCTAAGGAACAAAAGGCCCATGGTATCCTTAATATGTGGCTATTAGATCCAAACAGTACAAGAGAGATGACTCAATATTTGCATACCCAATGCTATGGACATGGTAATGGAAAAATAAACATAACTACATAGACATAAAAACCTATGACTCTATAGACATAATGTTTTATTTCATAAATTAATATATATCCATGATATACAAACCCTTAGCCTAATTTTGATTATGTTCTAAAAACTAAGTGCCAGTGATTTTATATAGAGATTCCCTTCTTGAACACTTGTTTGTTAAACATGTCATTTGAAATATGATGTAAAAATTAATGTTAATAAATTCTTTAATAAAAAATTATTCAAAAGTCCCCCCATCATATCCTTTGGCTGCTGGATGGCAACGTTGCTGGTTTTGCTAGCTTCTAACTTAAGAGTGGGGGTGGCACACAACAGACAAGAATCGGTACAGATGAAAACATAAGACCACACAGTAGCATTGAGCAAGATTTAGGTGCTGGAGGAGAGTATGGATTCTAAGTGTGAACAAAAGGCACGAGGCCTTTTGGAAGAGCAGGGCCTTTGCTGCAGGCTAGACAAGTAACTGCATCTCGATTCCCAGCGTGCTGCACCTTGAGACTCGTTTCCATGGCAATGGGAGCTGGCTCCATCCTTAAGGACCAGCCGGACAGATTGGCAGGCTGCTTGACTCCTGTCTCAGGTCATGTCATTGGTTTCTTCACCTGTGAAATGGATTTTAAGTTACATTCCTACTTGGGAAATGTGGCTCTGACTTGGAAGAGTGGAAGTCTTAAGGATTTTACTTAAGACTGGACCACCAGTGTTCAGTGTCAGATCCTGACATGGGGCTGGATGGAGAGGGAGGCCTCAGCAAGTAATGATTTCTACGTGCCACTACCCTACTGAGAAACATGGCTTTATTATGAGTGTTCTGGAGCAGGGGCTGCAGTATTATTAGAGCAATGGAACTGCTTCCTACTCAGAGAGTTATGACCATTAACTGAAGACAGGAATAGGTTTTTGAAAAGAGCTGCATTTCAGTGTATGATGCTGAGAAATCTCATAACTGCATAATATGGAAAAGGTAACTTATTATCTGTTCTACACCTGAGATAAAATCAGGGGAAAGGAAATTACACAAGCAAATTTTGGATATCTGTTCTTCTCTCCAGTGGTATCCTCACCTAAGAATTCCTATCCCTGAAGAGAGAAGTTTAGAAGTGGTTTAATATTAAGAGCATTTAACTCACTCCTTGCTGATGCTCCCACTCCACTGAGGATTACTAACACAAAAGGCAAATTTCCACGAGGGCTGCCTGAAGGAGGGAGCACAGAGAAATAAGAAGGACAAAGAAACAGAGATGTGTGCCACCTGCTTTGAGGCTGGAGACTGTTTTGGAAAATGGAATCTCACAACCTTTTTGGCCTGGTGTGTGTTTTTGGCCTGAGCTGGAGTGTGCTGGTTAGGTAGGTGCTTTACCACTTGAGCCACACCTCTAGCCCTAGTCCTTTTGCTTGTAGTTATTTTTTTTGAGTAAGGTCTCATACATTTTTGCCCAGGTTGACCTGGACCATGATCCTTCTATTTGAGTTTCCTTAGAAATAGCTGCTACACCCACTTTTCTGCTGGCTGAGTGGTGTCTCACCAATCTTACCCTGTGCTTTTCTCAAACCGTAATCCTTTTGACCTTGCCTCCCAAGTAGTTAGGATTGCCTGGCTAGATGTACTTTAATAATCATTTAGGACATTACAGGTATAAAATGAAGAGATTAGTTTCCTAAAACAGTTTAAATATAGGATAACCTACTAGGCAATATAAATCATGCTCACCTTTAGGTCAAACCAATGACAAAGAAGTCCATAATATTGTGTGGTGTTAAATAAGGCTTTACTTTTTAACTTTTTTTTTTTGCCAGTCCTGGGCTTGAGTTCAGGGCCTGAGCACTGACTGTCCTTGGATTTTTCTCAAGGCTAGAGCTCTACCACTTGAGCCTCAGCACCACTTCCTGCTTTTTCTAAGTAGGTGGTACTGAGGAATCGAACCCGGGTCTTTGTGCATGCTAGGCAAGCACTCTACCACTAGGCCAAACTCCCAGCCCCGTTTTTAACTTTTTAAATTGAACTTTACCCTTGCTATATAGGCACTTTACCACTTGAGCCATGTCTCCAGTCCATTTTGTTCTAATTATTATTTTTTTTGTGGGTCTTGGGGCTTGAACTCTGGGCCTGGGTGCTAGCCCTGAGCTCTTCAGCTGAAGGCTACCGCCCTATATGTGGAGCCGTAGCCCCATTTCCCATTTTCTAGTGATTAATTGGAGATAAGACTCTCATGTTCTTTAGTGCCGGGGCTGGCTTTGAACCTCAATCCTCACACCTCAGCCTCCTGAATATCTAGGATTATAGGCCTGAGCCACGGCACCCAGCTTGTTCTAATTGTTTTTCAAATAAGATTTTTTTTCTCTCTCTGTCTCTTTCTATGGCTGCCTCCCTCCCACTCTTCCTCCCTCCCTCCCCTTCCTCTCTCTCTCTTTCTCTCTGTCTCTGTCTCTCTCTCTCTCTCTCTCTGTTTCTCTCTCTCTGGCTCCCGCTATCCCCAGACTATATCCTCCTATACAGGTGGGATTACAGGCCTAAAGTACCACAATCAATTTATTGTTTGAGATAAGGTTTTGCTAACTTTTTTGTTCAAGCTGATCTTGAATCATCCTAATCTCCACTTCTGGAGTAGCGAGGGTTGTAGCATAAACCATGGCCTCTTCCTGAATAATTACTCTGGAAATTTACTGAGGAAAAACTTCTATGTAAGCTTGTATAGTGTGCGCTGATCCACAAGTATTGATCTTAAAAAGCATCGCTGTGTAGCTGGGCCCCAGTGGCTCACACATATAATCCTAGCTGCTCCAGAGGCTGAGGTCCGAGGATCATGGTTCAAAACCAGCCTGGGCAGGGAAGTCCGTGAGACTCATCTCTGCTTAACCACCAAAAAGCCAGAAGTGAGTGGAGCTGTTGGTTCAAGGGGTAGAACCCTAGCCTTGAGCAAAAAGAAGCTCAAGGAGTACACCCAGATCCAGGGTTCAAGCCCCAAGTGAGTTCTTCTAGAACACTCATTTCCAAGTACATTTTCATACCATTTTTACCATATTTTTGGAGTCTTGGGTATTTTTTTGCGGGGGGGACGGTTCCAGCAAAGAAAATTGATTGTGTTGTTTCAATGTAAGGATGCATGTTTCAAGCCATGATAGCTTGCTATACCTCTTTCCTCCTTCTGCAACCTGTGAGTTGTAGAGTCCCCATCAATATGGATGTCTTCTGATCTCACATGAACTTCCTTTAGAAAATCCCTCAGCTGAAATATAACAAGTTCTGAATGCTACAGCAATCTACCTTTTTGCCTTGTTTGTTTGTTTGTTTGTTTGTCTGGGGCTGGTATTGGGGTTTTAACTCAGGACCTAGTAGTTGGTGCTCTTCTACTTGGGCCAGGAGAGTAGTCCAGCATTTTGCTGGTGACTTAGGATCTCATGTTTTGTTTGTTGTGACTTTGCTAGCCTTGAAACTCAATCCTCCCAAGTTCGGCCTTCTTAAGTAGTTAGAATTACAGGAGTGAGCCAGTGGGGCCCAGCTAATTTTGCTGTCTTTTCACTTTTAATTGTATACAAATTTCTAAATCAGTTAGTACTATAGAGGAAGGCAGTAGGGGAGGCAAAGCCATGACTCTCTCTTACATTCTCGCTCAGCAAGGAGGGAAAGCTGTGGTCTCAGGCCCAAATCACAAGAGCTTTCAATTAATTAATAATTGCTGACAAGTGGCCATTTTTGTCTTGTTATCACTGCATGCTTTTCAAACCCACTGGCCACTAAAGCCTTCTTATGAGACAAAGAGTATTCCTTTCCCTAAAAATCAAGGGAAATAGAAAAAAATGAAATTAGTGATTAAAGATGTAAGTTAATTAATGCAATCATTTTGGCTTAATTATTCAAAGTCCAGGTTTTTTTCCCATCAAACTTGAAAACATACTCATCAGAATTATACTGAAATGTGTCATTTTTCCTTGGTGAACTTATGGGACTCAACTACACAAAGAACAAGGTAGAGAAATAGCAATAATATTAAGGATAATCTACACAAAAATTATATAACAACACACCAACTTTTGCTTCCACATATCCCTGTATTCTCAAAAAGATAGAATGTTTTCTATTTCCATTATGATTTTTCTTTCTACTAAAGCAGTTACATGATATTATAGAGCTAGGAACCAGTGGCTTATGTCTATAACCCTATTTACTCAGGAGACTAAGTCCTGGAAAATAGAGATTTGAAACCAGCCTGGGCAGAAAAGTCTATGAAACTCCATTTCCAATTGACCAACAAAAAGCCAGATTTTGTGGTGTGGCTCAAATGGTGAAGTACCAGCCATGAAAAAGCAAACTGAGTAAAAGAAGGAGACCCTGAGTCCATGTCTCCAGTGCCACACACACACACACACACACACACACACACACACACACACACACACACACACGCACACGATTTTTTTTTTTTTAGAGACAAATGCCCAATGAACAATCCTGTTTATGCTGTGGCTTGCATGTGGAGATGTTGAGAGACAGTGGGACCTTGAAGCAGAGGAGCATGCTGCATACCTATAATCCCAGCACTCAGGGGTCTGGGTAAGAGGATCTTGAGTTCAAGGCCAGTCTGGGCTACATAGTAGGACTCCCTTCTCCTTTTGAGCACTCAAGGCATCTCATTTGTTCCCAGGATAAAACTCAATCTCCGTTATGTCACTAAGGCAAAGCCCTATGTGGTCAGTCTGTGGCTGCCCCCTTGTGCCATTTCTTGCTGTCCTTTATCCCTGTCCCTGTGACACATCTGTGCTGAAGGTATGCCTGTTCCTCCCGCAGGCCTAGATCTGCCATTCCAACCTATAAACCTGCTTTCCCTAAGCGTGTTCCCCATACTCACAAGCCTCCTGCCCTCCGCCACTGAGGCCTCTGCTCATCTGAGGACTCACCACCTCTGGAAAGCCTTTCTCCCCCAATGATTTCCTCGAGTGTACCACCCGAAACTGCCATCTTCACAGTCAAAACAGTAGAACATTGTCAATTGCAACCGTTCAGCAAACACGTGTAATACCATTGTCCTTTGCACATTTCCTAAATAGTTTAGTATTGATTTCTTTTCTGCCTCCTGCACTTGAAAGCAGCCCACTTGGATTATTTCAGAGATACTTGGAACAAGCAATCATTCACAGGACACCTCCTCCTCCTCCTCCTCCTCCTCCTCCTCCTCCTCCTCCTCCTCCTCCTCCTCCTTTTCCTTTTCTGGTTCCAGGGCTTGAACTCATCTGGAACTCTTGCTTGCTAAGCTTGCTAAGCTTGCTTGCTAAGCTGGCATTCTGCGGTCATTGGAGCCATGTCTGCAGCCTTGGTTATTTGGGGAGATGGAATCTCATAGTCTCTCCTGCCTGGACTGATTTTGAACCACAGATCTCAGGCTCTTAAGTAGCTAAGATTATAGATGTGAGTCCCCAGAGCCTGGTTCCCCTTTCACCCTTTTTAAAATTAGTCCTTTGATACACTAAACCCAGTTAAGTGCTCTCTGTGAGCCAGACTGGCACCGGAAGCCAGGGTCTGTTCCTTCCACACCCTAGTATCATCAGAGCTTCACTTTTAAGATCTTCCCATCCCTCCACCCAGGGTGTTGAGCTGTGGCTCACACCTGAGCTTCCTAGGAGACTTCCCACACCGTTTCCATCATCAAGTGGAAGACACTGACTCTGCCTTCTGTGACTCAAGGGCTTCTTCCTACCAATTCTTTCTGAAAGGTTCTTTCTTTCCTCTTGTCTTCCTTCTTTCCTTCCTTCCCTCCTTCCTTCCTTTCTTTCTCCTTTTTGTCTTGGTCCTGGGGTTTGAACTCAAGGCCTGGTCAGTGTTCCTGAGTTTCTTTTGCTCAAGGCTAGTGCTCTACTACCACTTGAACCACTGCTGGGGTTTTTTTTGGTTGTTTATTAGAGGTTTACAGAGTTTTCTGCCTAAGCTGGCTTCAAACCATAATCCTCAGATCTCTGCCTTCTGGTAGCTAGGTTTATAGGCATAAGTCACTAGCGCCTATTTTTGTTTTTAGTTTTAATTCTTTCTCTAAGATGAAATTATCAGCAAGCCAAGGTCAAAAATACTTAGTCTACTTTTTAGAGCAACGATATTTCCAGCAGATCTATGGGTAATTAACAAGTTCATGGAAGCACTGTGTCACTCAGTGACTTTTTAGGAACACATTAATCAGGACTCCTCTTACTTAGCTGAATCTGGTGTCATCCCTGGTACTTTCCAGACTACGTGGTAGTGGGTGAAATCTCTAGTCACTAAGAACACTTTCCCAAGTCACACCTCTAGAGAACATGACTTGAACTGGAAGTAGAGTTTCCAGGCTGTAAATGGAAGTGGGGTTGGGACTGCACAGAGTAGGAGTTAAGGGCCTGGATTCAGAGTTAGACATCCTATATATTCATTGCCTCTGTATGTATTCATCAGTAAAACAGAAGCCAAGCCAACAATTTCCACAGAGAAGACTTGAATAGAAGGAATTGATTAAACAGGTACTGTAAAAAAAATAAAAAAGTACACCAGTGCAAACTTCTAAAAGCAGGTATGAGCTGCTTTGAAAACATAGAGGATATTGTTATTATGTGTGTCCTCTCTGAGTTCATGTAGTTGCTTATAAATGACCTGGTTCATTACAACGAATGTTGTGTCCTCTCCTCATCTCTTAGGTTCAGTGGATGGAGTCTCCTCCTCCTCAGTTTCATTCTGATTCTTGGTGGTGGTATTGGTGGTGTTTGGAGAAGGGAACATGCATTTCCTAGTTTCAGCATACTTCTGGATTGAAGAGACTGTGTGCTGGGCCTTGAGGCATCTGAAGATTCCCCATTAGGTTGGTCTCTGTATTCTCACAGGATTGGGTGTTGGCTAGGTTGAGATGCCTTTCTAACTCCTGGCCTGAGAGTGGATCTCAACTCTAATAGCTTTTCCAATTCAAACCCCAAGCAGATATTTGCAAACAGTGAGATCAAATTGAAAGCATAGCCCCAATGGGTCTCAAATTTGTGGTCCTTCAGGCTCATCGTGGGCCACTTGCTGATTATCAGGCTGCCCACCAGGACCGGCCAGATGTGGTTATGAGAACTGTAGAGGAGAGAGTGGGCCTTTCACCCAGTGGGGTACAGGCCTGTGGGAGGAGGTACCACCTGGTACAGGTGTGGCTGAGGTGCTGGTGTGGGCATGCAGACATTATTGCTGTGGAAGTAGAAAGCCTCAAGGGACGGTTGGAAGAGGATTGAACAGCAAGAAGTAAGCCCCTCCTTCTCCATTAGCCTTAGGGTCTAGCAATCCCACCAGCCAGGTCAGTGATGAGACAACTGACAGAACTGTGATTTCTAGAGTTCCAGCCTCAGCAACACAAAGAGAACACTTGTGTGTTCTGAAGCAGAATGACTGTAGGTGAATGCCATGATGCTATAAGCCTTAGTTCCTACATCTATTTAATGGGGAGAAACACTTCCTTTCAGAGTGATCATAGGATTACCTGTGATCAAGAGTACAGATAGCTAACAATGCACAGACAGTATCTGTGGGTGAATGGATCTCACCCCTTCCGCCTCAGTCCAGCAGCCAGAGAGTGACAAGAAATGGGGAAAGAACCAGGCACTCGTGGGCTTGTGCCTGTAATCCTAGGTACTCAGGAGGCTGAGATCTGAGGCTTGTGGTTCAAAGCCAGGATGGGCAGAGAAGTCCATGAGACTCTTATCTCCCATTAATCACCAGGAAACCAGAAAACATAAGTGGTGCTCAAAGTGGTAGAGCACTAGCCTTGAGCAAAAGAGCTCAGGAACAGCACTCAGGCTCTGAGTTCAAGCCCCATGATCAAAGAAGAAAAAAAAATAAAAGTAGGAGATGGGGGAGAAAGATAGAAGAAGGTGAGAAGAAAGAGGGTAAAGGAAGTAGGAGGAAAGAATAGAAGGAAGGGGAGACATCATTTGAGGGAAAGGTAAAACACAGGTGCATTTGTCCTTTCCATCTCTGAGAAGGGTTTTCCCACTTGGAGCAAATCACATTTGCCAGGGTCCTGTAAGATCTCCCTGCAGTCACTGGGGACTTCTGCACACTCAACTGTACTAGGAAGAGTAGCCAGAGGTACGGATCATTTTCTAAAAAGTGAGGGCTCAACGGTTCAACCAGAAAGATGACAGAAAGAGGTCGCCAATGACTTAGGCTACAAATTAATCCTGCCTTGTTTCTCCTCTAACTGTTCTGTGTTCGGCTGCCTCTGGCAGCTGTTCCAACTGTGTAATGAAGTCATTTCTCAGAGAGCCAGGCAGCTGGGTCAGAACTCCATGTTCTAGTAATCGTCGGCCAGCAGGCTGAATATTAATATTCTGGGCAGTTGTGCCTTTGCTGCCTCTTCCTTATGGAAGCCAGCAACTGGAAATACTGCTGCTTTTAAACTCCCAGAGCCACCAACCAGCTCAAGGACAGGGCTAGCCTGACACCCAGCCATATTTCTCAGAGGAGCCATCAACTGTCATCCTAGCTACTCAGGAGGCTGATCTGAGGATAGTGCAGGCAGGAAAGCCGGTGAGACTCTTATCTACAATTAACTACCAAAAAGCCAGAAGTGGAGGTGTGGCTCAAATGGTAGAACACCAGCCTTCAGCAGAAAAAGCCAAGCAAGAGCATGAGGGCCTGAGTTCAAGGCCCACTACCAGAACAAAAAGTAAAAAATTAATCTGAAAAGGTTACTGCTGCTTCCTGTGCCAGCTTCAAGTGGACAGGAAGAAGCCCCTCTCGTCACACTCTGAAGTGAGGTCTTTTTCCATCTGGGAGATGACATTTTAATTCTTTTTAATACAAAAGGGCCACTTTTTAATACAAAAGTGCAAATTGGAAGGTGTTGGCTGTATGAACTTAAAAAATTAGCTTTTCTAGTGGAAGAAATTTTAATTAAAGGACTGCATTAAAATAGGGAGAGTCATAAAGCATTTTTTCATTTGTTTTTCTCACCCCAGTCACATTCACTGTAATGATCTAATTTCTATTGCTTTTATTTAATGGATGGCATTACATTAGCTTTCCCAACACATTCATTTTCAAAAGGTTAATGGAGTCAAGCTGAATTTTTGTAAAAGGTCATTAGAACTTTTACTTAAAGCCACCACTATCCTCTTTTGGTTTGCAGGAGGGGATTTATCAGAACTAGTCCATTTCATGCTAATGAATGTGTTTTCTATCCAAAGAAGGCACACACACCTGTCTGTCTCACAAATGAACAAATTTGCCAGGACAGTGTGGATGCCTGCATGGGTGTGTGATTTTTCTACTACAGAAAGTGGAACAGAAATGATAGATCTGATATATGTGAATCAAAACTTGAGAATTGTTTTGCCAGTCCTGGGCCTTAAACTCAGGGCATAGTCACTGTCCTTGGGCTTGCTCAAGGCTAGAGCTCTACCACTTGAGCCACAGCACTATTTCTGGATTTTTTCTATGTCTATGTATGTGGTACCGAGGAATGGAACCTGGGTCTTCATGCATCCTAGGCAAGCACTCTACCACTTGAGAATTTTTAAATTGAGCTGTATACTAAACCAGTCTTCTCGAGGGTTTTAGTTTTTCAGTTTGCATTGAAAACAATATCTAGACTAAAACTTAATTTTTAAATAAAAGGTAACTTATATAATATATAATGCAACTGTGAGTATCTACATTTAAAATTCAGAAAGCTCTAAAACAAATAGCCTAATGATGCACCTACAGGTTTTAGAAAAACAATTCTAGATCAGTAAATGGAAATACTAAAGATCGTGGCAGAAGTTAATGATATTTAGTCTAATGAACAATACAAGAAAAAAAATCAATGAAATAGAGTTAGTTCTTTGACAACACAAGTAGTATTAACAAACGCTTAGCCAAACTAACCAAAAGAAGAAGGTAGAAAGCTGGGCACCGGTGGCTTACACCTGTAATCCTAGCTACTCAGGAGGCTAAGATCTGAGGATGGTTCAAAACCAGCTCAGGCAGGAAAGTCTGTGAGACACTTACCTTCAATTAACCACCAGAAAACCAAAAGTGGCACTGTGCCTCAAGGAGTAGGGCGATAGCCTTGAGCTGAAGAGCTCAGGGACAACACCCAGGCCTAGAGTTCAAGTCCTATGACCGACAAAAAAGAAAGAAAAAAAGGAGGTTGAAAATACAAATTGATAAAATTAGAATTAAAGTGGGCTATCGAAACAGATTACAAAAATTATAGGATCATTGGGGCATATTTCAAAAGCTAATACTATAATAGGTTGGAAACCCTAGAGAAAAATGGCTACATTTTTAAAAACCATAGGAGTGACCAAATAGCACCAAGGGGACAACAATGACCAAAAAGAGATCTGTAGTGAGCAAGGAGTCTGAAGTCATAATAGAGAAGTGAATAGATTCACTGCCACATCCTACCAAATCTCTCATGAAAAAGGAGCAACAATGCTGAAGAAGAATGCCGAAAAAGAAAAGAAATCAATAACTTGTTATATGGAATCAGTTTTACCCTGATAGCAAAACCATGTAGGAATACCACAAACAACAATATTCTAAACCCATTTCCTTATTCAATTGACACCAAATTCTCTATGAAATACTTGGAAACCAAACTCAACAACACTTTTATTTTTTTGCCAGTCCTGGGCTTGAGCTCAGGGCCTGAGCACTGTCCTTGTACTTTCTCAAGGCTAGAGCTCTACCACTTGAGCCTCAGCACCACTTCCGGCTTTTTTCTATGTATGTGGTACCGAGGAATCGAGCCTGGGTCTTCGTACATGCTAGGCAAGCACTCTACCACTACGCCAAACTCCTGGCCCTCAACAACACTTTTTTTAAGGGCCATACACAATGACCAAGTTGGTTCCCTCTAGGATCACAAGGGGATTCATCCATTATCTAGATGGAGGTGGTCTCTGGGTTTATATAGCCAAAACTTGTCAAATTGTATACTTTAAATACGTGCAGTCAATTTTACTTCAATAAAGTCGCTTGTATAAAAGTCATAGTTCTATGATCTCAAGTTTCTTGTTTTCTTTTTCTTTTTCTTTTTGGCCAGACCTGAGGTTTGAACTGAGGGCCTGAGCACTGTCCCTAAAACTTCTTGTGCTCAAGGCTAGTGCTCTAGACCACTTGAGCCAGAGCATCACTTCTGGCTTTTTCTAAGTAGTTTATTGGGGATAAGAGTCACATGGACTTTTCTGCCTCTGCTGACTTTGAACCATGGTTCTCAGATTTCAGCCTCCTGAGTAGGTAGGATTACAGGTGTGAGCCACCAGTCCCTTGCTCAAGCAAATTTCTTGAATTCCATGCTTGCTTGTCCCTTATAAGTCAAACAAGTACAATAAAATTAGTAGCTGACAAGGTTGCTTTCTCAAGTTCAGATGTTTGAGCACCATCTGAAGCACAGTGCTAGCTGCATCAATGGCATACAAAACACGGTGTCATTCCTACGAAGGATTTAATTTTGCTATTAATCTCTCAGTAGAATGACAAGCATTCTCTCTCTAGGTTGTTTCTTTTATCTTCAGAAATCAAAGGATATGATTTTTTGAAGTTAATTTAGTTAGGTCTCTTAAATGCTTCTATAAACAAAGTCAGATAATTAAAAAGGAGTTTCTACACGCAATGGCATTAAGTGTCTGTGACTTTGTTGACCTCTCCTGGCAACTGGACTTGTTCTATTCCCGAGGGACACAATAAATTCAAGCCCAAAGCTCTTTGTGAGACCAACCTCCTTCACACAGAGCCATAGCTAAAAATTATAGAATGAACATTGTTGCCCCTCTCTGGGGCAGCAACACGGGAACGGGGAGGGACACACAGGGCCAGCCTGTAGTTCCCCGGGAGCAGAGCAAGATGGTAAGTGTCGATGACCCAGCCCTCCCCCAATCACCGCGGAAGAAAAAACCACGCTGAGTCAGAAGCAGTGTTAACCATGAAAGCGCATCAGATCTCTCTGCTGATCTCTGCTGATCTGATCTGCTGTTCTCTCATGCTCTCTGATGCTCTCATGCCTTTATTGCGTCAGACAATTAGTTATATACTGTTGGGGTAGGAGAAGGTGGGAACTGGGAAGCTAGCCAATAGGAAGAGGGCCTCTGTGCTACCACTAAGGGTCTGGGTGGGGCTTTCAGGTACTGGGCAGGACAGGTGCGGGAAAGTGCGAGAGAGTTTTTGCTGCTGCGAGACCCTGGAAGCTGCAGGGGGTTCAATCGAGTCACATACACAGAGATGCCTTAAGAGAGGTATGCAAAAGACTGAATGCCTGGTCAAAGCCCTTTAATTGCCGCTGAGCCAGAATCAGGCCTCAGAGATGGAGGTCAGGCCTCAACAGAACATTTTTGAAAAATAAAGATCAAAGGTTGGGAATGTGGCTTAATGGTGATGCACTTTCTTAGCATGCATGAAGCTCTGGATTCAATTCCTAGGTACCACATACACAGAAAAGCTGGAAATCGAGCTGTGGCTTAAGTGACAGAGTGCTAGACTTGAGTAAAAGAAGCTCAGGAACAGTTCCCAGGACCCAAGTTTACGCCCCAGGACTGGGAAAAAAAAAAAAGAATAAAGATCAGATCTCCAATCAGATCCTGCCTTAATACTCACTGGCAACTGGACACAGAGGACAGCTCCTCCATGGTGGTAGGCCTCAGTTTCTTCACTACCCCTGTTTGGGGGAGGAGGGGCTCTAAGAAATAGATGGGTACAAGAAAGGTGCTCAAAGTCTCCTGAGGAAATATACCAGATGGGGAATGGGCTTGACTCTGATGCGCCTGTTGGCAGCTCCTTTCTCCTCTTCTCTTGTTAATCCACAAGGATGGTTACAAGGGAGCGATTACATTTCAGGTATGTTAGCTCCTAGGCTAGTGTTCTGGGAAAAGAGATAGGAAATAGATGCATAATATATTCAGACCCTGCTTTTGTTGAAAAGCACAGACTCCTCTGTCAGACCTGCAAACGTCCAAAGGGCAACTAAAAGCAGAGAAAACAAAGTTTGGCATTCCAGCCTCCATTTTCTATGTACCTTTGATTGGTGCCATTCTCTCTACAGTCACTTTGGAATCCAAGAGGGTCCGGACTGATGGACAAGCATTCTATGACAAGAGTCAAAGCCTGTGTCAGGCAACAACCAAATATGTGTGAGATTGTGTGTGCCGCACGCATTTGTATGTGTGCATGAGCGCATGTGAATCTTGCTTTATTATTTTGGGGGGGGTGGTTAATTGGAAATAGAATTTCTTGTCTTTATCGGCCCAATCTTGCTTTGAATTGCCATCCTTAGATCTCAGTAAACCTGCAATTCTCAGTCTCCTGGGTCACAGTCTCTTGAGTAGCTAGAATTATTAGCTTGAGCCACTGGCACCCATCAACTACAATCTTCTTCCTGTAACAAAGGCACAACCTACCTGAGCAATCTTGACCAAACCTCTGAGCACTTCTGATTACCAGACCACACCTGTGACCAAAACTACTTAATAATTATGCATACTTTGCATTCCCACCTATAATTCTTCCACTAAACCTCATGTCTATACCCTGAAGATGGGCTAAAATGCTTCTTGTCTCTTGCCACAGGATGCCTGTGACACATAATCTCCCTTCTCTGCCCTTCACCTCCATTGTATCCATCTCTTTGGAATATTGTGGCAAGATACAGGGACTCACATGTGGTGCCACTGGAGTGGTGCCTCTTGCCTTGAACTGTTGCTTAAGCACTTCATAGCTGCATGAGAAAATCATTCAGGAAAAGGAATTAATAGTTCACAGTGCACTGTATTCTTCATCGGTGTAGTCCCCCTCTGTGCATTCTCTAACATTATTGTCCCTGGACCAGACCTTGCTAAAGCACTATACCAGGTAACCATGATACCAGACGGGACAGGACCTGGCGTACATCCATATTGTTGTGGCAGCCTTCAACCACAAGATGGCACACAACTCTCTTCTTTTGGCAGAGAAATGCACTTGATGTTTGAAATTTAGTATATTTCAAATCAGAAGGAAATATTATTTTTCTTAAGTTGCCTCTTTCTAAAATAAGGATAAAGAGTACAAAAAGGAATTGAGCTAAGGATGGCAGCCAGTGGGTGAAGGAGAACTGGAGCAGACGGAGCCTAGGGAGTTGCTTAGAAGGGGCAGGCTTGCCTCCTGGGGTGTTGCGTTTGATCCTGTACTATACGAGGGGTATCTGTCTTTATCAGGGGAATATGTAATCCCTGAATTGTTTCCCATAAAGACATACACATATTCCTTATCTTTCCTTCCTTAGCCTCAAAACCTGAAAAGATGTGGCTTATTGGTTTGTTTGTTTTTAAAGCCCCCATTCTGCATTCTTCTCTACGAATGCCTGACCACCCACTGCATTTTCACTTATTGTTGTGTGTGTGCCAGTTCATTCTCTGCTAGTCCAAAGTCCTGGCTGAAGTGGTCCCGGTTGGTGTCTGAGTCATGACTTAATGCCACTCTGCTGATGAGGTGTTTCTTTCCAAGGCTATCCCTTTCACTTAGAAACACCTTACACAAGGCAACATTATGGAACTCAAGGTACTTGTAATGACTCCACAGTAGCTTAAGAATCTCATTTTACAAGCAAGATAGTTGTAGGTTGTCATTAGAAACTTTGCACTCAGATCAGGGAGCATCTAGGAAACCCTGAAAAGATGTGGTGCAGACACAAGGACAAATAGTTGGCATACTGAGTTGGCTGGGAGGGTTCTTTTAGAGATGATCCCTAAGGCCAGGCACTCTCCCTGGAGTACTGTGCCTGAGGAGTAGAGGTAAGAATCTGCCTCTTTGCCCAGGATACACAAGAGTTCAATCCTCAGCAATACCCTGCCCCCAAAGAAAAGATTTCTAAGTTCATAAGTGAAAGAACTAAGGCGATATTGATCTTCTCACCTGTGAATAGACTCTCATAGACTCACAGGAAGTGTTGGTTTAGAAGGCAGTGTGGAGACAAAGTTGGGTTTGTATGTGTTGAGTCTGAAGTGCTCAAAGGACATTCAGGCAGAGATGAGTGGCAGGCTGCTGGAGGGGGCGATAGGCTGGAGAAGTCTACCTGGACAGAGCAGTAGGCAGCAACGTTCAGACCAGGAGACTAGATGAGTGTCTTGGAAGGAAGTGAGGAGAAGGTAAAGCAGAGGGTCAAGGAGGTCCGCAAGGTAGAAGGAACAGAAGTAAACTGGGTCCTGGTGGCTCAGGTCTGTCATCCTAGTTACTCAGACGAGCAGATCAGCAGCTCTTGGGCTGAGCTATCCCTGGCAGAAAAGTCTGGGAAACTTTATCTCCAATTCATCAGCAAAAAAATGCCAGAAGTGGAGCTGTGGCTCAAGGGCTAGAGAGCCAGCCTTGAGCACAAAGCCAAGTGGAAGCATTAAAGTCCTGTATTCAAGCCCCAGTCCTAGCAGAAGCCATGCTCATGGGTGCCATCAACACTAAATGTTAGAGTGCCACTACGAGGCAGTAAAGGGCTAGCAAGGTGAAGACCATAAGCTAAGATGGTATTTGAGAGTGAGGGACTGAAGGGTGAAGGGAGTTGAGAGTAGAGATGGGGAGGGCAGGCCACCTGGGTGGCTCTGGATGCGAGGAGGGAGCCAAGTGGGTGCCACTGGACTGTGGAGGAGGGGACAGGGCAGCATTCAGCTGGCTAGAGGACAGAGGAAGCTTTTGCTTTGTGGCACTTGGGTTTGTGCACTTGTTTAGAATAGGGAGCCTTTGAAATATGTATGGGTCGAGGGGAAAGACGTGCTGAGCTGAAGCCCAGCACAAAGGCCATGAAGGGCTGTGTGTCCTAAGAGGCCAGGAGAAGGCTGCTGATGGCTGGGTTGTGACACGATGTGTGCCGTATCGTTGGAGATTGGAGGACAGAATGTCAGAAGAGGCAAGTGGATGGAGACCAGTTTGGAAGTGTGAAGGTGACAAGTTGACTTGGAACAAGAGAACAGCAACATGATTAGAGGTGGAGATGTTAGAGGACCCTGTCACCAGATGTGTCCAATGGAGGAAGGCCAGCCTGGACGCTAGCAGTGGTTTCACCACCTACCATCTATTTGGCGTGAAAAAAGTAGATCTGATCTTTCTTAAGACTCAGATTTCCTTTGGGTTTTTCTGTAGTAGTAGGGTTTGAATTCAGGGCTTTGTGCTTTCTACCACTTGTGCCGGGATTCTAGATATTTTTTGGTTTTGTTGTTTTTCAGAAAGGCTCTTGCTTTTTTCATCTGGTGATGTCCTACCTAGGCAGTTCAAAGTGGGGAGGTGACAGGCATGCACCATCAGACCTGCTTGTTCTATGCAGGGTCCCATTGGGACAGCCTCAAATTGTAATCTTCCTGTTTTGCCCCTCTCAAATGGCCGGGATTACAGTTGTGAGCCTGGCCCTAGGGCTCAATTTTCTCATTCACTAAGTTAAAATTCACAATTGCCCTTCTTCCAATGGATTTTTGAAAAAGTGTATTACCAGGGTGAGGTACAGAGGGGTTGCAGTTACATTCATCAGATTGTGGGTACATTACTTCTTGAACATTGTTACCCCTTCCCATGTTTTTCTCCCACTTTCCCTTCCCCCACTCATTTGGAATTTTTTTTTAAGAACCAAATCAAATTCTATGCTGCATAAATGACAAAGGAGATCATCACGCAGCCAATTCAAGAACTACAATGACCAGGTCATCTCATGGTGACTAACTTGTATCATGTGTCTTTCTATAGACTGAAAATACGTTGAGACTAGAGGGTATTCATCTCTCCCTGTCTCTCTTTCCTTTGTCTTCCTCACACACAATTCAAACCTGCCTTCTAGAGGAACTGCCATAAGGGCTGTTACATATGATTGAGCCAATCTGGCTACACCTCCAGGATCCTGACCTCTGTTACAAACTTCCCCACCCTTCCTCTTTTATTTTGTCAGTTATGGAGTTATGTCTGGGCTTGGGTGCTGTCTCTGACCCTACCCCTTGAGTCACAGACTCACCTCTAGTTTTCTGGTGGTTAATTGGAGGTAAGAGTCTCATGGACTTTTTGTGCCTGAGCTGGCTTTGAACTGTGATCCTCAGATCTCAGCCTCCTGAGTAGCTAGGATTACAGGTGTGATCCACTGGCACCTGGCAAAACAAATAACGCTGTTTTTCCCCCCCTCAGTCCTGGGGCTTAAACTCAGGGACTGGGCACTGGCCTTGAGCTTGCTGAAAGCCAGTGCACTACCACTTGAGCCACAGCACCACTTCTGGCTTTTGTGAGTGTGGTTCTGTGGAATCGAACCCAGGGCGTCGTGCATGCTAGGCAAGCACTCTACCTCTAGGTCACATTTCAGGCTCTCCTCACCTTTCCTCTTAACTGCTTTGCCACTGCTACCATTCTAGACGCATCACCCGCCCCCCACCCCAGCATGAGACTCCTTCAGCTAGGCTCTGGGAATGAGTTCTAGCAATTGAAGGCTCACAGATGTTAGCCACAAAAGAAGTCAGCTGAGCCAAGTGGATGGTTCCGAAACACTGAAGAACTTTCTTAAAGTCAATCTGCTTATAACTATTTTTATCCTATGCATGAAGACACGTTGGCAAATGGAGCACATTTAGTATCTGAATGCTAAGGAGTCCACACTGAGACAAAGGGTCTGTGGCATCTGTGGAGCTGTCCCTGCCCATCCCCAGGGACTTCAGATGCTCCAGCAAGGCAAGTAGCAGGCTGTGATGATATATGAATAATGGAAGCCACTAGCATAGCTTCCACTGCTGGGTCAGGTTGTCATTTGTCATACTTAGCCACCCTCAATAGAGAAAAAGAAAAGAAAATTTTAATAAATGAACTATGACATATTCCAATCTTTCCTTCTCTCCCCCCCTCCCAGGTCCCCTAGTCACCCTCTCCGCAATTATTCCTATTCTGGGCAAGAGCTTCTGCAAGTCCCAGTGGCATTTCTTAAGGGTTCATTGTCCCCAGGGATTGCACAAAGCCACACTGGTCCTTCTGAGCAAACACTCTTCTGTCCGCCAGAGGTCAGGCTGCAGCCAGGAACCGATTGCCTGAAGCCTGGCTGTGACCTAGTTCCTCTCAGGAACTGCAAGGCAGGCGGGGGAGCCGGACTAGATTCGTCCATCTAAGGCTTGCCTAGAGCCTGGCAGCCAGAAGCCTGTGTGACAACTTTGCATGTGTAATAGACATGAGCAGACAGGCCAGGAAGCTGCCTGGAGTCAGATTTGGTCCTTGGTGAATCTTTCTTCCTTTTCTCCACCAACCACTCACTTGAGAATTGTAGGGAGACAGGGGCAGGGGACAGGCAGGGAGAAGAGGGGACTTTACCAGAAGAGCAGATTCTTGGGGCATGCTTCTGGAGGCCCATTCTGGAGGATTGTACTGAACCCTGAAATCTACAAGTTGTGCAAACTCTTTCGGTGGGAGCCACAGGAGTGCACCCTAAGTGGACACAGCTGGAAGCAGGGGTTCCGTACCTGGTAAGCAGATGTGGAGCCATGGTAGGCAGAGGAGATTAGACCATGTGCCCATCTTCTCAGGCCTGTAGGGCTACTGGCACTCTTGAGGAGATGACTGCTACTGCTTGCACATATAATGCTCCAGCTGGGAATGAAGGAAAGGTCTTCCTACACTGTACTGTACGGTGTTAGAGCTGGCCTTACCTTTCCAGATGCCTGCATGATCCATGTTTCTTCCAGTCATTTCTGAGCACTGGTTTCCTTATTTCAGAATGTGTCTCTGTCCTCCTCACCGCTCACAAAAAGCATCCAAGACATAGAAGCAGCTGAGCTTTCTTCTCAAGATAATCCTCATTTTTCTTCCTTCTTGGCTGCTTCGACACAATCTACTACATGAGCATTTAATGTACTTGCAGCTTTTCAGGGAAGACTGGAAGGAAAATGTGACATTAAATATGTAAAATCTATCCTGAAGTCACTTCCATTAAAAAAAATGTGCTTTAGAATTGAGAAAAGTTTTCTGCCTTCTTTTAAGAATCTATCACTATGCTATTCACTGGACCTAAATTCATAGAGTGCTTGTTGTGTCAGAAACCTTGTTCTAAGGCTGGAGGTGAAGCCACCGAAAGACAGCTCTCCCCTTCACAGGGCCTACCTGATGGTATCCAATCAAAGACTGGACAATGGGGTAGAGAATCCTTGTGACTCAAGCAAAGGGGTAGGGAATCATTGTGACCCATGGCGTTAATAACTAAACACAGAATGGATGGGTCAATTTCAGAGTAGGTAGAAGGGAGGATGTTTCAGAAGGGACCTAAGATCAGAAAAGTGTCCCAGAGAGAGAAGACTTATGTCTGGTTTCTATCAGGCCCACCTGGTACCTTAGCCCAGGGCTATAAAACTTTCCTTCATCGTGGAATTCAGCATTGACTGGGAACTTGTTCTTTGCCTTATATGATGTTAGGTCTTCACCTAATCCTGTGATCAAGGGGTGTGGTGTGTGTGTGTGTGTGTGTGTGTGTGTGTGTGTGTGTGTGTGTGTGTGTCCTGCCACGATGAAGTTTATAACCTGGTGCTTATTTTAAAGATAAGGCTCGAAACCTACTAGGTATTTTTGTCAGAGAAAATTGATTCTTGATGGGAGAGAGCTTTTTGAGTGCAAATACCAAAATTCAGTAAGAAAATAAGTTGTAGAAGCAGCTGAATTACGCTCAGATTAAACACAGAACAACAACAAAACAAAGCCCACATCCAATCAGTATCTTCCACACAGTTTTCGAAAACAAAGCTGCTCGCGGCCCTCTGAATTTCCCCTTTCAGACTGTGGAGTTTCCGGGAAGAGAAATACCTGTCTGTGAGTCTCTTAGTCACCCATCAGAGGTCACTGCTGAAAAAGACTGGCAGGAATGGAAGATGGTGATGATCTCAAGGGGAGTTTTGGCAGTGTCTTGCACAAATGCCCCAGGCTTCTCCACCGGCAGGAATACTGCAGGAGCTGCCAAGCCCCTAGAAAAGGCAAGTTTTTCGTGATATTCTGTTGGGGCTCAGAAAATTTTCCTTTGCATCTGAACTTTAAAGGAAGGAGGAAGAAGCGGAAGAATGCTCCTAGAGAAAGAGCTATCTGGGGCCATGGCAGGGGAGGTTTGGGGCTGGCTCACCGGGCTTCTAAAGGTGGTGAGAAGAATGGATCTGTACATTCAATTCTGCTCCTACCCCACAAAACCCTAGATTAGTAGATGTGAAGGAGCCCCCCCCCACAAAAAATAGATGTACACTTCCAGAAAGCCACGGTAGAACTTCAGGTAATGTCTTTAAGTCTGTGAACTTTAAACTAGAGCTGCATGAACCCACAATTCTGGTAGCCTCTCCCCACTATCCTGACCTCTGCTCCCCCTCCATCTCCCATCTCTCTCAATACAGGGTCTCTGGTTCCACGTTTTGTCCTCCGCCCCTAGAGGCTTGTGACTGAAACCAGAGAGTCAGCCCCAGCTGCGGTGCCAGGTGGAGCAAGTGACTTGTGTTCTTTCAACAAGGGCTTTGGGTTACTAGACACCCATCTGCTGGCTGCTCCTTCTGAGGAAATGGGATCCAGAGTGTTCTCCTGGGCCACGCTCACCCATAGGCACTGGGGACAGGGATCTGTCTCTCCCTCTGGCACCTTCACCACCACCAAGTCCCAGGAGGCTTTTCATTGTTATCCCAGCGCCTCCCAGCACAGCCTGCAAGTGTTGTCAGGAAGATCCCATCTCCCTCTGTTTTTTTTTTTTTTTTTTTTTTTAAACCAGTCCTGGGCTTAAGCTCAGGGCCAGAGCACTGTCCTTGGATTTTTCTCAAGGCTAGAACTCTACCACTTGAGCCTCAGCACCACTTCTGGCTTTTCCTAAGTATGTGGTACCAAGGAATCGAACCCCCGTCGTCAGGCATGCTAGGCAAGCACTCTACCACTAGGCCAAACTCCCGGCCCCCCTTTCCCTCTTTTGATCTTCCTTAACAGAATCTAAACCTTGTCCCCACTCACCTCCTATCTTCTTCCTTTCCTTTCTTCCTTTCTTTTTTTCCTTTTCCTTTTTGGTCTGTCAAAGAACTTGAACACAGGACCCTGGTGCTGTCCCTAAGCTTTTCCATTCAAGCCTAATTCTCTATCACCTTGAACCGCAGCGTCACTTCCAGTTTTCTGGTGGCTAACTGGAGTAAATGTCTCAGGGATTTTCCTGCCCAGGCTGGCTTTGTTTCTGGATTCTCAGATCTCAGCCTCTTGATTAGTTAGGATTACATACATGAGCCACCAAGTGTCTGGGTAATTTTTGCTTTTTTTTTTTTAATGGTTTCTGGAGATCAGTGCTCATGACAGCAATAGTTTTTTATTTCTTGAATTTTTAAGTGTTTCTAATCAAAGTAATACATTCACATAATTTTACACAATCTAAGATACCAAAAAAGAGACCAATTTTTCTTCCTTCCCCAAACACTAATGCATTCAACTCATGACATAGTTTCAGAAGAAAAGTATTTATTTCTGTATTTCTCAATATTTTTATAATATTTTCATACTGCTTTTCATACTATTTTCTACTTTTCAATGCTACTGACTTCCTATTATAAAAGGTGGCAGATAATCTTTTTAATCTGCATTCCCTGACTCTTACCCAGAATTTTCTTCTCTGTCCAATACTTAAGCTATTTGTTTTTTTTTCCTTTTTTTTTGAAACTGATATTGTTGGAATGTTAGCACTGTAACTGTGTTAATTGTTGAGTTATGGAGTGAACTATGCTAAGATGTTTTTCTTCCACATTTTATTTTCAAGAGTTAATAGCTCCACCTGGGAGTTTGGCCTAGTGGTGGAGTGGTTGGTTATCACACACAAAAACCTGGATTTGATTCCTCAGCACCACATACATAGAAAAACCCAGAAGTGGTACTGTGCCTCACGTGGTAGAGCTCTAGCCTTGAGAAAGTCCAAGGGCAGTGCTCAGGCCCTGAGTTCCAGCCCCAGAACTGGCAAAAAAAAAAAAAAAAGAGTTAATAACTTTCTCTTTTTATTTGATTAATCTGTGTATGTCTCACATTCTTCACCAAACTCTAAACTTCTTACTTTTCAAATTATTTATTTATTTATTTTTGTGCTGGTCCTGGGACTTGATCTCAGGGCTTAGGTGCTGTCCCCGTAGTTCTTTTGCTCAAAGCTAGTGCTCTACCACATGAGCCACAGTGCCATGTTTTTCTCCCCTGTGCCTGACTGGAGATAAGAGTTTCATGGGCTTTCCTCTCACGATGGCTTCGTACTGTGATCTTCAGATCTCAGCCTCCTGAGTAGCTAGGATCATAGGTGTGAGCCACTGGCACTCAGCCCTCCTTTTTTTCCCCAAAGACATCTATGGAAGGTCTTTGGATCTTTTTCTTCAGGATTCTATTTTAGCTTGTAGGTCATTTTCCTCTCGCCTCAGTGACTCAGCAGTTGCTCCAGCTGGCTCTTTCAAGATGGCGGAGCAGCCTGGAGCAACTCTGGTGAGGAGGGGTCAGTGATGTGGAGAGGACACAATGGAGTGTACTGTCCCCAAAGGTAGATACTAACTTAGAGCTGAATCACCCAGCCTAGCTCCTCCCCTTTTCTACTTTCATTATAAATGAACATGAAGAAGCAAAGCCTGAGTTTGAACTGTTTGGTGTGCAGTCTATTATCACCTCTCCATCTAGAGGTAGGGGTCCCTCTACTTACTTTGTTTATGTCATGGGCCTCTTCTTAGGACAGGTGGTTATCAGTGTACAGGGGAGAAATATCTCTAATAATAACTCTGGGTTAAACAAGCCTTGGTGGCTTTGGGAAGTTAGGGATGTGTGTTCTAAATGTCAACCAACCAATTTAGCAGTAAATGTGGAACGGCATTCCTTCTGTAGTTGGGAGCTGTCTGTTCTAATGAAATCCATCTCTTGAAGTCATGACAGTAATAAATTGAGGAATCCCCGACTGATTAATAGTTGACACCAGATGGATAAACACCCGCTTAAGTAATGAGTTAGTTAATTATAGCTGGGCCATGTTTATAGACTTCAATGAATCTCTTGAGAGTATATAACTTCCTCACCTGCAATGGCTCAAGGCAGCGAAGTGGAGCTTTCCATTAGTCAGCTCCTCTATTTGTTCCAAAAGTATGTCCTTACCAATGGAAAACTGAGTGGATTCAGTTTACTCACACTGTTGTCACTCACACTGCTTGTGACAGGGACAGATCTTTGGGTTTTAGCCTGGTTTTAGCATCACTTGCAGAGCCACTCCAGACTCCATCACTGTGGAGCTCTGGGTTGGGCTATGGGCGCTGTCCTTATGTACTCTCTGGTTGCTCTGCTGTGCACTCAGTGTTGAGAACCAGGTTATAGATTAGAGACACAGCTGTCATTGTGCCAATTTTTAATTATGTATACATGCAAAATAGGTTTCAATTTTTAAGAGAAAGCAATACTTTAGTCTTTGCAAGGATTTGGCCAAGTACAGGAAAACTGCCTATTTCTCTAGTATTTAAAGATGACAATATTGTGTGTGTGTGTGTGTGTGTAACGTTTCCTTGCTGCCACCCTCCAAATACAGATCCCTCTCCATATCTCTACCCCTCTCTGCCCCTCCTCCTGTTGCAAGCACAGCATCTGTTGTTCTGTTCAATCCCCAGCACATTGCCCTTTCCATTTTATAACTCTTTTGATGTCCTCACCTGGGACCCAAGGCCTTTCTCTTCTCAAGCTAGCAGTAGGTCCCTAGGATTCCTCACAGGTCCCTGAATAGCCGCTGTTGTCTCTGGCTTCTCATTCTGCAGGGATAGCCTCCCTGCAGATGAGGGATTCCTCATCTGATTTTTCTGCTTCCATTTCCATCCTCAGGTCCTTATTGTCTCTGGGCCAAGGCAATGCCTATGTTAGTCTGGCATGTAGTGGGTGTCTCAAAAATTCATTTCACTTTCCTATCAAAATAGTGTCTTCTCTGTTAGTTCTGAGCTTTTGTGAAAGGCACTTGGGTAGCATGGCTGATGTAACAGAAAAAACTTTTGGAGACATACTTGGGTTTAAATTCTTCTCCACTGCTCACCAGCTGTAGGGTCTGGGCCTGTGCAATGACAGTAATTGTCCTTTGAAGGGTTATGAAGATTAGGCATAATGCCTCAAGTATCAAATGCATGATGTGATATTTTCTTCACTGATTTCAATCTACTTAACTTCACCAGATATGGTAAAGTTCATATGTGGAAAGCTTTGGTTTGGGATACCAAACCAAGTTGTTCAAGGAATGCTATTCCATACCAGTTAAATATCTGGTAGAAGTTCTGAAACCCCCTTCTCTCACCTGGGGCAGATTTTACCTACTGCCTCATTAGTTTAGTCAATAAAAGCTCTCTGAATCATCATCTTTATTTTAGTCAAGAAAAATTAAGTGAAGAGAAAGCAATGGATTTCTCTTTGGAAAAAACTAGGGCTTTTGTAGAATTTACCTACACACACACAGCTCTGGGCAATTTCCTTTATGTTATGTGACTTTCATACTGGGTCTTGTGAAAGCAACTGCTTGCTTTTGAGAAAAAACTAAAATCAACACTCCAGTGAGAAGTACTTCAAAGGACTCAAGCTAGAATGTATGTGTGCATATGTGTACATTTTATAAACATATATATGTACACACACATATGTACTGAAATTGAGGCTTGAATTCAGGACGTGGGCACTGTCCTTCAGCTTTTTCCACTCAAGGCTCACACTCTACCACTTGAGCCACAGATGTGCTTCTGGTATTTTGCTAATTAATTACAGATGAATTATCTATGGGCTAGGTGCTTAGTGGCTCACATCTAAAATTCTAGCTACTCAGGAGGCCAAGATCTGAGGATTGTGGTTCTAAACCAGCCTACAACAAGAAAGTCCGTGACACTCTCATCCCTAATAAACTAAAAAAAAAAAAGAAGAGCCTGGCTTTATTTCTTTTGCCTTGAGCAAAAGTAGTTCAGGCATAGAACCCAGGGCCTGAGTTCACACCACAGGACTGACACACAAAAAAGATGCCATGACATCTCTAGTCATACAAGAAATGCAAATCGTCAAAACAACTTTGAGATTCCACCAGACGCCCTTCAGTAGATGAATGGATCAAGATGTGGTATTTATACACAATAGAATTCTTTGCTGTCATCAGAAAGTTCATAATGCACTATGCAAAGTTATTTCTTCTTTTTCCCATTATGTTTAGTCTCATGTGGTTACTGTATCTGACTTTGTTACCTGGTATACTGTATATACGTTTATTTGAAATAGGGAAGGGAAGGGGGCGGGAGGAAGCAAAGGGGGACAAAAACTTGAGAAGGGGTATCAAGGTTCGAGAGTAATATACCCATTACGTCATTACCTGATGAATGTAACTGTAACTCTCTATACTTTATCCTGACAATTAAAAAAATTATGTGAGCAGAAATTAAAAAAAAGATGTCATGAATGTTTCTGCCTAAGCTGACTTCAAACCACGATCCTCAGATCTCAGCCTCTAGAGTAGCTCAGATTACATGCATAAGCCAACAGTGCCCAGAAAAATAAGACAGAACAACACCAAATTAAAAGCAGTCCTTTTTGTGCCATATAGGAATGGTGGCTGGCTAGGTGTCCCTAGTGGCCTGGTCACCCTCTAAGTTGCAAAAAGTAGCAGTATCTGCCTGGTGGGAATGAGGATTAATATGCAGTTTTAATACAGGTGACGAGGCTTGGCATACAGCAGTGCTCGGCCTGAGGCTACTGTCATGGAAGTTTATACTGTGAGTTGTTTAGGTCCTTCACTGTGCTCCACTAGGGGACAGAAAAACACAGCACACAATCATTTCTCCATGCTTGCTCCATTGAGAACGCTAACAATAGAAGACATTTTAAAGGCCATGAAAGTAACTTTATTGACTACTGTTCTTACCATGAAACACCTATAAGAAATCATTACAAAATAATGCAGTCTCTTTTTACATACTTTTGGTATCATCCCCATATGATGATCCTTTCACAGAAAGGACTATTTACAGTAAATGTAGATATAAAGCTCACTGTTGCAAATACAATTGAAGATGATGTGTAGAAGCAACACATACCAAATTGGTATACTAGCAATGGATATGTAACTAATGCAGAATAAATAACAGCTTCATACTTTTCCTTTTTTATTTTTTAAAACAACCTCCAAATACAAAAATGTAGATTATTCAAAGTGGATTTTCATATACATATACATATATATATATATATAATTTTCCTGCAAACAGTGGATCAAAAAGCGCAAATGTTCCCTTGCATCTTTTACTTTTGAAAACCCCTAAGATTATTCATAAATCCAATTAGAAAGAGGGTGTGCAAAACCAGCAACAATACTGGCAAAACCCTGAAAACATGGTTGAAGCTGAGAGAAAATAAAGTATAAAGCACTACCTGTTCAATTAAATAAGGTTTTCTTTGTTCTCTGTGTTTGCAAGAATGCTAAGAGCTAAAGAAATGCACTGCATTATTATCTGGGCTTTGTACAATATGAACTTCACCAGGATCTACAGGAAATGATGGATTATTTAATGACCCAGAAGTAGAACAGCCATTAAATGATCCCTTCATACTTTATTCCCTCTTTCAGAGACTGAGATACTTGTATACATTCTGATATCCAAAACTTTGGTTCTTTTAAAGCGTTTTACAAAGACAAAAATAACTGTATGAACACAGAACTATACAGAACTTTTATTTCCTTTTGAAGCGTTGGGTTCCTAATGAGGTTCTGCAGATCCTGTACCGTGCTCAGAGGTGTCACAGGGTGAGGGTGGGGGTGGAGGTTGGGGCTGTGTGGGCACCCCTTTTAATAATACTGACTCCATCCACAGTAACATCACCTATGTTCTGTGGTACCCTATATCTACTTCTTTGTTACTTGAAAACAGAATTTTGTACAAAAATATGACTGTTTCTTTAGAAAATAATATATAGTTCTTTTTCTAATAAAACCTGGCAGATAGCAAAATGGTATATCAAAATATGGTAAACAAATGTTGTAAAATATTAAACCATTAAAAATATCTCATAGAAAGACATTGTGCTATGAAGTTCTCTCCTGAAATACAAGCAACATTTTCACTGTACATTGCAGGCTAAGCACCCATCCTCCTGACTTAATCTCATGATCTACAACAACAGCAGCATTGCAGAGACCATCTAACAAGTGGCCCTTTCCCATACAGCTGCATTTTCTATACTGGATTTCAAAATCAACAAAAAGACACCCTCTGCACCAGTGGTCTTCAGCTCTGTTGCATATGAGCTACACCTGAAAAACTTGAGAGGAAAAAAGGCCATAGTACCTGGGTCCCACTCATAAACAGCCCATCTCCTTGGTCCAGAGTGGGGCCTGGGTATTTTTTTTAAAGCTCCTCAAATAATTCTACTACACAGTAAGAGTTGAGAATCATGGCCCAAGGCACATGAGAAAGAAGTCATTCTTAACTGCACATATCAAGTGATTGTCTGGGCATCATTCACTCAGCAACACAGTCTCAATGTTATACAAGGAATTGTGTACACAAAATAGTCATGGAAGCCAAAATGAAGTCAGTGAGCTTTAAACGTAAGCATACACAATCCCACATAGTTATGTAAGACACACATATGTATAGAGTATTTTAATCAAGAAGAAATTAGCATTACTATAATTTGTTCTTGATAACTGAAAAACAACACAAACCAAATACCACCATGCACAAACATTTTCTAAGACTCTGACAAATGCCAGGTTTGTAAACCCACAAATTGCACTGCCGTTAAACACAGCAGACTGGTTATTTAGGTGAGGAACTCAACTGAACCCGAGACCTTTCTGGAAGAGCAATGAGGGGAGTGTGGCACTGAGGGTGTGAAAAGGCGTCTTGAGGCAGCACAGCATGCAGTCTTCTGGTTATTGCTCAATCCACATCCTCTCTTGCTCTGAGCTGGTACTTCTGTTATGTACGCATCTTTGGCTTGCTAGAACCACGTGATCGCGGCCACTTCATGAGTGTTCACTTTGGGATAACTTGTGAGGCAGTGACAGCTCTATATGGAGCAATCATCCCTCCATTCAAAGAAGATCTTCCCTTGCTCCTCCCTCAAATAATGAGCATTTCACAAGGGAGTAGTAAAAACAAAACAAAACAAAAAAACAAGAAGTCTAACATCTTTCATGAAGCTAAAAACAACAACAACAACAACAACTATCTAAACTAAAAAACAACAGCTGAACAAACACCGCAGCCCCTCAGTAAAAGGCTTGGTAAATCAGCAAAGCACATTTCCTTCTGAAGGGTCAACACGCATCTGGGCACTTGTCTTGCTGTAAATACTCGGCAGTCTCTTTACTCTGCATAATACTTAAAGTGCAATTGTCCCAAGGCTTTTGTTTCCATCACAAATATTATAAAGAAAGAGCTATGTTTGGGGTGAAGAAAATATGGCACAAGTAATCTGTAAAAAAAAAAAAAAACAAACCCAGGACTTCCACAGTCTCTGGCAGACAGCAAGCTATCTGCGCAAAGCGGCTGGCAGGTAGGTTTTATACAACAAACTCTGGAACTTCGTCATGAGTGAGATCCAGGGAAAAGTATTTGCTGGTTCTTTTAACTGGAAAAGCATCTTGGATGTTGACACATTGCTGAGCCAAGCAGCTGTTGCAGTAGAGGCCCTCGTCATCCAGTTCGTGGCTACACCCAAAGGTATAACTCTGGGCAGTGTCCTGACACAGACCTGCGATGCGCAGGAAGTCTTTCTGGCACAGTCTGATGTCATCAAGGCTCAAACTATGTCTATCGGTGGAAGTCTTTGGTTTTCGACATATAGTCTGCCAGAGAAGGGAAAATTTTTAAGAATAAGAGTAAGGGAAAGGTAAATGTACTGGCTCTGCAAAGGGATACGTTGTAGAAGCATAAAATATTATGTGTCACAAAGTGGTTTCCAACCTGTAGTTTCTGGAAAAGATGCTGCCACTATTGTATATTACCACTAATACCAATGGCAGTTAACATTTACTGAACACTTACTATGTGCTGACTTAAACAGTGTGTATAAGCAATTTCAGCTTTTATACAGTCATACGAGGCTGGTTATTCTCTATTTCCTACATTTTATAGATAAATAAAACCAAGAGATGCAGATCTCACAGGAATCTAACTATCCCCAGCATCTCAGAAATTGTGCAAGGACCTTCAAAAGAGGCTGGCAAGGTAAACACTACTACTAGTTTTTTTGCACCAGGCTTTGGCAGCACTCTAATGCAGACACCTGTGCTATTTTAATAAGAAATGAAAAAAAGAAACCAATTATCACTCAAAAAACACAGTCGGAAGAAGCCACAGGTCTGGAGTAGAATACAAAGGAAGTTGGGAGAGAAGCATTGGGAGGACTGAGAGAAGTCCTGTCCTACACCGAGTGACCGTGGCAGGCTTCCGACCTCATCGTAGGGAGAAGGGGTGCTGGCAGGAAATATAAAAAGGGTTTTCATGGCTTAGATAATGACACGCATGGGTAAAAGAAACTCTCCTTTCTACCTGTAGCCTTAGCCACTGAGAACCATAAAGGATCATCTTGTTAGAATATGATCCCACTTTTGCTTTAGGCAGAAGTTCCAGGAGGTTATTTTAGAAGGAGCACAACTGAGTGGCAACCCTCACACAGAACAGAGCTCTTACTGATGGAGTGTTCCCAGCCTACAAGACGCTATCACACACAGAACCATTCAAAGGCCCCTAAGGTGTGCACATAAACAGCCCTATGTTAGAGGTGCAGAATCTGCTCACAGGCTGGGCCGCAGGGATATTGCTGTTCTACATTTAACATCGAGGGCCAAAGCTGGGTGGCATGCTGGGAGTTTGGCTCTAGTGCTTGGGCTCTAAGAAGCCCTACTAATGCATACACAGGCTTGCAGATTACCTGGAGTTTTCAGGAAAAACAATCAATATGCTCATACTCCCATTATAACTACTTTAAACAAAAGGAAAGAAAGGAGAAATCATAAAAAGGAAAGGACTAAAAAGCAAGGAGCAAAGACAACCAGAGACAGAAAAAAAAATGTTTAAAGAAAACAATACGGAGACCAAGGAAGAGAGGCATCGGGCTGGGTGTGGTGGCTCAAGCTTGTAATGCTAGGCACTGGGCAGGGAGAAGGAGATCAAGGGATTATTCTGACTGATGTCAGACCATGCAGAAAGGCTCAGACCCCATTCAGTCCATGTCTGGTGGAGGCGGTGCATACTTGTCATCCAAAGATATGGGGGAAGTATAATGGCTAAGTGCAGGGTGCCTCTTTGTGTCATATCAGTGACGAGGGAAGTACAGACAGAAGGATCCCAATCCTGGCCAGCCCATGCAGAAGCCAAGACCTAGCTTGAAAACAACCGACACAAAAAGGGGCAAGCACAGTGGGCTAGGTGGTAGAGCATCGGGAGAGTAAACATGAGTCTTCAAAATCACTGCATGAATGAATGAAGGAGAGGCAAAGGAGGGGGAGAGGAGAGTGTTTAGAAAGCGGCAGTGGGTACCAGCTGCAGACTAAATCCAAATGGGGAAAGCATGAGTTTCAGAATATTTTAGCCACACCTTTGGATATTTTCGTAGTTTAACCAGACTCTAATTTACCAGACTCTTGAAAATTCCATCTGAAAGAAGCAGTCAGATCACGTAAACATTTCTGCCATAATACACTCATCAAGAGTCAGTGATGTCAACAGACATAGCCAGAGCCACATAGCATACTTGCATATACACAGCTAATCTACTAGGGGCTTCCACTGGTACCAAGTGTACAACCAAGTACACAACTTATCCAAAGAAAAACCAATTCTAACATTTAAAAAAAAAGGAAAAAGAAATGCAGAATAAAATGAGAATAAGCTGGGAGTGTGGCCTACTGGTGGAGTGCCTGCCTAGCATGCACGAAGACCTGGGTTCGATTCCTCAGTACCACATATATAGAAAAAAACTAGAAGTGGTGCTAAGGCTCAAGGCTCAAGTGGTAGAGCTCACTATAGTCTTGAGAAAGTCCAAGGACAGTGCTCAGGCCCTGAGCTCAAGCCCAGGACCAGAAAAAAAAAAAAAAGAATAAAATAAGAATGTATGTTATCTGGAAAGTATCATCTCCTTTGGGTTAATATCTTGCCCATTTGCATAAATATAAATGTAAGCTCTATTTAAAATGTTCTGTAACCCAAAGCTATGGACATGGTAATGGAAATCCAAACATAACTATATAGACATAAAAACCTATGACTCTATAGACATAATGTTTTATTAATGTTTCTATGACATACAAACCCTTAGCCTAATTGTGATTAAGTTCTAAATAAGTCCCAGTGATTGTAAATAGAGCTTCCCTCCTTGAACACTTGTATGTTAAACTTGTCATTTAAAATATGATGTAAAAATCAAGTTAATAAATTCTTTAAAAAAAAGGCACCTAGTCAAAAAAAAATGTTCTGTAGCTCTAGTTACTATTTTATAAGTTTCAGTACCTGTGGAAGAGAATCAGTACTCTGGCCACGAAGTTTGACAACTGTTTCTGAAGAGCTGGAGGTGGAAGAACCAATTTCTTTCACAATCAATCCTGAGGTAAAGGAGAGACAAACAATGGATATTTCGAGTTCTTCCTACTTCTTGTCACACATGCTGACATGTGAGGCTCCCAGGAATGCCAAACAGCACTATTACTGGAGAGTTTACTGTGGCTTTTTGGTGGGTGACAAGCAGAATGGCACCAACTCTTTTGTAAGAAATACAATCATGAGAAGTCCAGGAAAGAGTTTGGAGTCTGAATTTTGTACACTATATGTCTAAACAAGTGAAGTTTATGACAGAAGTAAAGACAAAGTCTGTAGGTGCAAAGCAGTTCCTTTACCTGGTGAGAAAACATCTCCCTCTCCATACCTCACTAACCTCCAATTTCTCCCCTGCAAAACACTCATACAGCCACACAGGTTTGGTTTGTTGGGGAAATGCAGTGTGTCAGAATTTAAATCTTTGTAGTCAGGTAGGCTGAGCTAGATTCTGACCAGATAATCCCAGCCCATGTTTCAGTCTCACTCCATCTCAGTCTTCTCTCATGAAATTAGGCTGGTAAGAAGCAGCTATTCACTAGTGTGTCCCTGGCTATTACACAGTGAGTGGAAGTGAAGGGTCAGGCGCATTGTTGGGTGATACAGACATGGGGGAAAGGAGATCAAAAGGGCGGTCACAGTGGGAATCCAGTACTGGTCTCTGAGATCAGCACAGCCCCTTGATCACCTCAGAGTCCAGGGAAAACCTGTTAAACTTTCAGAGTCAGACATCTAGACTTGACATTTCTCTGCAAGCATGAGTGGAGTAATCTTTAAAATGTTTCAAAAGCTAAAATTATTCACTGGAGATGAGCGAATACCCACTGACATTGTTCTTGCTAATGGATGAGGAAAAAGTAAGCAAGTCAAGTCCCAGGTTCGCAAGACTAAATGAATGGCTTCTTTAGGAGAGTATAAATAAAAAGGACCTTGGGTAAGCTCACTTTTAGTCAACCACTACTAGTGGCATTTAGAAATAGCCTTTTCTGTCCTATTCCTTCACTGTTCGGAAGCATAATGATCCAGTCTAGTATATGCCTTGCATATATTGAGGGTACCACAATCAGTTTAATTGAAATAGGGATGTGAAAGCATGCCTGGCTTACTCATAGATGATTTAAATGCTCTTTGGTTATACTGCTCTTATCTGGGGTTTGAGGTTTGGTATGCACTGCTTTTGCAAGGTTTTCTGGAGACACAAAGGCCACATCTCTGGAGGGCCACATCATCTTCATAGGGACTCAAAGACTTGGGCACTGGCTGGTACATGGTGTGGTTTCCATACAGATGCCCTGACAAATACACCATTGGCTATGGTATCTTCAAGTACTGTCTCCAAATACCTATCACTGAGAACGTCTGAGCCAAGGCTGGTACTCAAGGCTCTGACCATACTCCCAGTACACTTCAACAAGAAATGAAGATAAGGTAGTACCCCTCACTGCTGCTCACTTGACTGGATCTGAAGTACTACAGTGAGCATTTCCAAAACAGTACCTACAGACTCACACGGTCAAGAACTGGGAAACTAGAATGAGGCAAGGAAGAAAATAAAATCGCTAAGAGAAAAGGTGACCAGAATGTATTTTTATGTTATTATAAATAAAGCTTTTGTATAGTCTGTTGTGTTCTCCTTACTTGTCTCGCTTACATTATATATTCTTTAAAAAGCTTAGATGTAATGGCCCTATAACTTTCCCTTATATGATTAATGATAGTTTCCAATCATAGTTTTCCTCTTTTTTCTTGTTGTATGCTTCTATGCTTATTTTTTCTTTCACACATTTTTACTGTAATTAATAGAGGGATTACAGTTATAAAAGGAGCATTACTTCACACAAATTGATACCCCTTCTCATGTTTTTGTCCTCATTTCCCTCCCCTCACCCCCTCTCCTCATCTTTAGTTTTTCTTTTTGTACCACTACAAATTTCAACAATGTTTGTGTATCATTTTAAAATCAGAAATCTGATTGCTCCTATTTAAAATTACAAAATTAATCATTTATAAAAGCAAACACAGAAATAGATGAAGAACAGTGAGGAGTTTAGCCTAGTGGTAGAGTGCTTGCCCAGCATGCATGGAGACTCAGGTTTGAATTCCTTGGTACCACATACACAGAAAAAAAAAAAAAAAAAAAAAGCCAGAAGTGGTGCTGTGGCTCAAGTGGCAGACCACTAGCCTTGAGAAAGCCCAAGGACAGTATTTAGGCCCTGAGTTCAAGCCCCAGAACTGGAAAATAAATAAATAAATGAATGAATAACAACTCAGCTGTTCTCACATCCTCCTTCCCAAATATGGAGGGGCCTGACTTCTGTTTCTAGTACTTATCTCTACTATATAGATTCTTCTCCAGGCTGAGGGGTCTCCATGGTCCCCTCCAGATGCATTATGTGATGTCTCTTCCTTTCTTCTATGCAAGGCACTTGCCCTGCAGCTTAACACAGTGATGTGGAATGGTTCTTCTTGCAAGCTTGCTTAGTTCTATAGCTCCTACCCTTTCCTTTTATTTTTGGAGGCACCTATCCCTGGGTGAAGGATAATCCGCTACCTCGGGGCAAGAGCCTGCAGGAAGAGCTCACCAGAATGTCCGTTCAGCTTCCTGGACAGCAGCATGTCCTCTGTAATATAGATGCACATATCTGGGCTCACTTCCAGAGACTCTTCATTCATTGGTTCCAGATCCCTGGGGTCATCCACCAACATCTCTATTTCTGACATAGAAGAAAGAAAAGATACTCAGTGACACAAACAGCAGAAAAGAATGTAATCCACTTGGGGGAAAAAGTCATATAAATTTCCATAGTTGAAAATAAATTTTGCTACTGGAGGAGTGGCTCAGAAGTAGATGACTTGCCTGGCAAGCCAGAGGCCTGAAGTCATAGTACCTCCAAACCCAAACCCCACTACCACCACAAACTGAAATAAATAATTAATGTGCTAATGAGACTCCTCAGTAGGAAACTCCAGGGGCAATTCCAAGGTTGCTAACTGCTTTCTTTTTCACAGGATTGCTGCATTCTCTGCATATCCTCTATTGTCATGATTGGATGATCAATTCTTTCTTACTTTTTTAATAAAGAAGAAAACCTATGATCATACCAAAGGGCAAACTGAACCCAATAGCAGCAAAGGCTGCTGACAGGCCAAAGGAGACATGCGTGAAGCTCCTCACTGCCAACAGCTGCACCCCAGGCACTTAAGTTACTTGGCTTTGAGATCCACATAGGTTGTATATGAATAAAGGCAAACCAAACATGTTCTGAAATTTTCCTTAAAAGCCAACATTTGTTTTCGTCCATTTACATATGATAGCAGTTATCTGAGACAGTTAAAAAAAACTTGAAAAAGTCACATAAATGCTAAGTTTGGCTGAGAAGCCAATGAGCCTGCCTTATCCCCTGAAGGCTTGGTAAGCTCCTGGCAGCCAGGGGCGGTTATTTCTTTTATATTCCCCTATAGTTCTGGCTATATAGGAGGCTCTCAAGAAACATTTTGCTAATTAGTTGCACGTCTGAGAATCAAATATTTCTGGTTCACTGAAAGAGCCAACCCTCTCCTCCCCCACCTAGACTAGAACTCAAGGCACAGTGTGCATTTGTTCATTGGTTAGTACTTTTTTACCTGAGCCCTAAGGGAACCAAATTTATTTATTTATTTATTTATTTTAGGCAAGGAGGCAGAAATTCAAGATGTCTCTACCTTCCACTCTATGTTCCTAACCCCAGCCTTATTTAATCTGAGGATGAGAAGAGTACGCTCTACTTTACTCCCTTCCTTCCTATAAACAGTTAAGCCTAGAGCTTAACATCATTGATTAGAGACATGATCTGTTCACCATCACAAGGACCTCAACCAAATCGCTGTGTACACAGTTCTACCAGCATGACTTAAGTTGCTCTCAGACATCAATTCCAGAGCCAGCATGCGAAGAGACGACAGAAAGAAGGGGGCCCTGTGCTGCGGCAGTGCTGTTACCATCGTCCTGTGAGTCCTCTTCTAGGCGGTCTTTGCCGCCGCTCTCCACTCCTGAGGTGTGGGAGCTGCCATGGCTGGTCATGGAGCTGCAGGTCTTCAGCTTGCGGTGGATGGCGCTGCCTGAGTAGCTGTCCTCTGGACCCGGCTCCCGGGGCTTGGTGTCTGCCTCAATGCCTGAGGTGTGGGAGCTGCTGTGGCTGGCAGTGGAATGTCGGGACAGGCGCTTGTGCTTCACACTGCCCGCACTGCTCCCACTGGCTCGTGACCGCTTTTCCAGCTGGTCCATGTCCAGGTCCAAGTTGTCACTGATATACGATTCCCGGTACTGTTTTTTCTCTGTGTAGTAGAAACACAGATCATCAAACTTAACACACACAGGTGGAAGGGGGGCTGGCTACATGAGGCCTCAGGGCAAGAGCAGGTGCCATTTCCTGTGAATCTGGGGATAGGGAAGTGGTACGAACTGGGAGGACTTAGGAAGACTGTGGCATGAATGGAATCCACATGGCAGCCTGTACAGAAGGGGGAGAGGACTCTGTAAACAGAGTCTGAAGCCTTAACTATTGAGAGTGCTGTTCAAGGTGTAGTTACAGAGGTGACATTGCCTTGACAAACACAATGTGACTGTATATTAATTCAACAACATAGATTCCTGCCCCCCCAAAATCTGGTCCTTCTCCACAGACAATTCAAAAGCTATGCCACAGAAGATGATTTCATAACTAGAATCATGCCAATTACCTTTCACTTCATCTGTCCATTTGTTAAATTTGGTCCATTGCTACAGCTAGTGGCGCCATATAGTTTAAGATAAAACTGCTCTGAAAATTGCTTTCAAAAAGTCTAAAACTTACATTTTCATTGATACAAGAGTGCTTTCCTTCAGATCATTTACTTATAAAACAGCAATACAAAACTACTAGTTTGATCACTTATGCACTGGTGGCTTCTGACTGATAAAATTACTTATTTAACCAATCAGTGCTGTTATTTATCACAGACAGACTCGGGGAAGGCAGAGATGAGGAAGTCCTTCTTACCAAACACTAAAGTAGCCATTACATTGAAGTGCAAGGTTACAACTGAGCTGCAGGAACATAACTAACATAAAAAACATGGCTTCTGTTTCAGAAAATGTCTAAGCAGCAGGTTAATTTCCTAACCTTTTAATACTGATGAGAAACATATTATCTTAAACATATTAAATACAGAGAATGCGTTTGGAGACCATTAGGTGGATGCTTTAAACTGCCTCCTAGTAGACTAACCGGGCTGCTGGGAGCCTGACCATTATAAACGCAATAGTCTTGCTTCTCCGTGGAGTGAAAGCACTTGCAGCCGTGAAGTCTGAATGCAGCCCTACCCTGTGATCTCCACTAGCTCCCCAGAGAAGGAAGGAGGTCAGGATGCAGAACAGAAGCTGGCATCTTCCTAATCGACACTGATGTCATTGTGCAGGTCATCGACATGCCTGGAGGCTTCTCAATCCTTCTGCTGGAAAAGCCCAGAGACCAGGGTCTTTCACACACTGCTCTGCAACTACGTGTAACAAATGTGACCTCTTGACCTAGGACCTAAGAATATGCTCTGGGTGTCTGTTTACTCAGGTTTTCCTTTAAAATGCTACGGAAGAATTCTGTGATCCTTTACTACTAAAAAGGCTCCAGTAGTACCTTAGACAAGGTGAATATAAATGAAATTTACTGAGGATAAAGTCTGTACAAAACAAATGGCAAGAAAAGGGCTTTTCTTGTTGACCTCATAAATCCCACATATAAAGCCTATAGGGGAAATTAAAGAATTCAGGCCAATATAGCTCAGAAAATCTTTTGTCTTTAGACCTGAAATCACCTTTTCAAAGAAAAACTAAGATTCTATCTGATGCTGGATGAAATAAAAGATCCAGATCTTTATCATTTCTTCATTCCCCTGTTGCTATGGTTTGAATGTCTATCTCCCCACTCTGCCCAAGTCATGCTGAAATGTAATTACTGCTGTAACAGCCATGAGGCTGTACCACATGGATGGACAGATGCAGTAATTATGGAAGTGAGTTCCTTGTGAAAGGGAGGCTTGGCTCCCTCTTTTTGCCTTTACACATGACACAGCAGGGGGTCCTTACCAGATGCCCAAACTGAGAGAAACAAATTCCCATTATTTGTAAATTACCCATCCTGTGTGCCTGTGGCATTTTGTTACTGAAGCACAGAAGGAGCTACTCACTTAGGCCCCCAATACATTTGGTATTTAGCAGCAACAAAGTCCAGCCCTCTAGGGCTCAAATGCTTTTTGACTTTACCTTAGGACCAGGGGAGGGTCATTAATTTTTCTAGGCAATAAAAGACTCCTCGGTGGCCATCTAAATTGCTTAATTACACAGTAAATATATCCCATAAGCTCTCTCGGCTGATGAAATAAATGAATTTCTGACTTCTCACTGTGCCACTGTAGCCACTTTGGAACGAGGCAGATTTGGCAAATAATGGCTCTTACCCCTGATTCAGTCACCTTATTCTCACTGCTCCCAAGCTGACAACTTCTTAACATTCATGTCAGCAGAGGGAGATATATTTGTTCCACGGATGAGTCAGCATGGGGAAAAGCTGGAAGTCTGACAGCAGCAGAATCCAATACACCTGACAACTACACCGAATTCTCACAAAGACACACAGCCAGTCCAGTGGCAGACAGTGGGGAGTGAGGCACGCTCTAATCACAGCAGCTGAGTTCTCAGGGAATCTCCAAACAAGGTCCCATCTGGACTGAGAGACAGCTTCTGAGAGAAATCAATTAAATGCACAAACTTGTTTCACGTGATTCTGTTTTGAGAGGACATACACCCTTTTTCTGCAGCAAAGACAAGGGGGTGGGGTCACAACTTGCTTCAGATACAGACCTAAAATAGGATCTGCATCTTGAGGTACAGGTCCTGTCCCAAATCTAATCTAATTGGATTGCCATAAGATCTAACTACACTAAGAATTGCCATATCACTTTTTAAAATAAATTGAAAACACCTAAAGAAATATGCAGAAAGCATCTTGAGGGATTAGAAGCTGAGGTGTGGTAAGTGGAGGAACCCCAAGGTGCCACAACTCAAAATAAAGGCCAATCTTGAGTGTAATATTATAGTTAAAGTGTGATATTATGGGCTCTAATACTGTCTTCTTCCTTAGGTTGGCTGCCTTGTCAGGGCCTAGCACTCTGGGCCCCAAAATAGAAGGCTCAATTCCAACTAAATTTCAACAAAGCGCCTTCAGGACTAGTAGACAAAGTCCTCAGAAGAAAATGTCCCCCTCTTCTGTTTGTTATTCTTATGGGGTCAGATTGGGGTCCTCTGAGCTGTCAGTGAGGGAGGCTAGAGACACTTCTGAGACCTACCTTTATTGTCACTTTAACCTAAGGAATAATTACTTAGAAAAAAATTCCAAACTGCTGTGAATAACAGCACTAATTGGGTTGGGGCATAGACAGAGTGCTGAGATGGGAGATAAAATCTGGGATGCAGATAAATCCTTGCCTTGTGCTTTTTGTAAGATTATAAGAGATTGTAGCCAAATGACAGAGGTACAGCCCCAGAGGTTTTGAAGAGGTATTGTGGTTGGTGGACCTCCAGTGCTGGATGTAAATAGAAGTGTAACTGAGTTTCTACAGTCCCATCCTCCAACACCATTCTACAGCTTAAAATGCCAGTTCATGGCAACTACAGAAAGACCAGAGATGGGACAGCAGAGGCAGCACATGCCTCCCCAGCCCCCAGGACCCTGTGATACCTTCATTTTCCTCCAGCTTCCGGATATGGCGGAGGACAGGCTGCAGGTTCATATAGAGGCGGTGACTGTTGCTGAGCAGCTGCAGGAGGTGTCTGGAGCGCATGGGGCAGCCGGTGTAGTAGATGAGCTTCCTGGCTGAGGGCAGCCCATCAGGCAAAATCTCAAACTTCTTTCCCTGTAAAGGAGAATCATGAATCAAGTTAACAAGCAACGTTCTGATTTTATTATATAAAACCACAGATGCCAATATACATGGAATTCTCTGAAAGTAAGTTGTTTCCTCTTTCAAGATGTGTAACATCTTGTCAGAGGACAAAACATTCTGGGAAGTGTCTACTAATGGCTTTCAGGAAATACTGACTAAACAGGCCAGCTGGAGATTACCTCTCCATTTGGACAGGACATTTGTACAATAGAGAAGACCCCACCATGAAAGCCCCTCAGATTCAAGTCCAGAAACCTGACAGCACACACGAAGACAAATGCAAGTGATGAATATGATTATTTATTAAACACTTGCTATACTGTGTTGACTGTTGTGTGGCACCCTAGAAAAATAGCAGTGAAGAGATAAAGCCCCACCACCCTCACCAAGTGCCTCCCAGTAGGAAACACTGTAAATAAAACATCGCAACTGTAGGTCATGATAAAGTCTGAGAAGGAAATAAGCAAAGATAGTGATATAATACAGGCTATTTAGGGCTTTAAAAATGGAAAATTTCAGTCCCATGAAAAAGAGAGCTGGTAGTTGGGGCAATGGATGAGAAAGAGAAAGAATGCTATCAGAGGTGAAATAAGAAAGCCTACTCTTTAGTCTAGAATCATGAAGTTCTAGTTCTGAACAAGAATGCCTCACGGTTATGAGGTATTATAAATTCCTTTTTCTTTTCCTAAAATGAACTGAGCAACAGAGTTATAGAAGGGAATACTGACAAGGCAGGGCAAGGAGGAGGGAGGCATATTTTAACAATACGCTTCAAATTCAATCCAAAGGAAGTTGGGATTGTGTGGCTCAACAAGGGATAGATTTTTCATTTATTCATACATCTATTTTGTATTGGTCTTGGGTCTTGAACCCAGAGCCTGGGGGCTGTCCCTGAGCATTCTGTGCTCAAGGCTAATGTGTTACCACTTAGCCACACTTCCCGTCTAGCTTGTTCCTGGTTAACTGGAGATAGAGTCTCATAGACTTTCAGGCCAAGGCTGGCTTCAAATTTCGATGTTCAGATCTCAGCCTCTTGTGTAGTTAAGATCTAGAGATTTATTTTTAAATTAAAAGAATTAACCTCTGACGTTTCATTTTAAAGGATCTATTGGTGGATTCCAATGCTGGGATAAGAGTAACACATTAAATGAGCACATGGCATTCAGTTACTCATTTAGTTCTCATAAGTCTGGAGGAGGACCACTGTCAAAGCACAGAGAGGTTAAGTCATGGGCTCAAAATCACAGGTCTAAAGCACGGATGAGTTGGCTGAGAGAGGAATCATCTGGCAAATTTGTCACAATCGATTCCTTGGATTCTGTCCTAGACCCTGAATCAAAAATCTGCTGTGGGTGAGAATAAGACCCATAAGGGTGATACCCAATACTTAGGATCCACTGAGGCCAGAACCTAAAAAAAAAACCCTCAGTTTCATACATGTACTCTATTATTACTGGATTTGAGCTGCAGAAGGGGCGAGTGGGGCAATGATGTGCTCATTTTCCAACAGCTCAGGTCCCTTTGGGTTGCCAGAGAGGAGGGAACAGGTCAGCTACCACTAAGTATACAAAGAAAGTGAGGTTGGATGGAATGGTGGCCAAGAAATGAAGGTGATGTGTGGTCAGTCCTTTGCCTTGAGGGCAGCACGGAGTTAGCAGCACATTCTATGTGTCATCTAGCCCTTCATCTATACCAGCCCATTTTCCGACAGACTAGAAGTACATGCTGACAATACCATGTTCCTCCATTTCTTTATGCACTTTTCCAAATTATCTCTGATCACAGTAGTTCTGTGGATTTCAGTGACCACTAGCTGGACACAGTAACAATTATTTGAACTCTACCCAAAAAAATGGTCATATACCTGGCAAAGTAGAGAAACACAGCTGGGACAAACAATCAAGGATCAGTCTCAATATTCTAAAAATAAAAGTACTTTTCCTGTTACTTATTGTAGACTTTTCTTTATAATAATGAGTTTTATATAGTTTGATATTAATAGGAACATCTTTTTATATCATTCTTTATTCTTTGCTCAAAAGAAGTAACTTCCAAATGAACCAGACAACCTCCACAGTAGCAGCAATTTACCCTGTGATTATGGCTCTCTATTTTCCCATCCCTCGGCTACAGGATTTTTTTTTTTAAATAGTAATTGCACTTGATGAACTCAGCTTATACTTTTTCATCACATTTCTTCTGTCACCACCAGAATAATTAAGGGGAGTGTAGTGGGGGACAGATGTACAAATTAAAATTAGTATATTCTCTTGCTATAAGATTAAGTATACTATGGATAAGAACTGAAGAAATTGTCTTCAGCTTTAGTTATTTAAGAGAGTGACAACTTTTGTGCATGATACACACAGTGTTTTTTTGGTTGTTCATGGGGCTTAAACTCTGGGACTTTCGTGCCTGTGCTGGTTTTGAACTGGGATCCTAAGATTTCAGCCTCCTGAGTAGCTAGAATTACAGGTCTGAGTTAACAGCACCCAACTGACACAATCCTTTTTCAAAAAATAAAATGAAGGGGCTGGGAGTTTGGCCTAGTGGTAGAGTACTTGCCTAGCATGCACAAAGACCCAGGTTCGATTCCTTGGTACCACATGCATAGAAAAAAAAGCCGGAAGTGGTGCTCAAGTAAGGCTCTGGCAATAAATAAATGAAATGAAATGAAATGAAATAACATCCTGGGCTTGAGCTCAGGGCCTAAGCTCTGTCCTTGGACTTTCTCAAGGCTAGAGAAAGAACCACTTGAGCCTCAGCACCACTTCCAGCTTTTTTTTCTATGCATGTGGTTCCAAGGATTCGAACCTGGGTCTTGGTGCATGCTAGGCAAGCATTCAACCACTAGGCCAAACTCCTGGCCCCAGTTTTTTTTGTTTTTTTTTTTTGGTCAGTTGTGGGACTTGAACTCTGGGCCAGGGCACTGTCCCTGAGCTCTTCAACTCAAGGCTACCGCCCTACCCTTGAGCCACAGAGCCACCTCCCGTTTTCTGGTGGTTAACTGGAGATAAGAGTCTTATGGATGGGTTTTGGTGACCAGGATGGCTTTGAACCGTGATCCTCAGATCACGGATCCTAAGATCCTCAGATCTTAGCCTCCTGAGTAACTAGGATTACAGGTATGAGCCACCACACCTGGCTAATGAGTTATTTTAAACTTACCACAAACACCAATTTGCCAACATTTGTCCAGGGGAAATCATAAAGTAGCTGCTTCTCTTCATCTAGATTCTGTGGAATGAATTAAAATGCATACAGAGTTAATAGGAAAACTGATGCTTTAAACTAGCTCTGACTTCTCTCTCAAAAAAACAATTCAGCAATTAAAATCTGAAAGAGCTCCTCTATCCTCTTTGGAGAAGTACAGAAAGTCATTAAAAGCCTAGTGAGAAAATTCTTTAGCTTTTGGTTCCTGTGTGAGCACATTAACTGGCCCTTTTAAAGCAAGCGTTTCCCCTCCTGGCCTATTCTTAAATTTAAATAAAAAGTCCAAAAGATTCAGATATTCATGAGATGTGATAGGGGACTCAGACTTTCATAACTGAATATTTTGCCTACATCTTTCTATGTTTTACAGAAAGATATCCTTTGTCTTGGTAGATAGGTATAGGATAATCCCATCCCACCTGCAAATGATGATGACAGTTATGGCTTAATCAGGGGGCAAGTTTTATCAGAAATGTGCAGTGGAAGTTAAAACATCTGGCTAGACTCCATATTAAAATGACAATTTTTTTCCAGAGTTATTAAAGTTATTCCAGGGACAACAGACATGGATAATCAATGATATCAAAGAGATACAGCCGAATATTAATGATCTGTTAATGATAAACCAGGGCTAATCATTGGATTACTGTCATACTAGGCTGAGAAATTCCATTCACCCTACATCATCTGCGTCTGTGCTAGATAAGTAGGAAAGAGTAATGGGAAATGGACCACTAAGACTATAGTAAGTAGTCCACACCAGCACACGCTAAATGAAAGATGCAGCTGATTCCATTTGACACTTAGCTCTCATTTACCAACCTGAAAAATCTGTATTCCCCGCATGGTCAATCCAAGGGTCAGTGAAGCTTCAATTTCTCTTTTATCCTGTGAGAATAAAATTTTATGAAGAAGCAATTTCTTCTATAATGAAAAATTCAGCACCAAAGAAAAAATTCAGGAAGTTTCTGATTTAAAATAACTTGGCTTAAGTCTTTATCTTTTGTTTCCTACAATATTTAAAAAAAATCTTGAGCACATATTACACATCAGTAAATTCAAATCCTGCATTTTTAATCCTTAGGTTTTAAAGATTTAAGTGCTTTCACTATACTATACTCATGCCTGGCGGTATTGTAAATCCTTATGTCCCTGAAAAATCCAATAGAGAACAATATTTTTGCTGGTTTTTTGTTGTTGGTGGTGTTATTTACTTTCTTCTTTATGCTTAAGTCTTGTCTTAGACGTTGGAATCCCAAGTCTCATGTCAGTTACGGTCTGACATCAAACATTGTATGCTTAAATTTGGACAAATGTAACGCTCATTGAGCCTGAAGTCAACACTATGATCAAGTGGACTATGAATGATTTTGCCTCTCACCAAAAAAGTTATGGAGTCCCCTATCCCCTAAAGCCAAAGAGAACAGATGATGTACTTAAACTAATAAATGGAAATTCTAGATTTGTTGCAAAGTAATGTGCCTTTAGTGGAAGTTGAGCAGAAACATATTTAAAACAAAAAGGGGGGTAATCAAGTATTCATAATACAGTACTGGTTTCTGTATCCTGAGCAATCCCTCCCCCCACCCCCACCCCATGATGGTCTCCTTGATACAGGATGCCCACAGATACCAAAGGTCTTCTGCTCTTAAAGTTCACGCTATGTATAGAAGCACATCTGTAATCCAAGTTCCCTGGGAATCAAGAGTAGAAGGACTGTGGTTTTAAGCTATCCCTACGAAGAAATGAGAAATTCTACCCAAAAAATAACTAAAGCAAAATAGGGTTGGAGGCTCTAGTGGTAAGACTGCCTACCTAGCAAATGCTCTGTTCAAACCACAGTTTGCTCAGTTCAAACCTCAGTATTTCTTTAAAAGTTCAATCATTCCTTGCCAACTTGACAGATTCTACTCACTAAATAATAAAAGTATGGTTTACTAATCCACAACAAGCAGAAGGGAAAAACTGTACAATTAAAATGTGGCCAGGAGGGATCACTACTACACTGTTGGTGGGAGTGTAAACTAGTTCAACCACTATGGAAAGTAAAGGGACCCCTTTTTTGATTTCCCCTTATAGAGACCCCTTTGAGACCCCTCTTTCATCCCCTGTAAGCATTTCTGTCTTCATGACAAAGGAGTACTTGACTCAAGCTGGGGGCTGTCAATTCTCTGATAACAGAGCTCAGATTACAAGAGCAGCTTAACCAGGTGGAGTTACCAGAATTCCTCCCCATCCTACCCACTTCGCCTGCCAGGAAACTCCTTCCCCTTTCCTTGTCCTCAGATTAGTTCCCCCAGAAGCCCGCTAAGATAATAGGTCAGCTGAAACAGCAAAGGTGTCAATGGTTGCCCCAGCTGGCACTCAAGTATGTTGTGATTCCATTGGCTACCTGTGTATGGCCAAGCCCAACCACATGGCTGATGGCCTATAAAAGTAGCCTGTAAGATTAGGTGGGTCGCTCTCTCACATCTTGGAGGCAGTCCTGACCGGTCAGTATGATTCTCGATGCTAGGTGTGGAATAAAACTGTTTAACTTCCGCTTTTGTGTCAGACTCGTTCCTTTGAACATGGACCCTAATATTGGAGGACTGGACCCTAACAGAAAGCAGTATGGCAGTTCCTCAAAGCTCCTCTACGACCCAGCAATTCCACTACTTGGCATTTACCCAATCGTCCAGAAACAAGGACAGACTAAATCCACTAGCACAACAATGTTCATTGCAGCACTATTTACCATAACAAAGACATAGAACCAACCCAGATGCCCCTCAGTTGATGAGTGGATCAACAAGATGTGGTATTTATATACAATGGAATTCTATGCTGCTGTCAGAAAGAATGACATCGCCCCATTTGTAAGGAAATGGAAAGACTTAGAAAGTAAGCCAGACTCAAAAGAACATAGGCTCAATGGTTTCCCTCATTTGTCATAAACAATAGAAACCTTGGGCTCTCCTAGCAGAGGTTTACAATAGAGCAAAACCTAGATACATAAGGTCATATAGGATGATGCTAAACGAAAGGATCTCCAGAATATAGAAACAATAGCCATATAATGTGTGATTGATGTCCTTAATGTACTATGCTATTTCTCAACTCTTTTGCTGTCCCTTGGTTATCTCATATTGTCACAGTATCTTACCTTGTTATCTGATATACTGTATGTATGTTTATTTGGTTATTTGAAATAGGATAGGGAAGGGGGGAAAACAAGATGAGGGGCAGGGGTGAGGGGAGGGAAATGGGGACCAAAACACAAGAAGGGGTATCAATGTTTGTGAAGTATGCACCTTCTATCTGCGAATATAATGTAACCCTTCTATTAATTACACTAAAAATATATTTTAAAAAAATGTACTCTAGCCGGGGGCGATGGCTCATGCCGGTAATCCTAGTGACTCAGGAGGCTGAGATCTGAGGATCAAGGTTCAAAGCCAGCCCAGGCACAAAAGGACCTGAGACTCTTATCTCCAATTAATCTCTAGAAAACAGGAAGTGGGGCTTGGCTCATGTAGGTCGTAGGTTGGTAGCCTTGAGCTGAAGAGCTCAGGGACAGTGCCCAGGCCAAGTTCAAGCCCCATGACCCACAAAGGCCCTGAGCTCAAACCCAGGAATGGCAAAAAAAAAAAAAAAAAAAAGGACTCAATGTGGCCAGGGTTTGGTCTAGTAGTAGGATGCTTGATTAGCATGCACAAAGACCTGGGTTTGATTCCTTGGTACCTCATATGTAGAAAAAGTCAGATGTGCTGTGGCTCAAGTGGTAGAGCTCTAGCCTTGAGAAAGCTTGAAGACAGTGCTCAGTCTATGAGTTCAAGCTCTACGACTGGTAAAAAAAAAAAAAATGTACACAAGATTGGTGCTGATGGGTCACACCTATTATATGAGTTACTTGGGAAGCAGAGATTAGTTGAGGTCAGCCCAGGACAAAAATGTTAGAGCCGGTTCAGCCCATCTTAATCAACAGCTAGGAATGGTGGCATGCCCCTTTGTCATCTCAGCTAGACAGGAGGCTGAGATTGCTGTTCCAGGTTAGCCCAGGAAAAAAGTTCACAAGATCTCATCTCAATAAAAAAGAGGGTATGGTGGCATCCAACTGGTATCCCAGTTACAGTAGGCTGCATAAATAGGAGGATCATGGTCCTAAAAAGCTCAGGCAGAAAGGTCCTTATCAGGACAAAACTAATCTGTGCAAAAGGGGGGCTCAAGGAATCACTTGAGTGGTAGACTACTTGCTTGCCTAATAATCATGAAGTCCTGAGTTCAAGCCCTAGTACTACTGCCTCTAAAAAAATACACTCAAATTTGGTCATAACTTTTAAGTGCTCATTTATAATAAAATTCCTAAAGTATGAAGTTCAAAATGGAAGATAAAGTTACTAAGTAACTAAAATGTTTTCATTATGAGATATCTCTAACAAATACATTATATGAACTTCATTAGGCTTGATGCCAGTTTTCTCAGTCATGGGAAAATATTTTTAAAAAATGTATCCTTGGTTGGCCTATATTCACGACTTGGATGGGTTTTTTTTTTTCCCATGATGAAATGAAATGTCTTTTTATGTTGAGAAAGGCACATATAGTACAATGTATAAGGGGAAAAAGTAATCCAGCAGCATCCAAATGTTGGTCAACTGTCCTTTATGAGGCAATACTGATTGCTTTCTGAAAAACAACTTTGTTTATAAAAATACTCATTGTGCAGGTATGTTGTGGTAAATAAGCATAAAACTTTTTGTTTTTTCAGTAAAGCAACCCTTAAATGAAGCACATTTAATGGCTGTTACTTAAATTCAAAGAAACAACAGCTTCACATGAGGTAACAATGTCTATTCATCCCCCATCTACTTCAGTTAATTTTTTTTCCTTTTTTTTTTTTTTTGTAGGTCAGGGGGTTTGTACTCTGGGCCTGGGTGCTATCCTTGAGCTCTTCTGCCCAATGCTACCGCCCTACCCTTGGGCCTGGGCATTGTCCCTGAGCTTTTCAGCTCAAGGCTAGCAGCCCTACTTCTAGAGCCTCAGCCCCACTTCCTGTTTTCTAGTCTAATTGGAGATAAAGAGTGCCTTGTTCTGTAGTGCCCAGCTGGCTTTAGACCATGATCCTCAGATCTCAGCCCCTGAGTAACTACAATTATAGGCATGAGTCACCATGCCTGGCATCTGTTAAATTTTAATTAACTATCTTGTTTTCAGCAAACAAGGAAGCCATTTTCTATGTAGCATGGAAGAACCACACAGGACACACACTTGAAAAATTATACTTTTTACAAAAGAGTTAAGTTAGTTACATCTACTTTAGTAGAGGATTCTTTGTGCGTGTGTGCGCACTGCTCCTAGGGCTTGAATTCAAGGCTTGAGCACTGCCCATGAAACGTTATTTTGCTCGCAGATATCACTCTACTACTTGAGCCACAGTTCTACTCTGGCTTTTTGGTGTTTAAATGGAGATAAGAAACTCATGGACTTTCCTGCCTGGGTTGACTTCAAACCATGATTCTCAGATCTCAGGCTCCTGAGTAGCTGGGATTACAGGTGGAAAGATTCTTTTTTCTAAACAGTACTCATTATATAAATAGCAAGCTTCTTCAGCAAATAAGGCAAGAAGCAATGAATATATTTTGTATACTCACTAATGTGCTCAAAATCCCTGTTACTTCAGATTCATTACTTCAAAGTCTTTCATACCATTTCCACTTTATGAGAGACAGTCTAGGATTACAGGTTTTGTGGCCTAGATCCCAATTAGTATCAAGGAAGATGATTTCTAACTAATATCTGATATACCATTCACACTTCTGCCACAGGTTGAAACCTGGCTTTGCCACTTAGTTTTGAGACTTTAGGTGAGTAAAAATTTCTGTATACCTTACTTTCCAGTCTATAATATGAACATTACATTTCCTTTCTTACAGAGTTGTGAAGAAGTTTAAAAAGGCAAATATACAGTGCTCCATGAACAGCTGTTGTGTGATGCTCTTATAATTAATGGATACAGCATAAGCACGGGTTCTGTTAGAGGGTTATTACGTAGTACTGAGCAAACAAGTCGCGAATGTTGACCCTCAAAGAAGAAGAGTCAATGTGAATAGGATAAATTAAACTACTCTATAATCACTGAAAAAGCCAGATACATAATGTACAGCCATGATTACCTCACTATTAGAAATATCTTTAAAAAAAAAAAAAACTCTACTCTGATTCTAATCTAGAAGGAAAAGTACCATCGCTTTCCAGACTGACCTGCGATAACACAGCACAGTTCAACCAAACTCTTTTAAATGGCAACGACAATTTGCAAGAGAACCGAGATGTTGCTCAGGGAGGTGCCTCTCAGAAGCCCCGGACCTGGTGCATTTGTACCTTGTACAGTCTGTAGTAGTGAACGGCGACATCATCCAGGCGGACGGCCTCTTTGATGTATTTCAGATGTGCCTCAGAAGCAGTCAGGGCAAACTGATCTTTGTGCATATTTGGGATGTGTTTCAGGATGTACTCCTTCCCCCTCTTGGAAAGAACCTGTTGGGATGTGAGGGGAATATAATGCAGCATCTGTTGGAGGGCTGTGAGTAATACCCCACCGCCAAAAATGATGCAATGGTGAGCATCTAAAATAGCCCAAGTAAGTGGGCTGATTTCGCATAAAAATTCCCACTTTTATCCAGTTTTTTTTCTATCCATTCAGAAGCTACGAAGTCCACTGGGCAGTAATGCTGTATAGCTAAACAGAAAAATCACCAGAAAGGGGAAAAATAGGTTCCCACAGTAACTTGCATAATTCTGTAATACATCATAGTTTATACTGGTGAAGTGTCTGGTACCATGAAATACATCTACTGTCAGTACATCCACTGGTTCTGGAACCTACTGAACTGTTCTAAAATTACAGCCACAGAACAGGAGCTTCTAAATGTTCATGCAAAGCAGGCAAGGGACTGGGGAGAATTCTCTAGAACTCTGCCTAAGAGGCAATGACTATTCCATGTGAATACTTATGGAAAAAAACAATTTCAGTCAAATAGTCACTGTGATTTGCTGTAGCTTAGATTTTCATCAGGCAGTAGTGTGAGCTTTTCAGATGTCAAAAAATATATAGTATCCCATAGCTGCAGGCTAAGAGAAAGGTGTTGATTAAAGTCTTAGTTGATTACATAAGGGTTACAAAAAGTTAGAAGAACTATGCATTGTAGGAAAAAAGGTAGTGCTTAAAATTATCAGGATAAAAAATTAGTGACATTTCAGCTTAAAATAATTTTATGTATACTAACATTTTGTTCCTTCGTACTGAGTATTTTAGAAAGAATTGTACATGGTAAATCACTGGGCATTTATTATGTTTTTTGGTGAGAATCCAAGCCACTGGTTTTCTTCCTAGAAAAGTAAACACACACACACACACACACACACACACACACACACACACACACACACACACACACACACAGTTTCTGTGGATACGGTGGGTGTTTTGGCTCATCTCAAGGATGCAGGGAGGAAACTGATACTTCTGCACGCTGGGTGCCATAGCACACATTTTTCTGCGAAGCTCTGTTAGAGGCCATGATTCAGTATCTGATGACAACCACAGGACATAAGGCACACTACAGACAATAAAGACTGACATACACTGGGCTTTTCCTTGAACTTCTGGAGTATTGGGAGTCAATCAAAAACATGTTGGGCACTTTGTGAATTAAAATTAGAAATTGAAGAAATTATGGTCATGCCTGACCTTAAGGACAAGTGGGGGTAAAAGATAGATCATTTGAAAATGGATTTATAGCACTTATGTGCAAGAACTTTGAGTCTCTATTCTGGACACCCAATTAGAATGACTGTCCAGAGGGACAGTCATACTGGTTTTAAAAAAAAGCCAGCCAGGTAAAATAGAGCAGGACTTCATGGGCTAAAGGAATTGCAGGAAGAAAGGCTCGGATGTGTGAAACACCACAGGCAGTGTGAGGACACAGCAATTGTGACAGAGTTCAAAGTGCAGGACAGGTAGAGAGGAAGCTAGAAAGACTGACAAGGATCACATACTGGAGAGTTTCTACGTCATGCTCTGAAGCTGAACTTCACACCACAGAAAACAGGGGAACTCCTCACTCCATCTGCAAGCTATGGAGGTAATACAGAGACAGGGACTAGACACAATGACAGGAAGCAGCAATGGCACTGAAGAAAGCTAACAGCAACAAGGTACAGGAGGACAGAACATGGGAGCACAGTTTCTGGGCAGTGTCTCCAGCCTAAACTAGGAATACAGAAGTAGGATCAACTCTTCAGAAGTGAGTGAGAAGATGACAAATCTTACTTAGGACATCTGGAGTTTGAGGTATTTGGGAGATAAGCAGCTAGACAGAAGCAAGAAACGCATCTGGGAGTTTCCTGCATGAAGCATTAATCTGGATGACCCTTGCTTCAGATATGAGTAGTTAACAGTGTCAAGGGCAGCAGGGAAAGATGTCTATTGGATATGGCAATATAAAGGTGACTGGAAACCTTAAGAGACAGCACCTTGAGTGGACTGTAGGGAAAGAAGGGAGGTGCAGGTACCTGAAGAATTCACATAGGCTGGAGGCTAGAAAATCGCTGCCTTCCAAAGAAGGAAGGCAAATGAGGTGGCTCGTTTCTCCAGGATATGTGGGGGAGAGCATGTTCTGTGTGTTCCAACTAAAGAACAATGACCTTGAGAAAAAACTAATGACACAGGAGAGAGAAAAAAAACAGCAGAGGCCCGAAGGAAGGATGGCACCAGAAACAGCCAGAGGCACAGAAAGAGAGTAAGTCAGTTCATGTGGAATAGCCTACAATTTTTTCTTGCAAGAAGGTAAGCAATGGAAGTCAGAAGTAGTTGATTTAGATTCATTTTCATTCATGGGAAAGCTGTGAGTGGTCTCATCTAAGGAGAAATGTTTTTCTCCTCAGAGGAAGAAGAAAACTGCCCAGAAAGGTGGCTGGCAAATTCAGCTTCCACCGTGTTGAGGGTAGACAGCAAACCTTTTCCTCACTGGCTGTAGGCAGACTGAGTAACCTTGTATGTCCCATGGTCTCAAGCATTACATTTATATTTGGACAGCATCTCCAGTACTTTTCCTGGCTTCCAAACACATGAGTACCCATCTCTTGAAGGAACTTGAGAAACAGCACAAGTGCTAGAAATATACTAGAGAAAATGCTGGTGAGAATCTATAAACTGCCTACCCAAGAAGGGAAGTAAGCTTCAGGCTCAAAGTATTTTCCACAGTGCTTATTCCTTTTGAAGTTCCCAAGATCAGCCTGCAGGGCAAAGGCTGCCAGCAGGAAGTAGGCCTCCTCTCTGAGCACACATTGAGAATGAAGGACTTGTTTTCTCAGGTGCCAGTAATAATAGTATCTTGCTGCTCTGTCACTAGGAAAATAAAAGAAAACAGCAGTCACATTTTTAGTAAAACAATACAATGGCATGTAAACACAACCCAAATCCTGGTCTCCATCTGCTGACAGCAGCCCCATATCTGCCTCCTCACAAACAAAAAGGGGGAAGGAAGTCCTAGCTAGGACTTGATTGCTCTCTCCAGAGGTCTCTGGGGTCACAATTCCTATGCAGATACCTGGACAGCAAAAATACCATTTCCTAAGACCTTATAGCATTGATTCACCCAGAGAAGGAGAAAAGGTCTCTAAAATTCCACTCCAATATGGTAACTAAGTCACACAACACTGAGTTTTGACATGTGGTTTTGAAGTTCTTGCTACAATGATGCCATACTCTGGATGCAAACAAGAACATCTAGGAGCAATCCTGGTCTTAAATTTTTTAGTTCTATTTCTTATTCTAATGCTCCTTAGAAAATGTCTGTTTATATGCCTTTTAAGAAAAGTTTGCTTAACCAGAGGCTTTTAGTATCTTTGTTTCTCTATGAATGAGTGAACTCTAAGCTTTCCTTATATCTTTTTCCAAACTAGGTTTTAATTTATAGGCTGGTTTTCATAGGCACATGTGTGGTAACCACACACTCCCACCAAAGGAAATGCTAGTAGTGAACCCCACTGAGAATTCTTTGCAGTCCACTGAGGTCAAAAATAAATATAGCCTCCATTAAATATGTTCAGTAAGATGGGATGATGAAACAACAACAACCACCACCAAAGTCCTGGTCAAAGCTCAGCAAGGCAAAAATGTTCATGGACAAACAATTTTTGCAATCAATGAAAAAAAAAGTGTGCGCATGTTTTAATTTTTATTTATTTTTTTCTTTTTTTTTTTTTTTTACCAGTCCTGGGGCTTTAACTCAGGAGCACTGTCCTTGGGCTTTCTCTACCATTTGAGGCTCAGCATCACTTCCAGCTTTTTTTCTATATATGTGGTACCGAACCTGGGTCTTCATGCATGCTAGGCAAGCATTCTACCACTAGGCCAAACTCCTGGCCCGTGTGCGTGCGTGCGTGCGTGTGTTTTAATGAGCTTATTTGCCTCCTTAACATTTAGACTGACTATTTCCCTGAGATTCAGGCTCAGTAATATTTGATAACAAAACATATGGTTTTATATTAACCAAGATCTGTTTAAAGATGACACACTTAAAATTAAAAGCATTTATGAAATTTTTTTTCCCAAGGGATACAATACTTTTCAGACCGCTTATTGTTCTAATGCTAACCATACATATATTGCTTGTATATGGTTCATTTCTGCAGGGCCAGGGAGGTGGGAGGGCGAAGGCAGTAAAGGGATGAATTAAACATTCATTAGTACCTTTATGGTTAATATATTTTCCTTCTTTGCAGGGCATCCATCCTTACCAGGTAAACTGTCTCAACTTTTTATATAAACAAAATGATTAATGATCATTCCTACTCCTTAAAAAAAAGTTCTTCATATACTAATTGTTTTACCTGTAATTTACATCTGGTAATGATATAAAGTACCAAGTGCTATGTTTTCACATAACTCACTAGACAATTATATGTTGGTCACTTTTCACAGAATTTGTTTGAAAACAAAGTGAATTACAGAGTTCACATTTGTGTTTTCTTGTCAGCCAAGGAAATTACCTCTGAAAGTAGTCTAGCGTGAAGCCTCCAATACTAAAGATTAACTGAGCTTTTAAAATGATGAAATCTGAACTTGTATTATGAGCATATATTGTTCATGAACTCATTTCAAGAGAAAAGAATTGATTTATTGCCCAGGTCAAAGTGTTCCTAAGATTCTCACAGCATAGCTTTCATTGGACTTATTCTTAAAGTTATTGTTAGGAATAGAAACTAGACCTCAAATATAAAAGGAAAACCAGGTAATATAAATGCCTGTGCTTTATAGGATAATATAAACTGCCCTAGCCCTACTCCCCAGACCTGCAAGAGTAAGGATTCTTTAATCTCTCCACATCACAGTAGTGCTAGCTCCTTCCTGGGGGTGGATCTGCTAGTGAAATTGTGAGCCAGTGATGATGTTAGCATTTTCAGTCATAAGCTACCATTTATTTATCATTTATTCATTCAGGCAATTATTATTGGGTGCCTAGCAAAACTCTGTGTCAGGATTGAGGATTTCACATACATGAGTAAGCAAAAAAAGTTAAAAAGGAAAAATCTGCCATTTTTGTATTAAGAATATAAATTAGACAGGTGGAGGCAAACAATAAACATGAATGACTTATTTGGTATGTATCTTAGAAGTGCTGTGTGGGGAAAAAATGCGTAGAGGTTTTCTTTGTCTTCATACCTGATCAATCTGCCATTTTCCACATAGTACTGTACACGAAAGTGGATGATCATAGGAGGCCCAAACTGGTCAAGACCCTAAAAAAAGAGACACATGTCAAAAACAAGCTGTGTTCAGTTACTTCAAAAATGGGTTCCAAAACAACCACAATATCATTATTTGCAATGTTCTTCTTAAACTTGGAAAAGTTTAATCTATTTATAATGAAAGGGGCTTATAATGGATGCACATATTTGTACCATGTGGGTACCAGGAAGTTACACACCACCCCCCTGATTCTCATTCACACTCATGCCAATGGCAACATAAGGGAAGACAAAAATAGATGCCATGGAAATTACTAGCTGAGACCCAGCTCCTGGCTCAGCTCTGTCCCCCTGTGGTAACCATTTGCTCCTTATTACAAATGTTCTCTTGTTCCCTGGACATTCCACATACCAAATTCTAACATGCTCTTTTATTTGACATTCATGTCCCTTACTCTGTAGCTGGCTCTAAAGTAGCTTTCCAGTTTATCACAAGAATTTTTAACTACAAAGTGGAGCATTTGAGATTAAGACACATAATTTCATTCCTGATTTACTAGTGTGATCCCTATGTACTCTTGACAAATGATCTCCCACATAAATGGACTTGATGTTTACTAAATAAAATAATAAAAGAACAAATACAAGTATAGTAAAGGCAGACTAAAACATTACTAAAAACCTTCTACAAGTTTTGACAATACAGCCATGAGGGACAAGGAAATACTTTTTCCATACTTTCACTTCAAAGCATTATCCCAAGACTACAAAAAAAAGTTATTATGCAATGTTTCTGAATAGACACCAAGACTACCATTATGTTATTCACATATGCTATTCATACTTGATTAATCCAATATTTTGGAACTTATCATTCATTTCCCTTTTCTAGCTCTACTATATAAAAATTTCTTAGTTTTTTCAAATATATATAACAGCTAAAAAAAGCATCTTTTGAAAAATCAAAATAATTTTGCTCATAAATGTAATCTCACCCAAGTGACTTCATATTGTCGTACCTTGCTGGCCTCTTTCTTCCATTCCTTTGGGCAATACTTATAAAGTTTTTGTGACAGCTCCATATATACATGCTCATTATCTGTACATCAAAAAAGCAAACAGGATATGCTAAAGAAGGAATTGATTTTTTAAAAGAAAAAAATTTAAAGAAACAACTTTAAAAAAATAAACCCTTAAGATCTGTGAAAGGAGTCTGATTTTTGTAAACAACCAAGAAAAGTCAGTAACACACTATATGCTCAATAGACATAATGTTTTATTGCATATATTAATATGTATCTATGACATACAAACATACAAACCCTCAGCTTAATTTTAATTATGTTCTAAAATCTGTGTGCCAGTGATTATATATAGAGATTCCCTTCTTGAATACTTGCTTGTTAAACATGACATTTGAAATATGATATAAAAATCAATGTTAATAAATTCTTTAATAAAAAAGGTCCTGTGGGCTAGATATTAATGAGATTAAAAGTTATTTTTCTTTTTTTCATATATTTTTATTGTAATTAATAGCAGGGTTACGTTATATTCACCAGATAGAAGGTGCATTATTTCACATACATTGATATCCTTTCTCATGTCATGGTCCCCATTTCCTTCCCCCAACCCTGCCGTAAAAGTTATTTTTCTAAGCCAGGTGTGGTGACTCATGCTGTAATCCTAGCTACTCAGGAGGCTGAGATCTGAGGATCCTGGTTCAAAGCCAGCCTGGGCACTAAAGAACGTGAAACTCTTATATCCAATTATCCACTAGAAAACCCGAAAGCAGCGCTGTGGCTCCCCGGGTAGGGTGGGACCCTTGAGCTGAAGAGCTCAGGGACAGTGCCCAGGTAGAGTACAAGCCCCATGACCCACAAAAAAAGCCCCACAAAAATTATTTTCCTTCTACCATACAGAACTTGTACTATTAAAATGTGCAATATCTATAAGAAATGTTAGCTCCCAACTCCTGCTTCCTCTTAGTTTCTTGGGTCACAGTAACTAAAGAGACTAACTCATCCTGTGGGTGTCACTCTGTTTAACAAAAAAAATATACTTTTGTTTAGCTCACAGAAAATGAATTCAAAGATGGAAAATAGTGACATGGAAAAAAATACCACCTTAATTACTACACGTAAATTAGAAAACATCGATAGCAGCCCCTTTCCAAATGGAGGCGCCTGACCTCACTTTGTGAAGAACAGTCTTTAAAAATGTCTGTTCTTGGTGCACATCAAAACACAGCTGCCAAAGTAATAAACATTCAGAGGACTGCCTTTGGGATTGATCTTGTGGGAAGAGAAGAATCTCATGAAAAACAAACAGCAATGCCAAAACATTCCTTCAAAGGGCTGATGTTCATAAAGTGTAACAGAAATTAAGACTGCTCAAACCTATGTAAAAATGATCTACACATCTGAAAACAAGCTAGTAAAAACCACCAAATCTTTCATTTTTTTCCTGAAGAGAATCTTGAAAAGAGAAATACATTTCTGAAAAGAAACAATTAGCATCTCTATTTCAGAGGGTTTTTGTTTTTGTTTTATGTTATTCCTGGGGTTTGAACTCAGGGCCTGTGTGCTGACCCTGACCTTTTTTGCTCAAGGCTAGAGCTTTACCACTTGAGCCATAGCTCTATATCTGGTTTTTTGGGGGTTAATTTGGAAATAATAGTTTCACAGACATTTCTGCCTTGGCTGGCTTCAAACCATGATACTTAGATCTCTGTCTCCTGAGTTAGGATTACAGTAGGGACTCACTAGTACCTGGCTAGTTTTTTTTAAATATATTTTTATATTGTAGTTAATAGAAGAGTTACATTATATTTTCCAGATAGAAGTTGCATTACTCAACAAACACTGCTACCCTTTCTCATGTTTTTGTCCACATTTCCCTCCCCCTACCCGCTCCCCTCATCTTGTTTCTCCCCCTTCCCTATGCTATTTCAAAAAAACAAATATAACAATATATCAGATAACAAGGTAAGATACTATAACAATATGAGATAACCAAGGTACAACAAAAGAGATGAGAAATAACATAGTACATTAAGAACAGCAGTCACACATTATATGGCTCCTGTGCTGGCTAGATAGTTTTGAAAAAAGAAAACCCCAAAGTATTTTTACTCCTGGGATGCTTTGCACATAAATATCCATGTTGGAGTAGAAGTGCACCACTCACTACCACCAGAATAAGCAAGCTTGTTTGTATTGCTGATTCCTGGGGAGCATTAGGACTTGAGGAGAAATATGTTGAAATATGATAGCAAGAACAAAGCTACTTTTTAGTTATAAATGCAATATTCTGTCATGTGATTTGGATAAAAGAGTCCTAGAGACAAGAACAGGATGTGATTTAAATCCACTATCAGGTTAACTCACACTATCTCCTATCTCTCATTTTTACTGATTAAATACAAAACAGACAAGACCAGACAACCTTCCAACTGAATCTGACGTGTATTTGGTTTGTGCTCCTATTTAAAGCAGCAGAACATGAGATTGCTCACCAGAATAGTGTGCATGCATATGCATGTGCGCGTGTATACTCGCACAGAGTACTCCTCACTACCACATGATGATTCAAGCAATTTCTAGATTGAAAATTCTGGAGCCTCCAGACAGCTATTCACATGCTGATTTCTGGACAGTGGTATACTCTGAGGGAGAGGAGGTACCTTGCCCTACCCCACACCTCACTCCAGACCCATTTCACTGTATCCTTGGTAATATCCTTTATAAGATGCTGACTGATAAATGACTGGACAAATAAGCCATGCTTCTCACTGTTGAAGAAAGAAACAATAAATAATAGAAAAAGGGCTACAATGAATCTCACATAATTGGGTTAGAATTGAAAATATAATGTAAATTCATGCATATAAAAATGTGGAGAAGTAAAAAGGTGAATAGATATCATGTGTTTCCTGATACCACACACGGAGATGAACATAATATCATTTATCTGATATTCCTATTCCCCAACATGCATAACATGAATCAATCATGAGGAAACATCAAACAGGGCCAAATGAAAGGACATTACACAAAGTAACTGACTGTACTTTTCAAGTGTCAAGGTCAAAAAGACAAAATAGGACTGAGGAATGGTTCCGGAATAAAATGGACTTGGGACATGACAACTGAATATAACTCATGGTCCGAAGTTTCCTTTGTCTAAGATGAATATCTGAAGACAGATAGATCATACACGGAAGAAGCAAACATTAGAGTGAAAGGAATGGGGACAAGGCTGTGTCCCAATGCCTGAAGGAGCAGATCAGAAAACAGCCAGATATACATTGAAGTCAAAGCCAGCATCTGAGATGTTCCTGAACTTACCTAGTTTGAACCATCCTCAGAGAAAGCAAAGCAGAAACCACTAAGACCCAATAAAAGAATCAGCCAGCCATCAAATTCCTCAGTAACCCATAAATACCTGACTCTCAGTATTAGCGCAGTAGTTGATATATCTCTCTGTTGAGGTGCTTGCCATTTTTTCTTTACTAACATCCTAATAAACCTTTATTTTCTCCTATTCTCCTGCCTTTGTAAATTCCTTTACCAATCCATGTCTCCAAGACAAAGGGTATTTGGGAACTCTGTACTATTCTTGCAATATTCCTCTATATCTGTAATTATTTCAAAACAAGTGGTTCAAAAACTGGGATATTTAGATTCCTGGTATTTTTTATGGTATTAGAGAAAAGTGCTATACTAGTTGTATTTTAAAATGTCAGTGCTTGAAGTACTGCAGAAATCCTATCTCTTGCAACTAATTCAACTAACAATGAGGAATTTAGATAGCAATCTAAAGCTGTGAGAAAGGTTTTAGAGAATTAAAATTATTCTATATAATGGTACATTATATGCTATCACACATTTGTCCAAACACATAGAAATGGAAGCATAAACACCAGAAGTGAATCCAAATTGCAAACTGTGGACTTTGGGTGATAATAATGTGTGGATTGGATGTAGGTTCACATGTCCACAGCTCTGGTGTAGGGTGTGCTGGTGAGGAGAGTTCTGAGTATGTGGATTTAGGGAGTAAATGGGAACTGTCCATACTTGCTGATCAAATTTGCTGGGAACTCAAACCACACTAAAAACTAAAGCTTATAAAAATATTCTCAAGTGTACATGGATCCTGGAAGGCTGGTGGGGCAGTGATTTCTATCTGACCTGTGAAAAAACTGACAGTGTGAGAGGACAAACAGCATGTGCAAATCCACTCTGTCAGTTGGTGGTAGAACCAGAATTAGAACTAGGTCATCTGATTCCTGTTCCAATGTTCTTTCAACGCACCACAATCTCTCCTCTAAAGAGCACATCTTAAAAACTCTTATTTTGAAATGTAAGAAAGCTCTAAACTGGTTTTCTTGGACTGACTTGTTGAACAACAAAGATAAACTTAATGGGAATACCTGCAATAAGATCTTTGAATATAGAATAATAAAAGTTACTTAGAATCTATGTCTTATTTCTCCTAGAGCCTCCCTTGAAAGATGACTGAAGTCTATACAAACACAAGAATAGAGCTTAGCTTTTGTGTTTTTATTGCTCTGGTTACCACAGGAAGAAACTGAAGAGAAAATGGGTGATTCATAGGCATTCTCATTCTTTAGCCTCTTCTAAATGGGCAACTGAACACAGTTCACATTTTGGAGAAATGTCAGTTGATTATATATATTATACAAGTTGGCACATATAAACATTTGATGGTATTGACAAGATATTCAATGTATCATGTGCTTTTAAATTTTAGCAGTTCCAGTAACATAAACCAATTCACATCTATGTACAAAACATAATTAAACACATTTTACAACAAGTCTTCTTGACAAAATGAACAAAGGGTTTTGAGGGTTTTTTGGCATATGCAAAACTAGAGAAATTTCCAAATATGCTTTAAAAGGAGAAAGCTTATAACTCTCAGGTAAGTCCTTAGTGTTTATCATGAAGCTATTATGCAAGAGTTTATGGAGTTTGCTAATTGCAAATTTCTTCATATAAAGAATAGAGAAGAAAATAACTTTATGTCTATTCACATAGTCTTGGGTGGAGAAAGAGAAGGAAAGAAAAATAGAAAATAAATCTCAATAGGAAATATATTATCCTGTTAATAGCAAGAGAATATGAATAAAGGCATGTCAATTCCACAATGTTCAAATTTTTGTAATGCCCAAGTTATTGTCACTGATGATACATTATAAAACATACCTATGAGCTGGGCATGGTGGCTCACACCTGTAATCCTAGCTACTCAGGAGGCTGAGATCTGAGGATCATGGTTCAAAGTCAGCCTGGGCACTAAAGACTGTGTGATACTTTTATCTCCAACGATCCACTAGAAAACCAGAAGTGATTGTGTGGCTCCAGAGGTAGGGTGGTAGCCTTGAGCTGAAGAGCTCAGAACAATGCCCAGGCCCCACAAATGACAAAACAACAACAACAACAAAAAAACATCCAGGTATTGCATTCAAAAAAAGAACACTTAAAACCTAGATTCCTAAAGATAAGTCAACTACAACTTCAAACTGTAATAGATTCGTGACTTAAAATCCTAAATCTTGTAAGAAATACACAGTAGCTGAGCTAATAGTAAAGATGAGTTTATAGCTATTTAGCTAATCATAGTTTTAGGCTGGTCATGATTTAAGCTATAAACAAAACATTCCCTCAGGGATAGATGGTCAATCGATCAGAAAAAGGATTAGCACTTACTTTGTATAACGCTGAGTCCAAAGAGATGACAATCCTTGAGCCTGAGCAGGTCACATACTTGGACCAGCAATTGGTGACACAGAATTTTAACCTATAGAACAAAGAAAAAAAAGGGGGGGGGAGTTGAGATAAGCACATATGGTGAGCCACAATCAGGACTTTAATGTGTTGTAAATAGATCTTAATAGGACAAGTTAACATTAGTAAAATATCTCCTGGTTTGTGGAAATCACTTTAATCTGTGACTATGATTCAATAATGATTATCACAATACCAATTCTTACAGCATAGTAATAAAGTATCAATCCAATCTTACATAAGACATACAAATCTTATGATACATGGAAAAGATATCTCCAAGAGTCTTCTGACTACTGAAAGTATTCATTTGCCAATAGTTTCCTTTTTATATACTTAAGTAGACAAAATTATGTATTAACAAATATTGATATATTTAATTATATGTTCATAGAATGAACTAGTTAACAATTATTACACATATAATTTTTGTATATGGTGAGAATATTTAAGTATCCTCAGTAGTTTTCTAGTATATACCACATTATTATTATCACTATTGTAAAATATTTCTTGAACTTATTTTTACTGTCTGATAAACTGTGACCAACTTCTCTCCAGTCCCTACCCAGCCTAGGCCCTGGCAATCACCATTTCTACTCTGAGTTACACTTTTTTTGCTGCTACGTAAATGAGATTATGTGCCTGGCTCATTTCACTTAACATGATGTAATATCCTTCAGGTCTGTTCATATTGCACATGATAGAATACCACACTTTATCCATTCAACCACCTATAAACACAGATTGATTCCATATCTTGACTATTATGAATAACACTGCAATAACTATTTGTAGATACCGCTTCAACCTGAGTTCTTCCCTTTACAAATATGCATAGCCATGGAATTGTTGGATTATATGGTAATTCTATACTTAATTTTTGAGGAGCACCAGACTGCTTCCAACAGTGGCTACATGAGTTTTCATTCCTACCAACAGACTAAGTGTTTTCCCTTCTCTGCATCCTCAGCAACACTTGTTGACTTTTCTCTTTCTTTTTGAAATAACTATCCTAGCTGATATTTCTTGTGGTTTTAATTTACATTCCCCCAATGCTTAGACATTTGCCTTTTTTTTTTCTTTTCTAAGAAATATCTAATGAAAGACAATATCCTTTCAAAGGAAGTGTTTTCCATGGCATCCTTTCAAAGGCCTAAGGAAAATGCTTATACTACATAATGACAAGACTGCCTAGCTTTTACTGTTTTTTTCTTTTTTCTTTTTTGGTTGGTCACGGGACTTGAACTCTGGGCCTGGGCACTGTTCCTGAGCTCTTCAGCTCAAAGCTACCATCCTACCCCTTAAGCCACACCACCACTTCTGTTTCTTGGTAGTTAACTGGAGAGAAAGAGTCTCACAGACTTGCATGCCCAGACTAGCTTTGAACCTTAATCCTTATATCTCAGCTACCTGAGTAGCTAGGATTATAGGAGTCAGCTAACCGCACGGGGTTAGCTTTTACTTTTAATCTATCATCATAACTGTTTAATGTATTTTCCTTTTCTGAGTCCTAGGATAATTCAATCACAAATCATATTAGCTTACAATTCTGGAAAGAACTTTGAGTCAAAAAGACAGTTCTGATGCTTTTTAACTGTACAATAAAGTATTAAGTTTGGTGATGTAGTAATCACCTCAACTTGAAAATGTTAAGAGACAACCATAACTCCAGCTCAAAGTCATGGAAAAGACACCAACTCACAACTCATTGGTATACCGAAATATTGATAAGCACATGCACTAAAATATGCACAACATGCTAGTTTATAATTTTAGCTACATATATTAATTACATGTGACATTTCCTCTCACAGCCATTAGCAACTTTCAAATCTTTTCTTTCTGGTAACAATTTCATTTTTTAATTATTATAAATTCTAAATTAGTTAACTGATCAATGGGCTTTATATCCTAGTATGGAAATAAAGATTAGGAAGATAAACATGCTACATTTCCTTGCAAATGAAAAGCCAATCATTTCAGAACTGGTAATGATTCCAGTTATAGTAAGCAAAATGGTTTTTCTCTTCTCTTCCACATTCATTATTAAATGGGAATAAACTTGACGTGCCTGACCCCTTGGAAAGTAGTAGATACTCAATTGCTTAAAAAGCACCTGGAATTCAATGAAGCAGATAGTGTTGTACTTTAATCAGAATCTGTAGTAGGTATTCAGTACACACTTGATGAGGGAAAGCCAGAATTCTGATTCCCAGTGGGCTTCTCCACACCTTTGTATGTTCCAAGACTATCAATTTCTCTCTAACTTACTGAACAAAGTGTTTTACAAACATCTAGAGAAAAATGCAACAATGCAAACCCACTGCCACTACTGGGAGAACACATCAGCCAGGGAGAAGTCATAAGCACCCCCTTCATGCTGGCTTGACTCAAGTCACTTGAGTCCTTTGGTTTCTGTCCTATGGAAGTCCTGTGTTACTTCCAACATTCATTAAAAAGGCTCTGGAATGTGCAAATAAGCACACACAGAATGACAGAGAAGAAAGTACTAATGTCATATGCATTTTATTTTTTGCCAGTCATGGGCCTTGAACTCTGAGCCTGGCCGTTGGCCCTGAGCTCTTTAGCTCAAGGCTAGGGCATCTACCACTTGAACCACAGTGTCACTTTCATGTCATATACAATTCTTAAATTAAGCTAATCACAAATTCAAGAATAAAGTCACATACGGTTTCTAAAAGTACATTTAATCTTTTGTTTCTGCTTCTCGAAACTGGCCTACTTAAATATAAAGCAGCCAGGATGAAATATAACAAATAGTTACAATTCCAAACTACAATTAAAATGTACATAAAATAAACTATGCTGTAGCTTTATCTGACTGTTGGTCAAATAATGCTGTACCTTTCTTCCATGCATTCCATATAATTACTGTTCCACTATTTTAAATCAAGGACTTGGATCCTACTGATAAAAGTAAGTACAGTGTTCTTTTTTAAAACTATAATTAAATAAGGATGTGGCTTTAAAGTCTTACCTGCTGTGAAAACAAGCCTGAGAATTCTGTATTTGCATAGTATGAGTCGTTAAAGTGACATTTTAGCTGATTGTGAAATTTCTCAACTTCTTTAATCTTCAAAAAGTACTACACAGTATGTGGTATTAACAAGAATTAAAGCTTTATTAGAGACTATACTTTATATGGAACTTATAAATTAAAAGTGTCAATGGTTTGTTATTCTGCAAAGATATTTAAAATAGCTTCTAAAAAACAAAACAAAACAAAAAAGGAACTCTTCACTCTTGGTACAGACAAGTAAACTCTTGACCATCAATTCTACTGCTCTAAAACTTCATGGCTCTTATATTTAGTATTACTTTATTTCCAAAATTTTCTTCATGTACATATTTAATGTTTGCCTACTAATCAAAATCATTTAAAACAGCCTCTATTAGTGAGACTCACAGAGAATTCAAAATGACAAAGAGTAAACTTACTCCACATCCTGGAAGGCAACATTTTATCAACTACACTTGTGTGGGACAAATATTCTTTGTTTAACAACAACAACAAAAAATCCAGGCTGTTTATTAGATTTTGCTACAGTTAATTTGTTACACCCAAACTCTGCAAACATTAAGTGTTATTTTTTTTAAATATGTATACAATATTTTGTAGAGGAAGAGGGACAGTTAGTGCCTTTGGAATTGTTTTCTAGCAGTGAACAAGTCACCATATTTTGTTAAGCCCATCCTGCACTGCATCCAAGTGCTTGCTAGAGAGAAGTTTGGGCATGGCAAAGGAGTCAACAGGCCCTGGAATAAGAAATAGGTCTCCATGGTCTTTAGACTCTCCGTCTTGGTTCTGACATAAGATCAAGTAAAGTATCACTCTATAAAGGACCCCTGAGCAATCTCAAATGCCAGGTATCACATTAAGCATGTTATGATGGGGTGAGCACCCAGTAATGTTATATCTTTATTGTCCCCATGGAAAGAGCAAAACCATTCCTACCTCACAGATAAGAAAACAAACCAAAACAAAAAGTCCAAGAAACATGCTTCAAATCACAAAGCAAATTGTGAAGTAGGGAATTCGACCCAAAGCCCTGTGCCTCTGAAACCCGTTTTGATTGTGATATATGGCCGTACATCCCATAATCATAGTTCCAATCATCTTAGAAAGATTATTATACCAATGTTGCAAAAAAAGGAGGGGGAGTATTAAAGAAATACAACCTGCTGAGGGATTGAAATACAAGTTGATTATCTCTTATGTGAACTACTTTGCATCGGAAATATATCTAATTGCAAGGTTTTTAAACTTTTGTTATATGACATAGACCTTACTGGCTGAATTACCTTACTCCGAGCTTAAGTTTCAGATTTTGTAGCGTTTTAGATTCTGGAATCTTTGACCAGGAGTGCTCAACTTGTAATAATAATAGCTACTACCTCTGTGTCAGACATCATGTTGTGTGTTAACCTTGAAATTTCATAACCACCTTGCTGCACAGATATTATTCTCATCTGACAGGTAACGTGTTGAGGCTGAAGGAGACTTAATTAACTTTCCAAAAGTAACTCTGTCATGGGATTTGAATTTAGGTCTGTGTCTTAAGTACATCCATATTTTTTTTTCACAGGCACAGTGTTCCTCAATTATTCCTTGTGAAGGAAAGGTGACATGAATTGAGTACTTAGTATGAATGAATGCCCCAGGTATTGAGCAACTTGTCCAAAGTTCACAAAGCCAGTAAATGACAGAGTTATAATGTGGATAACCTTGTAGTACACTTTTCAACAATGATGCTGATTATTATATTATTATTCATTATGAACAGCAAACAGTTTCTTTGTACTAATTGTGCATCATGTGTAGTATTCAAAGGGCCAGCCTACTGACACAATGCCAACAGCACAATCCAGTAAATGGAGGACTAGAGAGGTGATGCTGGGATACAGGCCTTTGCTAGTCTAGCTCACAACTTCAAAGTATCCACAGTGCCTGTTTAGGGATCTTGTTAAGTGCAGACTCCTGTTGTCCTGCCCTAAACTTTTTACATCAGCATTTCTAAGAAATGGAGCTCAACAGACCAAATGTTTACCAAGTTTCCCCAAACAACTTGTGATGTAGCATCAAGGCTGAAAACCCCAGATCTATAGGAAAAATGGATTGACTTTTAGTCTGTTCTCCAACATTATCTCTCCATACAGATTTCAGTATAGATTGAGGAATAGTTTTCTCCAGTTTAAAGTTAATATGATTTTGTCATATTTTGCCTGTGTGTATACATACATAAATGCACACACATATTTCACTGGGCAAAAGATAGAAGTGAGATGTTTCTTACTGTTTATACTACATGCC